>NC_140176.1:95503638-96028638 GCF_963971535.1 Notolepis coatsorum | reverse complement strand
CGCCATCCGACGCTTTGACCATCCCATAATCAGATAGTTGTGCCACCACTATACGTCTTCATATTACAATAACATGAGGCAATATCTTTACTTCATATACTCCTATATGAGGCAATATCTTAGCAACCCCCCTCTAGGCTCGAATTGAACTCCCGTAAACTCCATAATCACTCACCCGTGTATCTGCTCCGGTTGGCGATGACGACTTGTTGAGTGACAAATGAAGAAGCAAAATTTTTTTTATTTTTTTTTCCGTTCGAACGGTCGTAATAATTCTAGGGCCACGACACCAATAATGAAGTAGATTCCCAAGCTAAAACGGTTCTGCTCTGTACCAGAACCGGGCGCTGATCTGCTCTGCGTTGTGATTCAATAACTCTAAAGCTCTGGGAAATACTTATGAACTTCTCAGCGGTGCAGGCAGGAGAAATCAGGAAGCAAGAGGGTTATTTCAAACGGAGTGGTTTATTAAACCCACAAAGTTATACAAAAAATGATCTGTTTCAATTAAAAGTAAAGAATGCTATAATTGTGATCAAAGACACTATGCCGTCTTGATCACAACCAGACTAATATTACAGTAGATTAAAGAATGATAGTTGTTGATGAGCTTTGTTCTCTGGCTGAATGAACAAAGCAGTTCTGTTTTTCCCTCCAAAAGTGTCCTTTGTTCTTTGTTGTGTCCTGCTGACCTGCCCGCGTCGTGTGTAGATGGGTGTGTTCCTCCTTGCTCGGTTGGGTTTCAGAGTCCCACCCTCCCCATCACACCCAGATCTTATAGCCAAGACCTGCAGTCTCTCGTGATGTCATCAGAATGACATCATCAAATTCTTTCCTCCAATCCCAAGCCTGCTAAGCTTGAATTTGAAAATAGGGGTTTGGCTTAATAGGCCAACCCTCTTCTTAGTTTAAGCCCAGAGAATAGTTTCCCTGTATTTTTAATACTTTGATTGATGAACCTCAAGATATATTGATTACATAAACACAGATATATCATACTTAAACACATTACTTGTACACATTCTGTTATTTTTAAGACTAGTTTCACCTTAAGTGAAACTAATCTTCTTTACCACAAAGTCGGCTGACTTTCAATAAATTGCTACCAAGTCTAATCATTCTGTTAGCTTACATCAATATTTTATACAGTTTTAGTATGACTTCAAAATTATTACCACAATGTAAACAGGCCTAATTATACTTTATATCAAACTAATCTAAATGGGTTACCAGACCTTTGAAGATGTACTTAGTTTTTAGCAGACCAGGTGACCACATATGTTCATAGGAACATATGTGTTTAGTTAGGGCTTCCTGTCCCCCACTCAGGTGGCGAGCCTTTGTTCTTACAACCCCCTAAGAGGAAGTAGGTTATTTTCCTGATTAGCCACCGAACCATTGTTACTTCAGCTGCCACTAGCTGCCACTATATGCAAATGACCTCCTGGAGTGAACACAAGGTCTTTGTAAACACACACACTCTATGAAACTATATTTGATTGCCAATTGTTCCACTTTGACTGTTTCTATATGACTTTTACACATTAGTTTGATTTGAACTCCCATTAGGATGATCTATGTTCAAAATCTACCACAATGCTGCACAGACTACTTGCGGAGACTTCAAGTAGCTTATAATGATGCCATGAGAATATTACTCAAAAGACCTAGACGTGTAGGTGTAGTGCAAGTGAAATGTTCATGGCTGCACGTGTCAATACCTTCCAAGCTGTTTTAAGAAATGTATGAATTAATCTATTAATTATTTAAAGACATTGGCACAGCTGTCTATTTGTGGGACGTTGATGTGTATTTTAAGTGATGTTATTTTTGCCTGTTGTGTATGTTTGTTTGAATTTTTTATCTTGACCATAAGTCCTTATTAAAGTTTGAATTGAATTGAAGTGAATACTCATACATATACCTACAGCCGGGCTCTGTTCTGCTGAAGAACAGCCACGTGCCGGGCGCTGTTGTGCTGAAGAATCCAGGTTTATGTAGTGGGTGGTGGGATCTCAGTGCCCTTGTGCACGCCTAGCAATGGTGGAACTCACTGGGCTTGGTCCCTTTTTGATACATCATGTTTAAAGCCATATAATTTTACCTGTTTACTATTTTTAAAACATTTTTCTACCCATGATTAACAGTAATAGCATAATCTCAATATATCTCTCAACATATTACTCATATTTATGAATTATAACCACTCAAACCTGTGTTTGTTTGATAGAACGATTTTTTCATCGAAAAAAACGGATAAATGTTGTTTTTGACCATATTTCCCATATTTCTTTTTGATAAATAACATTTAGAAATATCTCGACGAATTACCTCTGAATACGAATCAAAAGAAATATTAAAGATTCGATGACTAGTTCGGCCAGAAACGGCGTTGAGGCGAAACGTTACTAAGCGCTCAACTGACCTAAATGTGCTGCGGGGGGTTCCAAGTGTTTCTGCGGCAGGAATCTTGAACTCTGGTCGGTGGTGGGAGGAGGACCAGAGGTGATCCGTGCAGTACACTTCCTCGTTGGCGCGCGCCGGCCAAGGGGGGCTTGTGTTTCGGCGTGTGGAGCGCTGTGGACTGCGCGGTCCGGTTTGCCTCTGGTTCTGTCTTGAAAATCCACTCGCTCCCCCCCCCCACCACCGCCAAACCTGTGTCCGGAGTTTCAATCACCGGCAGCCCGCCACAGCCTATCTCACCTCCCCTGAATTGTGGCAAAGTTATCTGTGGAGCGATGACGCCACCATGAGTTTTACATCGGTAACAGCACATCCCGGCATATACAAGGTCCTTAGCTCGTGGAATATGCAAAGGGTGGGAAGATATATCGAGAATTGAACGAATAAGAGCATATTTAAAAATGGTAAAAAATGCCGTTTTAACATTGCCGCGGATGGGAGTTCAAAAAGGGACTAGGGGTGAACAAGGCACTAAATCTGTAACAATTTTTCTAGAGTGTTTCATGTTATAAGCTTTTCACACAATGAACATATATGTAAGATTAAGATATTTACCCAATTTCATGAAATAATAATAAACACAGACACCGCTGTGCTCACACACACACTCAAAATATTTCAAAAAAGTAGAAAAAGGGACCAGGGTTCCCTGGGAATGTACATGTGTGGATGAAAGGATGTTGCGAGGACGCACTTCTCGGGGGGGGGGGGGGGGGGGGGGGGGGGGCGACTGTAAAAACTACTGAGTAGTCGGTCGCAGTCAACTAGAGCCCACTAAAGGGTCGGACTCTTTAGCTCAGCTAGTTAGTGCGGCCGCCTGTGGATTCTATGGTCTCAGGTTCAAATCCAAGCGGTTACATTATTGTCACCAGTATCACAGTGTTATTATCGTAGACAAATGGCTGTAACTCACAGAGGAAAAGGTGTATTTGCACCAGGATTCTCGTGGAGGGTCACAGCACCCGTGTACACCTTATAGAATATCACCGGTTGACTTGGAAGGTATTCAACCACACACAACGCTTTAAGGAGATCTTTTATTTTTAGAGCCTTAACTAATTGGAATAACCTGCCTCAAAACCTCTGCTGCATTTACAGTAGATTCACTTTTAAAATAATCTTAAATTGTATTTAATACTGTAAAGTATTTTGTTTTGTTTTTTCGTTTTCTGTTTCTTTGCTTGCATGTCATTTTAGCCATCTTAATTGTTTGTTTCATTATGCATTGTGTGTTGAGTACTGACTTTTAATAATTTTGTTTTGCAATAATGATTGTTTTTGTATGTTTTCTTTGTGTGGACCCCAGGAAGACTAGCTGGTTGCTATGGCACCAGCTAATGGGGATCCGTAATCAAATCAAATCAAATCAAAATAGGCTATATGCAATGGTGACTGAATGCACCAGAAAGATAGAGTGGGTTCCCCTGAATCACACGTAACACACATGATGCTGACTGAACAGTTAGCTCACAAATAGCAGAGTTTCACGTGTGTGATTGTGTATGTGTGTGTGTTTCACACATGTCTGTGTGTGATTCACATGTGTAATTGTGTATGTGTGTGTGTTTCACGTGTGTAATTGTGTATGTGTGTGTGTTTCACACATGTCTGTCTGTGTGTGTTTCACATGTGTACGTGTGTGTTTCACATGCGTTTGAGTAGTCAGTATGCATTCACAAGTCTACGTATGTGCAAATACTTCAGATGTATATTATATGCACGTATTGTGTCTATCTATACGTGTATGTATGTGTGAGTGTTTCACATGTTTATGTGTTAGTAAACTACGAAATGCAAGAGTAACAATTCAATCGAATCACAAGATGCATTCACCTCTTTGTTGATTTGTGTTTATTAACCCTTTCACTGCCGCACTACCAAACGGTTAACCCTTTCACTGCGACAACACACATAATTTCACTGCCACACTACAGAAGGTTAACCCTTTACTATCACACTACAGGTTAACCCTTTCACTGTGACAATACACATAAGGTTAACCCTTTCACTGCCACACGACAGCAGGTTAACCCTTTACTATCACACTACCGACGTTAACCGTCGGTAGTGTGATAGTAAAGGGTTAACCTTCTGTAGTGTGGCAGTGAAAGGGTTAAATGTACGCACATAAATGTGCATAATACGCCGCGAGACATGAAGCACCAGAGCACCGTGTTGTGTTTCCCTGAAGCCAGAAGATGCCGCTGGAAACTCATATTGGATCACAGGCCCCGTCACTGAACTCACACTCAACAGCCGGCGGCCAGCAGTACAATGAAGAAGAACAGATGCTATAGACAGAGACGCACAGAGACACACAGAGACACACACACACACACGCACACACACACACACACACACACACACACACAGAGACACACAGAGAGACACACACATACACACACAGAGACACACAGAGAGACACACACATACACACACATACACACACACACACACACACACAGAGAGACACACACACACAGAGAGACAGACACACACACACAGAGACACAGAGAGACACACACACACACACAGAGAGACACACACAGAGACACACACACACACACAGAGACACACAGAGAGACACACACATACTCGCACACAGAGAGACACATACACACACACACAGAGACACACACAGAGACACACACAGACACACCCACACCTAGACACACACACACAGAGACACACACACACACAGAGACACACACATACACACACACACCCACAGAGACACACACACATACACACACACAGACACACACGTACACACACACAGAGACACACACATACACACACACACAGAGCCACACACAGACACATACACACACACACACACACACACACACACACACACACACACACACACACACACACACACACACACACACACACACACACACACACACACACACACACACACACACACACACACACACACACACACACACACACACAGACACACACACACAGACACACACACACACACAGACACCTAAACACACAAACACACACAGAAACACACACACATACAGACAGACACACACACACACACACAGAGACACGCACACACACAGACATGCACACACACACAGACACGCACACACACACACACACACACACACACACACACACACAGAGACACACACAGAGACACACACACACACACACACACACAGAGACACACAGAGAGACACACACATACTCGCACACAGAGAGACACACACATACACACACAGAGACACACAGAGAGACACACACATACACACACACAGAGAGACACACACAGAGACACACACACCCACACCTAGACACACACACACAGAGACACACACACACACACACAGAGACACACACATACACACACACACCCACAGAGACACACACACATACACACACACAGACACACACGTACACACACACAGAGACACACACATACACACACACACACACACAGAGCCACACACAGACACATACACACACACACACACACACACACACAGAGACACACACACACAGACACACACACACACACACAGACACCTAAACACACAAACACACACAGAAACACACACACATACAGACACACACACACACACACACACACACACACAGAGACACGCACACACACACACACAGACATGCACACACACACACACAGACACGCACGCACACACACACACACAGACACGCACACACACACACACACACACACACACACACACACACACACACACACACACACACACACACACACACACACACACACACACACACACACACATACAGAAGCACACACACACACATTCCCAATGCTTTGAATCCACTAATTGATTCAGAAATACATAGCATTAAAATATTTGAATATGGTATAAGAGCATTGAAGGATACAAAAGGCATTTGGCACACACCCTCACCCACACACACATTTTCAATGCTTTATTTTAATCCACTAATTTATTTATAGGATTGTAGGATTAAAATATTGCAGAGATTCAACATAGTTTTAAGGACATCTAAGGATGAGGCTTCTGGTTCCGCTCAGGATCAGATGGCTGCTTGATTTTTTGGGCTACGTGACCACTTCACAATAATATTGATAATAACGACGTTAATTTTACACCATACGCTTACATTGTACATCGTAGTTATGACTAAACAAATACAGAACAAGATTGGAACGTTAAATGAGGTGGACTGAGAATTGATTAGGACTCTGTTCCGTGCTGAACTTGAAGCTAGCATGCTGAAGCTAACTAGTAGACTGGACTCGCTCCAGGAGGAAGTAGCTAGCGCGACCACGCGGCTCACTGGAGTGGAAGAGGAGGTGACCACGGTGACGGCTATCACTGAGACCAACTCCACCGAAATCTCGGCGATAGAAGACAAGTTGCTTGTTTATGAACATAAGATGGCTGACCTAGAGGACCGGAATAGAAGGTGCAACATCAGGATATACGGCTTGCCCGAAAACATTGAGGACGACGTGCCGATTCGGTACCTTGAAATGATGATACCCCAATGGTTTCCGACCGTCATTCTACCGGAGATTGAGCGGGCGCATAGAATCTACAGGAACGGTCCCCCGGAGAAGGGCGAACATCCACGTGCCTTTATATTCTGCTGCCTGCGGTTCAATATACGCCAGACTATTCTCCAAGAGGCCAGGAAACACCCTCCAACCGTTGGTAATCATACCCTTAGATTCGCCGTGGATTTCAGCGATTACACCGCCAAGCGTTGCAGAGCCTTTTCCAAGGCTATGGGAGTCGCTTGTGAGAAGGGCATCGAGGTTTACCTACTATACCTTGCAACTTTGAAAGTCAAGATGGGCCGCGGAGTTGCTTCCGAGGCGGAGAGTTTCCTTCGACGAGGCACGATGGCCCCCCCCGGCCGAGGGTGGCGAGCCGGCCCCGGTGGAGCAGGCAATGGGCATCGGGGAATAACAGGCCTCTGATCATTGGTATGCTAAGTACGAGCCGTGCTTATTTTCCGGCTATCCAAGCTAACACTATCGCTACCACTTGCCTACCGCAGCTTTTCGGACCAACAGAACGGTAACATTCAAGGTTTATCTATGCTGTATTATTCCAGCAACGGGTATGCATACTGACTATTTTCAAGTATAATTCAGACGACCTGTGCTTTTTAACGCATTTTCCCCTTTTTATTGTCTGAACATTGAACTTTGCACTGAACTTTGCATAGATTGTTATGCATAATGTCTTTTTTCTAGTTGCACTTGGACAAACTGTGTTTCACAAGTTTCACTCAAACAAACTATGTTTTAACGTATCTGCCGGTTGAGGGGGATGGTCCTTTCTCGGCGGAGCTGCCTACGTTAATCAGGGTATAACAGGCCCTGAGCCTGATTAAGCTAAGCTTGGGCGTGCTGGTTGTCCAGCTCTCCTAGCTAACATTGCCGTTGCCACGTGTCTACTATGACTTTTTGCTCCAGCTGAACGATAACGCTCAAGGTTTGTCTCCACTGTATTATCTCAACGACGGGTACGCATGTTGCCCTTTTTTCAAGTTTAACTCAGACAAGCTGTGTTTTAATGCACCTGTTTTTATCGTCTGCACTTTGAACTTCGCATTGAACTCTGCATAGATTTCTTCTCTCAGTTGAGTGAAGTGGGTTCCTTTTTTCTAAATTGTTACAATATACCTTACAAGTTATTGGTATGGTTAAGTTACATAATGTTGTTGTGGTTGCTGTGCTCGGTCAAAGTGACCGACTGATGTTTGATCGATACCGGACAAGTATTCTGATGGGGGGGGGGGGGGGGGGGGGAGGGAATGGGGGATTGTGTAGTTTTTTGTTTTTCTTTCCAGTCGACTCGCTCTGTTTTATTTTTGTTTTCACGCTCACGCTCGGAACTCAATAGGACCTTAACAAGTGGATATGTATCTATTATAGTGTTCTACTCCAAACTAATTACACTCAGTCATACTGCAGCCTTTTTAGACTATTGGTCTATGGCTAATTTGAATATCTTGATCTGGAATACAGGGGGTCTCAATATACCGCATAAACGCACAAGTGTACTAACCTGGCTAAAAAGGAAGGAAGTGGGCCTTGCTTTACTGAGTGAAACTCACCTTTTATTGGCGGATAACGCAAGACTGGCAAATAGATTTTACCATAACATAAGTTCTTCTTCTTTTAGCACCAAGGCCAGAGGGGTAGCGATAATAGCGAAGCGAAATTTGAATAATAAACTGTTAGATGTGTGGTCTGATGCAGATGGTCGAA
This sequence comes from Notolepis coatsorum, assembly GCF_963971535.1. NCBI lineage: Eukaryota > Metazoa > Chordata > Actinopteri > Aulopiformes > Paralepididae > Notolepis > Notolepis coatsorum. The sequence continues at coordinate 96,019,919 of NC_140176.1, read as the reverse complement.
TTACTATTGCTAAAATAGAATGTTCTAACCGGAAAATTGCGCTGATTTCTGCATACGCCCCTAATTTGTATGACGCTAACTTTTATGCTGTACTCACTGCAGCTATGTTGAAACTACCTGATTACTCATTAATAGTAGGAGCTGATTTTAATGCAGTTTGGGATCCATTGATTGATAGATCCAATCACGCTGAAACCTCTGATCAGAAGCAGGCTAGATTACTCCTTCTTCTCATCGAGACATAAGACCTTTTCCAGAATTGATTATGTTTTTTCTTCCCCACGTCTCTTTGATAGCTTTGATGTTGATTTATTGCCCATAGCACTTTCAGACACAAAGGTATCCTCCTCAAGGGTTCACTCAGTAAAATAAGATCCCGCGCCCCTAGATGGCGCTTTAACTCAAAACGGAGAGTTTAACTTGCAATTTAAAGAGAAGCTCACAGAATTCCTGCAGTTTAATGCTGGCTCGGTACAGGGGACGTCTCTCCAAGCTGGTGGAATTGGAAAAGCTTCATGCCACGTTGATCTTTTCATTGCAGCACAACTACTCTAGTCGACTAGAGCTTCAAATTAAGGTAGTGGAAAAAAAGATGAACTCCATTTTAAGACAACAATCTGAATTTCAGATGCACAGAACAAGACAGCACTACTACTTTCACGGCTCCAGGCCTAGTCACCTACTAGCTATGAAGATACGTGCCAGTGAGAAATTTGCGGATATCCCTTCCATTAAGAACCAACAGGGGGAGGTAACCACCAACCCCAAAAAGATTAATGATACATTTTGCTCTTTTTATTCCAACCTGTACAAGTCAGAAGTGGTCTTTTATCATACCAAGCTGGGGGACTTTCTTAAACAAATCTATCCTACCACAGATCTCGGAAGATAGTGCTAAGCTGTTAGCTGCACCTATCACGCTAGTTGAACTTAGAGAGGCGATTGCGGATATGCAACGGGGCAAGGCTCCCGGATGGGACGGCATTCCACCGGAACTCTATCTCGCATACTGGGATGTACTTGGTCCCTTATTACTCTCAATGATTTTACACTTAATCAAAGAGGGCCATTTTTCCAAAGATGTCAATATGGCGCTTATATCTGTTTTACTCAAGAAAGATAAGGACCCCACCGAATGTGGCAGCTACAGGTCCCTAAGTCTCCTCGGAGCCGATCTTAAGCTATATGCCAAGGTTCTAGCCACCTGACTTCAAAAGCATATGACATCTCTAGTTCACCCTGATCAGACCGCTGCCTGGTTACTGACAACATCAGATGGTTACTGCACGTGATTGATGCCAGCAAGGATGTTGCAGTCCCTACAGCGGTCATGTCCTTGGACGCAATGAAGGCCTTTGACAGATTGGAGTGGTCTTACTTGTGGGCAGTTCTTAGAAGGATGGGGTTGGGTGAGGGTTTCATTCATATGATCATTCATATGTGACCGCGTCTGGCGTTCATGCCGACAAGTCGGCAGGCTGCAATGTCAGAAAAAAACAAAACAAGAATTATTATTTTTTGTGTGTTATTTTCCTTTTTTTTATATAATTATAGTTCGAGTGTTGAAGAACATATTTAGTATAACAGCGAACAACTATAATATCTCTAATAGTAACAATTATCTGTTTAAAAAAGGCTGTTTGAGACGAGTTTGAGTCCTCCTAGACCTAGACGGATGGTGGTTAAACGTAATTTTAAGCATCAACAACAGCTAGTCAAAGCATTGCATAGCCAGAGTGCTCGACAAGAAATAAGCCAGATAGCCTTCTACAGAACGAGCCAATGAATGAATCACGCTAGAAATACATTGATTGATTGATTGATTGATTGATTGATTGATTGATTGATTGATTGATTGAAAAGTTTATTAACAGATTGCAGAATGGGTACAGTACAGTACAGCTCAATACATACAATTGTTAAGAGGATGCAGACCTGAGAAAGACTTTCGTCTTGTTTCCATCAGGGTCCCCCATTTTCAATTCATCATATGACACACACGACATACAGATAGACAGTACTGCTACATCTATACATTTATGACATACCAGATTTTCAAATACAGTACTGTTTGTGATACTAAAACAATCCAGAAAAAGAGTGTACATTTGACATAGAAACTGTGCATTGGAGGAGGTTGGGTAGGTGGGGTGGGGCTGTACATTGGAGGTGGGGGGGGGGGGGGGGGTGGGTAGGGGGGGGACACACTGTACATTGGAATACTGACATACATTTGACATAGAAACTGTACATTGGAGGAGGTTGGGTAGGTGGGGTGGGGTTGGGTGGGGCTGTACATTGGAGGTGGGGGGGGGGTTGGGTACATTGGAATACTGACAACGCCATGCTTGGTCTTTATTGTACAACTGGGTTAGGACATTTGTAGGGGCCAGTTTTGAATTGCAGTCTCCCGTAGGTGTTCTTTGAGAGTGTTTTTGAAGGTGGGTAGTGATTCACATTCCTTTACAGCTTTGGGTAGGGCGTTCCACATTGTGGCATAATTGCGAAACGTGTTTAGTCCCTTGTTTGAGCCGAATCTGGGTTTTACATGATTTGTGGAGCTCCCTCTGGTGTTGTGATTGTGGTATTCACTGACCTTTGGGAAGTATTTTGACATGTACATGGGTACCTTGGTCGTGTAGTGTATCTTGTAGACCAGGCCCATTGCAAGTTGCTGTACTCTGTCGTTTACTCTAAGCCATCCTAGGTTGGCAAAGTGTGCAGGGGTGAGGTGGGTTCTAGGAGTCAGGTCAAGCAGTAGTCTGACTAGTTTGTTTTGAGATGTTTGTAATTTGGTTTTTAGTGCCTTTGAGGTGCTTTGGTACCATGAGGTGCAAGCATAGTCGTAGTACCCTTGAATGAGTGCTCCTGCCAGAGTCCTCAGGGTATTCTTGTTTACCAGAGAGGAGATCCGGTACAAGAATCGAGTTCGTTGATTGACTTTTTTTATTACATTGGATGCCATTTTGTCACAGGAAAGATTAGCCTCTAGGATGGAACCCAGGTAGGTAATTTCATCTTTCCTTAACATAACGCCTACATGCTGGCTATGTGTGTGTGTGTGTGTGTGTGTGTGTGTGTGTGTGTGTGTGTGTGTGTGTGTGTGTGTGTGTGTGTGTGTGTGTGTGTGTGTGTGTGTGTGTGTGTGTGTGAGAGAGCCTATTGGGATGCTAGATCTTAATGTGAAACATTGTGATTTACCTTACCTTGCTACCTCTATCTTTTTTTAAATCTTTTTTATGCTCGCTTATGCCTGTATTTTTCACTGTTGTGAAGCACTTTGAACTGCAACTTCTGTATGAAAAGTGCTATACAAATAAAGTTATTATTATCAACTGAGGAAGTTGACTATTACAAGACAGAATCTATCTATCAGGGTTAAGTTATTTTCACAGCCTGACTGGCAGCACTTATACTGACAGCTTACAGTATGTTAATGCTATTCAGTGAGGGGAGTGGCTGGGGGGCTATTGTTAACGCCCAGCAGAAACAGATAGAGGTGTTAATTCTAGCCTTCTCTTCAAGAGCCATTTTCACAGCTTAAAGCAAACAGAAAAAAACTGATGTACAAGATTCAAATTAGCACATCATCTTCAAAACATTCTCAGATTTCAACGTATGACACATCATTTGAAAGCTTACATTCTGTACTTTCACAATCTGGAAAATGAAAATGGAGACATGTGGGCACAAACGCTGGACTGGGTCACATATGATCATTCATATGATTCCCAAAGGTCAGTGAATACCACGACCACAACACCAGAGGGAGCTCAACAAATCATGTTAAACCCAGATTCGGCTCAAACAAGGGACTAAACACGTTTCGCAATTATGCCACATCAATGTGGAACGCCCTACCCACAGCTGTAAAGGAATGTGAATCCCTACATTCAAAACCCCTCTTAAAGAGCACCTACGGGAGGCTGCAATTCGAAACTGGCCACCGTAAATGTCCAAACCCCCCACCCACACCCCCTCCTAATACAGTCTCCTCCCCACCGTATGTATATATTCTCTCCCCACCGTATGTATATTTCTCTCCCACCCACCCACCCCCTCCTAATGTACAGTCTCCTCCCCACCGTATGTATATATTCTCTCCCCACCGTATGTATATTTCTCTCCCACCCACCCACCCCCTCCTAATGTACAGTCTCCTCCCCATCATATGTATATATTCTCTGTTAGGATCTATGGGTAACAGTACTGTATATTTGCATATTGTATATATCACAAATGTAACAGTACTACCTGTATGTCATGTATGTCCCTATGCCATAAATGTCATGATGTCACGTATGTTGTGTATGTCATAAATGTCACTATGAATTGAAAATGGGGGACCCTGATGTAAACAAGACAAACGTCTTTCTCTGGTCTGCATACCCTTAACAATTGTGTGTATTGAGCCGTACTGTATTGTACCCATTCTGCAATCTGTTAAATAAAGTTTTCATTCATCATTCATTCATCAAAGTTCTCTACACAGGGCCTTCGGCCATGATCTTAACGGGGAAGTTCTGCTCGCCACTCTTCTCTGTCTCGCGCTCTTCTAGACAGAGTTGTCCTCTTAGTCCCGGACTTTTCACCTTATCCCTCGAACCTCTAGCTCAATACATAAGACAATCCCAAATTATATCTCCTGTTTCAATTCAGGGCACACATCACCATATCAGCTTAGATGCAGATGATGTACTCCTGTTTATGCAGAATCCCTCGGTCTCTCTACCTCATCTTCTCAGCATGATAGATGAGTTTGGCAGCCTGTCCGGCTTTAAGATCAACTGGCCAAAATCTGCTTTTCTTCCATTTAATGAGCCTGCGAAGGCTACCATCCTACCTGCAAACATACTTATGGTGGAGCACTTTAAATGTCTCGGGATTGAAATATTCCCCACTATTAGCCAGATGGTAAGGTATAATTACTACAGCTTGGGTGACAGGATTACGAATGACTTCAACAGATGGTCCAAATAAAAAAATTCATTACAGGCCCGTGCGTCAATAATTAAAATGAATATTTTACCCTGAATTAACTTTATCAGCTCCATGCTTCCGTTACCTCCTCCTGTTGGTTACTGGCAGAAATTGCACTCTGCCTCATATAAATTAGTTTGGAATAATAAACGCCCGCGCTTGAAGAGATCCACTGCCCAGAGGAGTAAACTCGATGGGGGCTTAGCATTTCCAGACTTTAAATATTATTTTCAAGCTTTCTCTCTGAGACCTTTGATCACTTGGTTTGACGCTCAAGCAGCCGTGTCCTGGCGACCATTGGAGGAGAAGATGGTGTCCCTATATCAGACCTGGGCATTGTACGGCTCGCGGGATGATTCTGACCAGCCCGCGAAAGATTACATGATAATAAAAATAAATAAAAAATAAATAAAAAAAATATATTTCTTTTAATATATATATATATATATTATTTTTTTACTTTTTTTTTCATGTCAACGTTCACACGCACAATATATGCTTAGGAGACATGCTCAGAAGATGTTGGTTCTCTTTGGATCCACCTACATATGTGAACAGACATTCTCAGTCACGATGTTTACCAAGTCCAGGTACAGATCCTCTCTCACTGATGAACATCTGGCAGCTGTGCTTCGCATCTCCACCTCAGACATGCAACCTGACTTTGATGGACTTGTTAAAGCTCAACAGAGACTAGATTTCTCACACTGAATGAAAAAAAAAATAACTGAAGAACACTAAAATGTGGAAATATAACAAGTGAAATGGGACACTTGATATTTTTTTTCTTTTTTTTGCACAGTTCTGAAAACATTAAATGTTTAATATAGGCATGTAAAGTAAAATAGGCTACAAAACTGGTACACTTTTCTTTACACAGTTCAGTGACATGTCTTGTTTATTTTTGCTATAAGATGATGTGATGTCTTTAGAAAGCTAAGAAAATCCTTGTTTCAATATTATATGAAACTCAAAATGCCCTTTGTTATTAATGTTTCACATTTTGTTTATCATTTTGGAAATAAATTCTATTTGAATAAATTATATTTTTGAAAGCTAACCTCACGTTTTAATTGCCAAATAATAACATACACTCTTACCAGGGGTCAAAACAATGCCATTTACTGCTTTTTATATAGAAATAAAATGTATATTATGCATAATTGAGTTTGGAATTTTGGCCCGGCCCCCCAACATATTTTCAGTTGCTCATTCGGCCCCCTGGGGAAAATAATTGCCCACCCCTGCCCTATATAGACGTCAGGATATTGTGTATACCAACATATCAATAAAGCAATGCAAATTACGATTTGGCCCTCTTATCACACATGTGATCCAGACTTGACATGACACCCAGAACGTGGGTACTAACCGCCATCAATGCCACACGCATTCCCCTCTATTTAATAACAATCTTCTCCTTATTGGACAACAACCTATTAGGTACCCTAGATGGGAAAAGAAAGGCATCCACACGTTGGGGGATATCTTCGATAACTCTGGTCTCCGCTCTTTTCAGGATCTATCCAACGGGTATGATCTTCCCGGAACCTCCTTTTTCTTTTATTTACAAATAAGAGAAGCTCTGAAGGCTCATGGTGTTCCATGGGACGTTCCACTAGACTAGAGCGTCACCGTTTTCACAAATTATTTTATGACAAAGAGACATCGACAGGCTTCGTTTATGACTTGTATCGCCATTTACTTACGTCCTTGTATAAGGACCTCCCCCTGGATACAATTTGGAGAAAGGATGTCCCGGAGTTGGATGTAGATTTTGATTGGGATGCAGTCTGGAAAAATGTTCGGCTATCCTCACGCAACCCAGATCACCAACAGATTCATCAACATTTTGTTCACAGGACTTATTTGACCCCTAGACAATTGAATCTAATGGGTCTCAGACCTGACTCTCGATGTACCTTGTGTCCAAACGGTGCCACCGGAACATTTATGCATATGTACTGGGAATGTCCTCCTGTTGAGCTCTTTTGGGAAAATGTTACCTCTCAGCTCTCAGATATTTTCTCTTTGACCATACCTGGATCGGACGTTGTGGACAGCGACTCCTACAGGTCGGTTGGTGCGCCTGTACAGCAGAATCAGGAAGTATCGGGGGCAGCGTGAGCCTCCCACGCGTCACTCCTCGCCACTGAGAGATCGCGCTGTGCAGGTGAAAAGATGCGACGGCTGCCTCCTCGTGTACCGGAGGGGACACGTGATGCAAGGCTTCATCCACATTGCAGCCGACCAGTGGGAGGCATGGTCTAACAACGTTCGAGACAGGGGAGGGTAGAATTGGATAATGCAAAATTGGGATGGGAGAAAAATAGAAAATGGGGAGAAAAAGTAGATTTTTTTTTTTTTTAATTCTGTCCGAAGGTATGGATTCTCACCTATCTCTATGTGATCTATCTGGAGATATCCACTGCACGCATTATAGGGGTTAATGAATCTAATATCGCGATCTGGTTGGCTGCTGTTGAAAAGATAAAAGAGCGCATATAAATTTTGATTACTGAATAAGATATTATGTATGTAACTCACGTTGAGATCCTGGGGTGAGCGCGAGCGAGTGTTCATGTATATTGTTTTTTTGTTTTTTTGTTTTGGTGTTTTTTTTTCTTTTCTTTTTTTGTATATTTGGTTATGTATATGTTTTGGGCCCCTTTGGCTGTGGGTGTGATGGTCGCGGGCTCAGGGTGGGGGTGGGGGGGGGGGGGCCCTGGTTCAGGGCCTGGGCGAGTCGTGGTGTTAGTGAGGCATGAGGCTTTGACTGGCTGGGGCGCCAGACTCGGGGTCCTCGAGGGTTGGGGAGTGTGGCTGCTGTGTATGATGATGGAGGGGGCTCAAGATGGTCACTATATACGGTCTGTCTTAGTTATTGTCTTGTCATTATTGTAATAAGTTATTGTCCGGGGATGTCTTTTTGTGTATTGGTATTGTTATTGTATTGTGATGTGTCTTGCTTCATGTGAGAAAAAGAAAATAAAACCGTTGGTAGTGTGATAGTAAAGGGTTAACCTTCTGTAGTGTGGCAGTGAAAGGGTTAATTATGGTTAGGTTCCGTTCCGCTTCATTTAGCCGCGCCGGCACGATGGCCATGGTGTGCGTGTTGTCGGCTCACCCGACGCCTCTGGCGCACCGGGACATAACCATAATTCATGTTATTACTTACACCTGTGTTTACCCTGCTGGGAGGCCTCTGGCACAACCTAAACGGGACATAACCATAATTCATGTTATTAGTTGTTACACCTGTGTTTACCCCGCTACGACTGCCGCTGTGTCAAAATGGTTGCTGTGAAAAGGCAGCAGAGACCAAACAGAATCTTTATAGTTGTTTATCCTCCCCGCCACGTGCACTGTGCACACACACACACACACACACACACACACACACACACACACACACACACACACACACACACACACACACACACACACACACACACACACACACACACGTATGTTCCTCACGGTCTGTGTGTTAGTATCAGTGTGTGCGTGTGTCCGTGCTCCATCTCCTGCGCGGAGCTCTCTGTTTTCATTACATCTGTCTCGGAGACGGCAGAGCATATTACTCACCGGCTGCACTGGTGATGGATTGCGGACCGCAGCCACAGCGTGTGTGTGTCTCTGTGTGTGTGTTTGCGTGTGTGTGTGTGTCTCTGTGTGTGTGTGTGTGTGTGTGTGTGTGTGTGTGTGTGTGTGTGTGTGTGTGTGTGTGTGTGTGTGTGTGTGTGTGTGTGTGTGTGTGTGTGTGTGTGTGTGTGTGTGTGTGTGTGTGTTTGCTGTGGATAGTGAATGTGGATGTTTGCTCTGCTGTCTATCAAGCTTTCACAAACCACGCCACGGGGCCACGGCACTGGTAGCGTAAATATAAGAGGAGCGGTTTGAATCCCGAAAACCAGCTGGGAAAAATTGCAGTTTAAGAGTAATGTTTCATCACTGCCCTTGAGCAAGGCAGTGAGCCCTGTGAATGCCATGGTTGTCGGTTTGAATCCCGAAAACCAGCTGGGAAGATTGTAGTTTATGAGTAATGTTGCGTCACTGCCCTTGAGCAAGGCAGTGAGCTCATAGCTGCTCCAGTGGAGCTGCTCAATAGTAAACAGTGTCAGACTGGTTGTACTGGGCAGCTGTCAGGTATGACTGTGTCAGACTGGTTGTACTGGGCAGCTGTCAGGTATGACTGTGTCAGACTGGTTGTACTGGGTGTCAGACTGGTTGTACTGGGCAGCTGTCAGGTATGACTGTGTCAGACTGGTTGTACTGGGTGTCAGACTGGTTGTACTGGGCAGCAGCCAGGTATGACTGTGTGGAACTGTAGTGGGAAGTAGGATGTGAGGAAGACACTGCTACAGTCAACCTATCCTGGATAAGATAAGATAAGTCTTTTGAGCGCCTTGTGCTTAATCACCTTAAATCCATCACAAACCCTCTCCTGGACCCCCTGCAGTTCGCCTACAGAGCCAACAGGTCTGTAGTAGACGATGCTGTCAACATGGCACTCCACTTTGTCCTCCAGCATCTGGACTCTGCAGGAACCTACGCCAGGATCCTGTTTGTGGATTTCAGCTCTGCTTTTAATACAATAATCCCGGCCCTGCTACAGGACAAGGTCTCCCAGCTGAGCGTGCTCGACTCCACCTGCAGGTGGATCACAGACTTCCTGTCTGACAGGAAGCAGCACGTGAGACTGGGAAAACACACCTCAGACTCCCAGACCATCAGCACAGGTTCCCCCCAAGGCTGTGTTCTTTCCCCTCTTCTCTTCTCCCTCTATACCAACAGCTGCACCTCCAGTCACCAGTCTGTCAAGCTCCTGAAGTTCGCGGACGACACCACTGATGACACAGTAGTGGTGGGCCTGATCTCTGCCAACGACGAAAGGGCCTACCTGGAAGAGGTAGAGAACCTGTCACAGTGGTGTCAGGAGAACTGCCTCTCCCTGAACGTCAGCAAAACAAAAGAGATGATTGTGGACTTCAGGAGGTTGGGGGTCAAGGACTACAGCCCCCTCAGCATCGACGGGGCACCGGTTGAGAGAGTGAACAGTTTCAAGTACCTCGGAGCCCACATATCCGAGGATTTGACATGGACCACACACATTGACTGTAACTGAGGGGTACAATTCCCTGACTGTATTGTTAGATATGATACTTACTACCACTACCTCTTGTACTTTAGACTCTGGCCACCCAGTACTAGGTATAAATAATTATGATAAACACTCCCACCTGATGAAACGGATCCAACACAAATGTACCAAGTCGAAAGTCTGCGTTTAATAATAATACATAGCAAAAGGTATGTACAACGATCACTTAATTACATTTATGATTTGAAATAGTATGCACTTTTATGGCAAATGAGTATTCGTAGGTAGATCAATATCGAATGTCCAATCTCTGATTGCGCAGGAAGCAAATATACAACCTGGAATATTTAGGGAACAATAGCAATGATACTTGAATGATTATATAGCTGGATACACTAGGGGAAGGTTCCGACTGCTTGTAGGACAGCTGGAGGGGGGGGGAGTAGAGTCTGGCTGTATCCCGTCTGGCCGAGGGTATCCTGGGAGAGCCCACAGTCGTGCGACCCGGTGCCCAGCGATCCTCGATCCACAGATGAAAGCAGTTGGACTCTCTGTGGCCGGCGTCCTCCGGTCCACGATGGAGAGACGTGAGGCGACCTCGTCGTGTAGAGCGTCTTCTCACCTGTCGTCCTCTCCGGGGGGGGTATTTCCAACACACCGCAGTGTTGGCCTTTATCCATAGAATAATCAAAGTACTCAAAGCATAATCCAAGCCGGGGAAGGCTAGCCGTCGTCGGTAGAATAATCCAATATACAGGTCCACTCGCTCTTTGGCCTGGAGCTCCTCGGGTGCAGCTTCACGTGGGGTCAACCACCCTGGATAAGCGTCCAGCTGATGCCCGAAACGATGGGGGTGCTGATTACTATAGAACTCTTACCGCACGAGGCACTACATATGAATAGACTATTATTAGCTTAATAGAATACGTCCAACTCGACGATATAGTGCCAAATATGACTATTCAAATATTAATATACACGATGTCTCAATGCCGATACTGGGCCGAATTGGCCTTACTGCCCACACGTGGTTCGCGGGGAGGCTTTTGCGTCTGTCACTCTGTTGGAGGGTAAGGAACTGGACTAAAGGAAGGCTCTACTTTAATAGCGCAGTATATATACGCACTATGAACAAATAGTACCATTAGTGGTGCGGTAGACATATTCCTACGCGGAACTAGGACTTGTCCATACATGTTGAGCGGTACGATTGAACCTGGTCTGAGGGGTATGGCGACCTGGCACCAAGGTCTCGTCCAATGGTAGAATGGAGACTATTATGGGATGTTCAGTAGACTAGAAGGGATATTCAATGCATATTGTACAAGGAATATACAAGGGATATCAGGGGATATACAAATACAATTAAATATATATATATAAATAAATATATATATTCGGTTTAATCTGATCCTTCAGAACATTGACAGTGTTGTGAAGAAGGCACGACAACGCCTCTACTTCCTCAGGCGCCTAAGGAAGTTCCAAGTCAGTCAGAAGATCCTTAGGAACCTCTACTCATGTACAATAGAGAGCATCCTGACTGGCAACATCACCTCCTGGTTTGGGAATAGCACTGCACAAGACCGTAGCAGACTACAAAGAGTGACACGTTCAGCCGAACTCACAATTGGAGGGGGGCTTCCCACCCTCCAGAACATTTACAACAAGCGGTGCAAGGGGAAGGCTAAGAGAATTATTAAGGACTCGAGCCACCCGAACAACTGCCTCTTTGAACTGCTGCGGTCAGGCAAGCGATACCGGAGTCTTAAGGCGAGCACAGAAAGACTCAGAAGAAGCTTCTATCCCCAGGCCATCAGGCTGCTAAACGAACAATAAACACTATTCAACAACCATCAAATGCACACAGCACACACACCCACACGCACACACTCACTTAAACAAACAACACACTGCAGCACCCACTCTCCACACTTTAGATCACACAAACACACTTTATATTTATTGATAAAGGATTTGCACTACAACTCGTACACCTACTGTAAATTGTACCTAAATTGCACCTCATCCTATTTCTGCCTTGCACTATATAGTATTGTATATTAGTACACTACACAGTATTGTATATTATATGGTAACTCAGTTACGTCTACTCTGCATCGAACATTGTACATATGTCTATACTGAACACTGTGACCTAATTTTTTTACTTCTAATTTACATGCTATACTATGTTATTTTATTTCATACTTATCTTGTCTTGTACAGTCTCTGGAGCGTAACAGTAAGAAGCATTTTGTATAAAAGTATTCTGTACTTCTGTATGACAACTATTAAAGAAACTTGAAACCCTCATTGGACTCATCTCTGGTGGGGATGAGTCCGCCTACAGATGGGAGATTGACCATCTGGTGACCTGGTGCAGCCAGAACAATCTGGAGCTCAGCGCTCTCAAAACACTGGAGATGGTTGTGGATTACAGAAGGACCCCAGCCCCACTCAACCCCATCACCCTGTGTGACTCCCCAGTGGACACTGTGGAGTACTTCCGCTTCCTGGGAACTATCATCTCCCATGACCTCAAGTGGGAGCTGAACAACAGCTGAACATCAGCTCCCTCATCAAGAAAGCACAGCAGAGGATGTACTTCCTGTGGCAGCTGAAGAAATTCAACCTGCCAAAGATGATGATGGTGCACTTTTACACAGCCATTATCGAGTCCATCCTCACCTCCTCCATCACAGTATGGCACGCTGCAGCCACGGCCAAGGACAAAGGCAGGCTGCAGCGTGTCATCCACTCTGCTGAGAAGGTGATCGACTGCTGTCATAATCACAGCGAGAGCGTACTTCACTCCCCCTCCTTCTCCCCTCACATTCACCACGCACTCCTCTTCATACTACCTTCCATCCACCACGCACTCCTCTTCATCCTCCCTTCCTCCAACCACGCACTCCTCTTCATCCTCCCTTCCTTCCACCACGGAAGCCTCACGCCCTTATATTGTCAGCATCCCTTCACCTCCCGTCACTCAACCCAGCTGCACTTCATCCCCTGATTCACACGCTGTCAGGCACCTCACTCCTCACAGCTGTATCCCATCCCCTGATGATGAGGACCCTACTTCAACCGGACGATGCTGACCAGAAGTCGTGGTGGTGTTAGTATCATTACCTAGGTACGACGCCTCAGTCTGAAGACCTGCTAGGCAACCCTGTGTGATCATCCCTGTACTAACTTCCCTCTCTTGTGCCCAGGACCTCCGTGCCAGCGTGTTCCTGTCTGGACCCCCCTGGAGCTTACCGAGGAGTTCCAGCTCCCTCTCTCAAACACGAAACCGTGTCTCCCGTCTGCAGTGGCACTGGAGTGCGCCTGCCCCCATTATTCCCCTATTCATACCTCTTGTACATTTCTGGATGTAATTCTTGCCTGCTTGGGAATACCATTAAAACCCCTTGAAACGCTCCATTCTCCTCTAGGGATGGGAATTGATAGGATTTTATCGATACGATTCCATTATCGATTCTGCTTATCGATTCGATTCTTTATCGATTCTCTTATCGATACATGATCAATTTATAATTTAAATAAATAAATTGGAAATGCAACAGAACTAAGCTGGTTAGAATAACAACATGCAACTTGACATTTCTGATTGTCATTTATTGTTGAGCCCCCATGTCAGGGGCGACAGTGGCTCGGGAGGTAGAGCAGTCGTCTGGCAATCCGGAGGTTCCCGGTTCGATTCCCGCTCCTCCCGGGCAGCGTGTCGATGTGTCCTTGAGCAAGACACTTACTAACTAACCCCTAACTAACCCCTAACTGCTCCCGATGAGCAGGTTGGCACCTTGCATGGTTGCCTGCGCCGTCGTTGTTTCAAGTTTCAAGTTTCTTTAATAGTTGTCATACAGAAGTACAGAATACTTTTATACAAAATGCTTCTTACTGTTGCGCTCCAGAGACTGTGCAAGACAAGATAAGTATGAAATAAAATAACATAGTAAAATTAGAAGTAAAAAAATGAGGTCACAGTGTTCAGTTTAGACATATGTACAATGTTCGATGCAGAATAGACATAGTTACCATACAATATACAATACTGTGCAGTGTACTAATATATAATACTATATAGTGCAAGGCAGAAATGGAGAAATGGGACGAGGTGCAATTTAGGTACAATTCACAGTAGGTGTACGAGTTGTAGTGCAAATCCTTTATCAATAAATATAAAGTGTAGTTGTGAGAATGTGTGAGTGATTGGGTAAAATGTAAGGAACAAATTGTAAAGCGCTTTGGATAAAAGCGCTATATAAAAAAGCAGCCATTTACCATGTCAGAAAAATACAAAAAATAAAACATTAACTATAGCCTACACTTAAATAAAATAATGTATTTGAGATTCTCTTAAAATGTATTTATTTTTTTATTCTTAAACTAATTTAATCTATTGAATAACAGTCGTTATTCCTCTTGACTTCTGTCTCACACACACACACACAGACACACAGAGCTCCCTCCCCGGGCCCCTGTCCTGTAGGTATTGGCTTGTGTTGCTACACGGACACATTTGTATGTTGCACCATGGTACTTCCTGTCTGACGGACTCAGAGTAGAGACTTAGTAAATAAACAATCCGGCTCTTATTATATGTGAACTAAAGAGTACAATGTTTACACAACAGTCCCCACCCGCTGTTTTATTGTATTTGTACCTGTACTATCCGCTGTCAGCTGTTTATCTCTCTTTGTGAGCTTGATTAAATAGCGTTAGCTCACGTTAGCTAGCGATAGCTCCGCGGCTAATTTTAGCTCACCCTAAACTAAATCAATGACCATGTTCTAAAGCATTCAAGTAGTTTTCACTGCACATAGAAGTAGCCAAACAGCGGGAGCATTTCGGGAGCATATGACCAAAAGCCAGGCAATTTCGAGCCCTTAAGGAATCAAATAGAGTCTGCCATGGCTACATGCTAACGCGCGCAACTGTAGGAAAAACCTGGCAGCGATAAGGGAATCGAAAGTCACAGGAGCCACACGGTTCCAGGCATCGGCCAATTAGGAACCGGTTCCCAACGGGAACCGGTTTTCGATTCCCATCCCTATTCTCCTCTCCTGTGTTCAGCGATTGGGCTCTGCTTAAAACCCACTCTCACAACTGCAACCTGCCATCTCTCCAGGACCTGTATGCCTCCAGAACCCTGAAGCGTACAGGTACCATTGTGGCCGACCCCCTACCACCCCGGTCACAACTAATTTTTTTTTGTGATAAAATCTTTTATTTTCTTTTTTTCCACATGTAACAAGACACAACACAATACAGTAACAATAATAATACACAAGACATCACAGGAAAGTACTTTAATAATAACAATAACAATGACAATGACAAGCATCCCAGAGAGCCAGAGCATCCAACGTGTTTCTTTTCGTTACATGTTGCTTTTCCCATTTACTGTGTTTTTGAAGTTGTAATTATTTGCTCCGACGTGTTTTGGAGACAGTGTATCTCCTCTTTTGTTTATACACTTTTGTCTGCGTGTTTCCTTTGAAAATCAACACCTGCCTCGTCTTATCCGTTCTACACTGCACCTGGGTCCTACACACCTACCCAACTCGTAACATCTGACGGTCATAACAGGAAGGAATCCAGTTGACTTAGCTTAGCTTCAATATAGTTCAAGTTTCTTTATTAGTTGTCATACAGAAGTACAGAATACTTTTATACAAAATGCTTCTTTCTGTTAGCTCCAGAGACTGTGCTAGACAAAAATAGATAAGTATAAAATAAAAAAAATAAAAAAATAAATAAAATAAAAATAAAATAAGTATAGCAAGTATAGTGTCTGTTATCCATCAACTATGAACCATCGTAATTGAAATATAGTTGTATTGGGTCCACTCAACATGAGCTTGTTGTTAGCCAATGTAACCGGTCTGCTATAACTCGTTAGCTTAATAAAATAACACATCTGATTTAGCTTTCGCTTAATAAAAGAACACATCTGATTTAGCTTGCTTGAGCATAGCTTAATTGGTTGACTTACTGTAGCTTAGCATCGCAACAATGAAAGTCTCAGAGCGTGGCCAATTTAGCTTGGCCTAACTGTAGACATGTTCGACAACAACGTTGTTAGCAAGCATCTTTGGTAGCTTCTGGGCTCCCCCACGCTTCCTTTAGGTAGTCCTCTGCTTCGGCGACCGACCCAAGCTTCTTTCGCATTCCCTGTTTGGTTAGGTTGGTTAGCTTGGCTGAGAATAGCCCATCCGCCATAACTCCAACATGGCCTCTCTGTATTCTCCACGTTGAGCCACGATCTCCGGTGGGTAGTCTTCGTAAATAGCGATGCAGTGGCCTTTGTACAACAACTTGCCTTTTCTAGCCCGGGCCTCCCGGATGATTAGCTCCTTTAGTTGAAGTTTATGGATCCGTATAATTATAGTTCTCGGCCTCTGTCCTTTTGCTGGTTTAGCCATGTTAGCACGGTGAGCTCTATCACATTCCGGAGGGTTAGCCAACAATTCTTTACCCAGGACTTCTTGCAGCATATCAGGAAAAAAGCTTGATGGATGGGGTCCTTCAATGTCCTCTGGTAGACCGATAATTCTTATGTTATTCCGTCTTTCGGGAGACTGAACTTCGGTGAGCCTAGCTTGAATCTTGGCTAGCTCGGCTAGCTTGATAGCTAGGTCGAATTCGACATGTTCCAAACGTTGGTCTTGCTGGCTAGCCTCCCTGTGAGTGCGATAATCTCATTGGTATTGTCTATGGTTTTCATGTGGAGCATTTCTACCTTCTTATCCAAGGACTGTGTGGCCGCTCTTATCTCGGCTGTTACTGCTAGGCGGTAAGTCTCAAAGTGTTACTGCTAGGTGGTAAGTCTCAAAGTGTTACTGCTAGGCGGTAAGTATCAAAGTGTTACTGCTAGGCGGTAAGTCTCAAAGTGTTACTGCAAGGTGGTAAGTCTCAAAGTGTTACTGCTAGGCGGTAAGTATCAAAGTGTTACTGCTAGGCGGTAAGTATCAAAGGGTTACTGCTAGGCGGTAAGTATCAAAGTGTTACTGCTAGGCGGTAAGTCTCAAAGTGTTACTGCTAGGCGGTAAGTATCAAAGTGTTACTGCTAGGCGGTAAGTCTCAAAGTGTTACTGCTAGGCGGTAAGTCTCAAAGTGTTACTGCTAGGCGGTAAGTATCAAAGTGTTACTGCTAGGCGGTAAGTCTCAAAGTGTTACTGCTAGGCAGTAAGTCTCAAAGTGTTACTGCTAGGTGGTAAGTCTCAAAGTGTTACTGCTAGGCGGTAAGTATCAAAGTGTTACTGCTAGGCGGTAAGTCTCAAAGTGTTACTGCTAGGCAGTAAGTCTCAAAGTGTTACTGCTAGGCGGTAAGTATCAAAGTGTTACTGCTAGGCGGTAGGGGTGGGACGATACATCGATCCAGATCGATACATCGATGTAATTATCAACAATCGAATCGGATCGATGCGATGTAATAAGATCGATTCATATCGATACTCTTATTTTGAAAATCCTGTGGCGAGTCTCATATCCGCCCAAGAACAACAGCAGTAGCTCCGTGTGTGTAGATGTTACAGCATAGCATTCTCCCTTTCTGTGTGTGTGTGTGTGTGTGCGCGCGTCTTTGGAAAGACCAGATGAGGTCAGAGGAGTTTGATGTTTAAATGTTATTTAAACATAAACAATATAATACATAATACATGTAGGCCTATACATGATCATGCAACATCAACAAATTGTTGTAGGAACGGTTTGGGAGAGGGAGGTTGTGAGTTTTGAGTTCCAAAAAATGTAGCTTAAAGTTTAAAGCTCAATATATAAAAACGTGGCACTTTACAGTGAACAGGAGGTCTATTTGTATTAAAAACAATAGATTGATTTTCCTTTAAATGTCTGGAAGAGCTCAAAAATACAAATGTCAAATGATATTTTCATTACCTTTTTTTTGTTGATCTAAATGTTACTGATTGTGTTAAATGGGCATATGATATCATCTCATATCGATCGCAGGCACCTGAATCTAATCGCATTGTATCGTGAGAGACTTTGTGATATCGGCAAATATCGTATCGTTGTCCAAAGAATCGATATCGTATCGTATCATGATGAAACTGGTGATTCCCACCCCTACTAGGCGGTAAGTCTCAAAGTGTTACTGCTAGGCGGTAAGTATCAAAGTGCGCCTCGAGGAGCTCAGCTAGGCTAGGACCACTCAGCGTAGCTGCCGGCGTGCTCGGCGCCTGAAGGTGTATCTTGTCGGCTATTGTGGACGAAGCACTGCACTTATTTGTCCGTTTGCCTGCCATGTTTTGTCATAAAAAGTATTATACTGCGGAAATCATTCATTTAAAGAAAGAAAAAAATACCAGTGAGGGCATTAAAAGTGATCATTTGTAAAAGCTAGGGGAGCGGTTGTGAATGTGCGTCTTCACTCTATGACACCGGAAGCCCCTCCTCCCCGTCACAACCTGTTTGAGACACTCCCCTCTGGCAGGAGGCTGCAGTCCATCAGGGCCAAAACCTCATGCCACAAGAACAGTTTCTTCCCCTCTGCAGTGAGCCTCATCAACAAGGCTCGGGACCCTCTCTGACACCCCCCCACTGTGTTACATTAACACACCCCTATTGGACTATATACTTGCCCACTGTATTGTTATTCATTCTAATTAGTGTATATATTTGACCACATCTTGCCCAGTTGTACAGCCCTGGCCTATTCCTATTTAATTTTTTACTTGTTTTTAATTGTACTATATTCTATTGTGCTATATTTAATTTAGTTTATATGTAATGGATGGTACCACGAAGCGCAGTCACGATGGACTTCAGATGTTGTGAAGTGGCTGCGGTGAGTAGCGGTGTTATGGGTTAAACTCACTCTCACCCCCAAAAGACACATAGACACGTTACAAAGCAGTGAGTTCACCTCTTGGTATAGTGGTCTGTGCTGTTGCCCGCGGCGTGGGAGACCCGCGTTCGAAACTCCCTCGGGGCATCAAAGTTTAAGTTAAGGTGACGGCTTCTCAGTTGCATTGGGTGACAATATTGTCACAAGGAAAGATGAAATTACATACCTGGGTTCCATCCTAGAGGCAAATCTTTCCTGTGACAAAATGGCATCCAATGTAATCAAAAAAGTTAACCAACGAACAAGATTCGTGTACCGGATCTCCTCTCTGGTAAACAAGAATACCCTGAAGACTCTAACAGGAGCACTCATTCAAGGGTACTACGACTATGCTTGCACCTCATGGTACCAAAGCACCTCAAAGGCACTAAAAACAAGATTACAAACATCACAAAACAAACTGGTCAAACTACTGCTTGACCTTACTCCTAGAACCCACCTCACCCCTGCCCGAGTCTGTGGCTGAACGTGCTTCTCATCTTGACTAGTTCATCACAGAGGGGGTGGGAGGGATTCTTCAGGATAGCGGCCAGCTTCCTTCTCATTCTCCTCTCTAAACACAAGTTAAAGCCTCAGTCCGGGACTGCCTGTTGAAACAGCATCGCCTCACTATTGGATTTCCTTCAGTTTTATTTAATTGGATTATTTATATATTTTTTATAACTCAACCTGAACTTTTGTTGGAAGGATAGGCCACAAAACATGATTTTTTAAATATGTCTTGAGGCTGTTAAAGGTTTATTTACAAATCGTCATATTTGAAAGTTCTGAAGCTATTCTATATTTCACATTATGGTGAAATAAGTTGGAAAGATTTTGAGTTTTTTCAGAAGAAGCTTCTATCCCCAGGCCATTAGGATGCTCAACGAACAATAACACTATGTAACAACCATCAAATGCACTCACAGCACACACATCCACACGCACACACTCACTTAAACAAACAACTCACTGCAGCACCCACTTCACACACGTTAGAACACGTAAACACACTTTATATTTATTGGTAAAGAATTTGCACTACAACCCATACCTCATTACACCTTACTGTAAATTGTACCTAAATTGTACCTCATCCCATTTCTGCTTTGCACTATATAGTATATTGTATATTAGTATATTGTATTGTATATTGTATGGTAACTCAGTTACTTCTACTCTGCATTGAACATTGTACATATGTACATCAGGGGCGGGGCTAGGGGGTGGCTACTTGGGCTCAAGCCCCGAATGTTTTCTGAAAAGCCCCGAATCTATTTTCAAATTAATCATTGTTACATGAAAATATGTTTGCACCAGATTTAGCAGAAGCTAATTTCCATCTGTAGTCTATCCAGCTGCTAACTGTATTTGAGTGAGTTAAGTCTTGGTGTTATGGTAGACTCAGACCTAAGCTTTAAATCACAATCAACAAGTTGACAAAAACATAATTATTCCACCTTAGAAACATAGCTTTTGAGATCTCAGACCCATCCCCAGTGATAACACAGGCTGCCGGCATGTCTTTATGAATGGAAATATCGAATAAAAGAAACAACGATGAAAACCCGACTATACTCTGGTTTTCGGGGGTCCTGGCGCTCAACGTTCGGCGAGTTAACCCTAGATCTTAGATCCTAATATGAAAAACGATGTGATTTAATGTTTTATGTCTTACCTTGACTTTGTCTATTTTACTGCTATCTATTTTATGCTTTATGTCTGCACTTTATGCATTGCTCTTGATCTGCCAATGTTGTGCTCATTTTATGCCTGTCTTTTTGTACTGCTGTGAAGCACTTTGAGCTGCAATTCTTGTATGAAAGGTGCTATACAAACACAGTGTATTATTATTATTATTATTATTATTATTATTATTATTATTATTATTATTATTATTATTATTATTATTATTATTATTATTATTATTATTATTATTATTATTATTATTATTATTATTATTATTATTATTATTATTATTATTATTATTATTATTATTATTATTATTATAAATTATTATAGTTTGCTTCATTAATTAAAGGGTGTGAATTTAAGTGTTCTCTAGTGCCTTTTGTCTGCTTTAAGATGGTGGTATTAGTTAAAGGTTGTGGTGTCGAAGTAAAAAAAATCCGTGCCCGCTAATGCGGGCACCTATCTGGGCTAAGCCCCGGATCTCCTACAATCCTAAATCCACCCCTGATGTACATACTGAACACTTGTGTCCACGTACGTGACTTCTATTTTTTACTTGCTATACTTATTTTGTTTCATACTATTTTACATCTATTTTTGTCTAGCACAGTCTCTGGAGCGTAACAGAAAGAAGCATTTTGTATAAAAGTATTACTTCTGTATGACAACTAATAAAGAAACTTGAAACTTGAACTTGTGTACACCAAAACACAACGCTGATTTATTTTGCACATAATCCAAAAACTCTAAACAGTTTTGCACACATTAATTGGTTGGACATTAAATGTAAAATTAAATGAGTTTGAATATGGCCACCAGTCTTGTGTTTTCTACATCATTCATGTCATTACAGTGGCTCAGGAGGTAGAGCGGTCATCTGGTAATAGGAAGGTTCCCGGTTCGATTCCCGCTCCTCCCGCGTTGAAGTGTCCTTGAGCAAGACGCTTGGCACCTTGCATGGTTACCTCTGCTGTCGGTGTGTGAGTGAATGGGTGAATGTGATGTGAGAGAGTGTGTGTGCGAGAGAGAGCGTGTGTGCGTGAGTGTGAGAGAGAGAGCATGTGTGCGTGAGTGTGAGAGAGAGAGCATGTGTGTGAGCGCGAGAGAGTGTGTGTGTGTTCAGGTGGGGATTTTCCCGAAAATTATCTGTCCAATAGAATGAATGGCCTGGGCGACTGATCTGTCCAATAGATGAACGACTTGGCGACTGCATGTCCTTTGTTTACAAATTAGGTTTGCTCAAAAAAGGGCAGTGTGAACGCAAACCAAAATCAAACAATGTATCATTCTCACATTTGGTCCACCAGAAAGTCCGGACTATCCGTGGACTTTCAGATGTGAACACAGCCTTACACTCACTGTAACACCCATTCTCCCATCTTGCTTGAAATAAGCAACATACATAACAGACATTTATAGTGTGTGTGTGTGTGTGTGTGTGTGTGTGTGTGTGTGTGTGTGTGTGTGTGCGCGCGTGCGTGCGTGCGTGCGTGCGTGCGTGTGTGTGTGTGTGTGTCGGAGGAGGGTGGGAGGGCGGGTAGGCTGCATGGGTAATACAAAATAAAAATAGGATTTAAACATCAAAGTGATCCCTCATTATACCAATTTGTGGCTTTGCGCTCAAGACTGTGTCATAATAGCCAGGCAAGGCGTTTGGAAGGTATATTTTAAATGTGACATATGACAAGTATATATATATATATATATATTATATATATATATATACAGGTATAATTCATGCTGGCGAGTCAGGGAGAGAGAACAAACGGTCCCCATGGGACTCGGAGCAGCTCTTTTCTGCAGAGTGACTTGAAGAGCCCAGACCATAATAACTCTTATAACTGTCACACTCTTCCTGATTCATCTCCCCGAGACCGGTCTGCAGCTAAAGGGAAGCAGCCAATCGGAGCGCCAGCATAGAGTGAGAGACGTGTTTAATCAGATGCAGGCGGCGGCCCGGGGAGTGGAGGACCGAGGGAGACGATGTAATTGTCAATCTCTCTGTGGGCAGGACGGACGGGGGACATGTGAGTTCTGATTGGACGGACGGGGGAAGGTGGGGGGGGCTGTGAGTTTTGATTGGAGAGTTAAGTTGATTACAGGGCGGGAGAGAAGGCAAGGCTCGCTATACGCCGTCGAGCAATCAAAGCTTTATGGGAAATGCTGCGGTTCGGAATTGAGAAAGAAAGAGAGGGGGGGGGGGGTGTATTTCCTTTCATTTGGATGCCGTAGCACTGATGATAAAACAAATAGCAGGGGGGAGCTCCAGTAGCTCACAGCGTACCTCGAGCGCTATTTCGGCGCCGGGGACAACCGTGCTCGTCACGGATCTGGGGTTTAGCGAGTTCGAATCCCGGACTGCAGCCGTGCCTTTCCCAGAGTGTCTTCCCCCCCATCTGTACCCCATTCAGCCTGTTTCTGTCGGTCATTCTTGACCAGAGTAAATGCGATAAACGCAAAAAAGAGCCAGCGGAATGGCCAAAGTTTAAAAAAAATAAAAATAAAAATAGCAGGGAAATGAAGCTGGGGGAATGCAGACGCGGATACAGTATCTGATCAGAAGGCTGGATGTGAAGGTTTCCTCCCAGGCATCACCAGGGCTGGACTTTGGCCCAGACCGGCCCACCACAATCGGTCGGTCACCACCCAGCAGTACACCATCCTTGCGGTCCCCTTAAATATGCGCACCTACTGTACAATTCCCCCAAACCACTACAAAGCTGGGTAGTAGGTGTCATGGACAAGTGGACCAGTGTACTCACTCGCTCTTGGCTGAATCTTGTTTTGAGTGGTGATGTAAAAACACCTGCAGGTTCAGGACGGGCAAAGTAGTCGCCAGCCTGTTCCTCCCTGTCTCTCTCCTGGGAGACAGCAAGCCTTCAGAACACATGGAAATAATGCTAAACCTGTCAGGTACGGAGGAACCTAATTTCCTTTTCATAGAACCGTTTCTCAGACAGCGCTCGCTAATACCGCCATTACTGAACCCTGCGCTTTGGCGGAGGAAGCAGACCGTTTTTACCTAGCTACTCAACGCTTCGCCCCTGATGTACCAGCCCCGACGTGTGGGGTTACACACCTCCTGGTGGGGGGTGCACCGACTGGCAGACGCCCTGTTACCGCCGACGGCCGTGATAGTGTGACCGATCGTATGTGACTCCTCTGCGTTGTGTATTAAATGTCGATGCCCCGAGGGAGTTTCGAACCCGGGCCGGCCTCGCCCGGGTCGACAGCATAGACCGCTATACCAAGAGGTGAATTCACTTCTTGGTAATGTGTCTATGTGTCTTTTAATGGTAAGTGAGTTTAACTTGCAGTACCGCTTACTGCCACAGTCACTTCACACTGTGACTGTGGATATTACCCACGGACCTCAGTTACAATAGAACAGGCCTGTGCTATTTCCACGCGCGCTTTGGCGCGAGAGCAAAAAGTTGCACCTTCGCCACGGCGGGAAACGCCAAAACCTGCGCTCAGTAGCGGCCGCGAGCGCCAGGCACGTCTAACCGGTGCTCAGAGGAGCGTCCTGCCAGCTACAGTGGACGACAACGCCGGCGGAATTAGAGGCCCACGCCTGACGTCCACCAACGACACCCCTATCCGCACCTACGGTACGAGAACCGTAGAGTTATGTTTTGGGGGCCAGCGGTTCACGTGGGACTTTTTTTACTATATTTTTTGCCGCCTGCTGACGCTGCTCCTCCTTCCCCGCTCCCCTGGCTTTCCGCACTCGCTGTGGCCGGCTCGTTGCCCCTCCCCGCCGGGGGGATTTTGACTATGGGTGAATTCTGGGGGGGGGGGGGGGGGGGGGCTTGTGTGGTGATCAGACATAGACATAATTCACACACGGAACTGTGGCACGGACGTTATTATGGCTATCCTGTTACCTGTCCTCATTCTGGTTCTGACGTTACAGTGATATGTGGTGCTTTCATGCATATTAAATATAATACGTTCTCCTTCGAGACACCGCCTCCGACTCCCATCTCTCAGCGCCACGCGGTCTCACTTTATGATAGCGTTACAACTATGTTATCATATTATTATCGACATTAATTGAATGAATCATCATCGTCGTCATCATGGCATGGCACACACACTACCTCCCTGCAAGTCCCTATTAATCATGAAGGTACTACTCAATCAGATTAAATTCATAGGGGCTTTATTGACATGGGAAACATACATTTACATTGCCAAAGCCAAACAAAACAACGCGAAACAATACTACTGTACTCCCTGCCATATGCCGTAACGTGAATCTCAACATATGAACACGACACTGTCGCGGTAGTCAGAACACTGGTTAAAGTGAGCAAGGGAGGGGGTGGGGCTTAGTAAGAGATGTGATTGGGCCAGCCCAGTGTCAGTATAGAAAATAAACCAATGGGCCGCTGTCCCTGCTTTGTGGGCCGGTCGTTGACCAAACTTTTAATAATTTTTATAAAAAATTTTATAAATCTAATTATACCGGCACCAAGGTGCGTCGGCCCACCGGGAATATGCCCGGTATGCCAGATTACCAGTCCAGTCGTGGGCATCACGCTTCAGTGTCCGGCTTTGAGTCATCTTCAGGCTTTGAGTCTTCTTCCATCGCTGGCTCGTCTGTCAGGATTGGGGGTGGGGGTGGGGGGGTGGGGGGGGGGGGGGGGGGTGTAGGACACACACGCAGACACATACACAAAGAGGGGCATTTTAAAGTTACCCCAATTAAAGTAACCACTGGAAACACAACAACACTGAGATAAATAAAGGTAAAAGCTATAGAGACACAAAACACCAGGATAGAAGAAATGGGGGAATTTTTTTTTTAAAGAACCACCACTGCCTAGCAGTTGAAAACAAACAAGAAACCAAAAGCACTACAGGAAGAGAAAGCCCTAGAAACAATAATTGGGACACGCCTCTACTACTGTGGGGAAAACATGGAACAATCATCTGAACACAGGAAACCAAGCTAAAGATTCAAGATTGTTTATTGTCATGTGCACAGTTAATAAACAGACAGTTTGCCATACAATGAAAATCTTACTTTGCTAGTCCGCCCTTTGCTCAAAATCACACAATTTGTACAATTTGAAAATAGATATTTTTTTAAAAGGGTATGATCTATACAAGGCACAGTGAGTAACATTGCACCTTCCGGTTCACAGTGTTTACAATATAAAATGGAGGTGACAGTGAGGTCACAGCAGCAGTCAGGCCAGCGTGTCTGCCTGGCACAAAAACAAAAGATGGGTTGGAGGATCACAGTTTCAAGAAAGAGTGTGTGTGAGGGGGGGGGGGGGGGAGCTGGCATTCACAAGTCTGATGACCTTTGTCTCTGATGTCCGGTTGCCGACTCTGACTGACTGCCTGTTTGTAAGAATGTTCAGCATCCAGATACAGAGAGCCGGTGTCAGACCCACAGTGAGGAGTTTAGCAGAGAGTTTGTGTGGGATGACCGTGTTAAATGCAGAGCAATAGTCAATGAATAATAGTCTGGCATATGTGTCCTTGCCCTCTAAGTGGGTGAGGGTGGTGTGGAATGGATGACGGTGTTGACTGCATCCTCAGTGGACCGGTTCTGACGGTACGCAAACTGCAGAGGGTCCAGTGTGTCTGGGATGGTCTCCTTGATGTGTGATATGACTATCCTCTCGAAACACTTTCATCACTATTGGGGTGAGTGCAACGGGACGACAGTCATTCAGACAGGTCACAGTGTTTTTCTTTGGCAGGGGCACAACAGCTTGTGCTTGTGACAGGTTGTAAATGTCAGCAAGTACGTCAGCCAGCTCTGAGGAACAGACCCTGAGGGCACGGCCGGGGATGTTGTCTGGGCCGGCTGCCTTCCGTGGGTTTCTCCTCAGAACCGCACGTACCTCTGCCGTTGTCACAGTGAGTGGTGGGTCCTGCGTGCGTGCGCTCCCGGGTCAGAAGTTGAACCCCTCTCTGTTGGTTGGTGTTGGGGACCTCGAAGTGGGCGTAGAACTCATTCAGCTCATCTGGCAGTGAGGGTTGGCTGTTTGTGACCCCCCTGCTCCCCTGCTTGTAGTCTGTGATGTGCTGCAGGCCTTGTTGCCACATGCGTCCGGAATCTGTGGTGGAGTAGAATCCCTGTCTGTATTGTCCCTACAATAAGGACATTCATCTTTGTTTGATCAAGAGTAACCTTTTATATATATAATATATATTAGTGCTGTCAGACGATTACATCTTTTTATCTAATTAATTACAGGATTTGTAATTAATTAATCTAATTAATCGCATTTTAATCGCATAACCATTTTATGCCTGATATTCTATATTCTATAATCATATTTCAAATGGCATGTGTCCGGATGGCAGAATTCAGTACTGTATCTACAAAACCTTCTGTTTAATCATCTTCCATTTATTCATTTGCTTAGATTTTTCAGGTCTGGTAAATTGTAGCATGGTGTTATTCACAGTCAAAGATAAAAAATAAAAAATAATATTTTTTATTGATATTCTCATTTGGTTCGTTACAATTTACTCAAGCCTAGTAACAGACACAGTATTTCTGACACTGGGAATACATTCCCTGAGATCCATAGATGTCCCTAGAATCAGATACCAAGAACATGCAAATGGACCATTAAAAAAAAAAGTCTGTAAATGTTTATTCTACGTTCTTATGGAATGAATGAGATGTAAAAAAGAAAAAAAAAATGTTTGAGTACATTTTCATAACGCGATAATTTGCTGTGTAATTCATTAATCTAATTACCACGATAAACTGACAGCCCTAATATATATATATATATATATATATATATATATATATATATATATATATATATATATATATATATAAAAAATTGTGAAGATTGTTAGGTTTGCACTTCAATCCCAATAAAGCAATTCATCTTGGTTTGATAATTTTTTTATGTCAAATATGTTAGGGATAGTGTTGTCGAGGACCCAATTGCTGAACAGGACGAGGAGAGAATAGGCAGAGGAGACATGGAGCCAGGGGTGAAGTGTATCCAAAAAGGCTTTACTCAAAAAAGGGCAGCAACAAAGATATTCACAACAAAAAGGCACAGCAAAGCTGGCAGCGAGCAGGGTACAAAAAGCATGAAACAAAACCTCAGCAGAGCTGGCAAGGGAAAGGCACAAACTAATCTACAAACAAACACTGACCAAAAACGAACTGTAAACACAAAAAACAAAGATGGTAACACAAACTGAAAAACTAGACTTACTGACATAGGGAGACAAGGAACGAATGACAGAGCAAGGACGAGGGTAACAGCATGGACAGGATCATCAGGAAACATGAAACATCAACAATGAACCGACACAGGGAAGCTGGCAGACAAGACAGATATACATAGACTAATTGAGGGTGATTGGGAATGAGACGCACCTGGGAAGGGAAAACAGACTGAACACACTAGGGCAAAAGACTAAAGACAACACAAGGCCAAAACACACTGGGGAAAACACTAAAAGACAGAATAACATTTAACAAAACCACGGGAGCACAGAGGGTAACAAATATACAGGGAGCGACAGCAAAATGGGGAGTAAACACAAACACACTGACACTTCGACAATAAACAAATGGAGAAGGAGAAGTGGCAACAAAAGTCCAGCAGGAGGAGGTACAGGATCACAGATGGAAGGAACAGGGGAAAGTCTGTGCAGAGGTGGGGGCAAGTGAGGAGCAGTGGAAAGTCTGTGCAAGGGTGGGGGCGAGTGAAGGGCAGGGGAACACCTCAGGACATGTGGACCCTTACAAAATAAAAACAAAGCTTATTTGAATTATTTCCTTGGCGTTTCTAGTTTTTAAGAGAAAAATCGTAAATCGGATGTGGTGTGAACAAATCTGAGATTTTATTTTTAGGCCATATCGCCCATCCCTACCGCAGCATTGCCTGAGACAAATGCAGTGGAGCGGGCACGTAGCTTGGACCAAACATCACAGTTAATCCAGGGTTTTTGGTTTGGTTATGTCTTGTATTGTTTTGTGGGCACAATGTTTTCCATACCTGCATGAGGGGGAGGGTGGAAAGCCTTTAGCACAATATCCCTGGAGCGGTAAGAACTCTGGATATTTTTCGGTACAAAGGCTGGATTGGGCCTCAGAGTAACAGTGCTACTATCCCACTGTATAGACAGGCACTCTGGTTGACCCGAACAAGCGCATAACTCACCCACGAGCTTAGCGGAGGTGATGGCCAGGAGAAACGCAGTCTCGAAAGACAGCTGATTCAACGGCGCACACTCGAGAGGTTCAAAAGGGGCACCCAAAAGTCTAACCAGGACTAATTGGAGGTCCCAGCTTGAGGACAAAGTACGTTTAACAGGCTTGAGATGACATGCGTCCAGCAGAAAACGTTTTACAAGAGGGTGGCTGAATAGCGGTTTGCCCTCGAAGCCTCTATGACATGAAGATAATAGCCGCAGCTACACCTTCACTGTCGAAGCCGAGAGTCAAGATAGACTGAAGGAAGGACAGAACCGATTTCTGAGGACATGAAACCAGGTCCAGACCCTTAGCCCGACACCACTCTTGAAAACATACGTCACTTCCCTGCAAAAACCGCGGTAGTGGATTAATGGTAGTGGACGGAGCGTGCTTGCTCCGGATGGTATTAATCACATCAGCGTTAATACCTATGCTTTCCAAATTCGACCTCTCAGCACGCAGGCCATCAGACGCTGTCCCAGGACAGGCGACCGAAACACCGCGCCATGTGCCTGAAAGAGGGCTCCCGAGATCATGGGATAGGCCATGGTGGAGCCACTAGAAGTTGAATTAGAATGGGGAACCAACAGGCTAGATCGCCGGTCCGGCGCAACCAGGATAAGAGTCCTGTGTTCCCGACGTACCCGCTCCAACAACTGGTGTATCAGATGTATGGGGGAAAACGTATACATACAGTATTCCGTGTGGCCACGGGTATACAGAGAAGGCATCCACTCCCAGAGGAGGGTTGTCCTTCCGACTGTCTGCAAACCACAGGGAGCACTGGTGGGACTGAATGCTCGCAAACTGATTCCAGATCAGTCAGACTATGAATTGCCGCAGCGTTTGGAGGTGGGTGTTCTCCATCTCTCTGGCACGGGGCCGTCAGGTCCGGGGGGTTCCTGCAGTGGGATACCATGTTTGATGGCCAAGTTAGGGAGCAACACTGCAAGCCATGATGATATGGCAAATATTATATGTACATTTGTAAGATACAAGTGATCACATCATGTGTTATATATGTTACATCTATAATGTCTTATGACCATTATGAATTGAAAATGGTCCCTGATGTAAACAAGACGAAAGTCTTTCTCTGGTCTGCATCCTATTGAGCCGTACTGTACTGTACCCATTCTGCAATCTGTTAATTAAAGTTTTCAATCAATCAGTTTTCAATCAATCAAGCTATAAGGCAGCAGCAAGCAATGTTTATATAATATATATTGTGATATTGTCAATATTATTATTACTAAGGCTGCAAGGTGGTTAACACTGTCGCCTCAAAACCAGTTTAATCTTAATCTTTAATTACAAAACATACTAAGCTAATAACACACAGTTTACTCTAGAGGGCTGTGGGCGGTGGACAGAGTTCTGTAAGCAGCAGCAGCATGACTGCAAGGCAGGAAAGGCAGAACAGCTTAGACTTGCTGTCATAGTTTCGGTGGTGTGTTTGTTTGTTCTCGGATCAGACGATAGCTGCCGGGCGCGCGTGACTGTGATGACACTGATGCTGCCGCCAGGCCCGAGGAAGCCGAGAACAAAAGGATGTCACTCCTCTACGCTCTTCGAAACAGGAAGCCAAGACGTGGCGCCGACACCGAGTTGAATTGTGCAGCGATTCTGGCGCGTAGAACCCAACGCTAGACCCAGATGACTCACCATGTGACAGAGGAACAAGTGACACGCGCACACACCGCGAGGCATCAGCTAAACAAGGAACAAGAAGAAGGGGTTTATTTACATGTGTCATCATCATGTCCTTTTCTACACACACAGCCCACCACACACCCACACAGCACCCAGCCACACAGCGCCACGAGACACACTTAAAGAGTAACAATGGAGAGCACACTTCAACAACGCGGCAGTAAAAATCTGAATCAGATTATATTCACTAAGCACTGTGACTGTACTGCGAATGTGTCCTTGTGCAGAGGCAGGGACAGAAACAGAGACAGGGATAAAGATAGAGACAGAGACAGATGGACAGAGACAGAGAGACAGGGACAGAGACAGAGAGACAGGGACAGGGACAGAGAGAGACAGAGACAGAGACAGAGACAGAGAGACAGGGACAGGGACAGAGAGACAGGGACAGGGACAGAGAGAGACAGAGACAGAGACAGAGACAGAGAGACAGGGACAGGGACAGAGAGAGACAGAGACAGATACAGATACAGAGACAGAGACAGATACAGATACAGAGACAGAGAGACAGGGACAGAGACATGGACAGAGAGAGAGACAGAGAGAGAGACAGAGACAGAGACATGGACAGAGAGAGAGACAGGGACAGAGACACATAGGGAGAGAGACAGAGACAGAGAGAGAGACAGACAGAGACACATAGGGATAGAGACAGAGACAGAGAGACAGAGACAGAGACAGAGAGAGAGAGAGAGAGACAGAGATAGAGACAGAGAGAGAGAGAGAGAGACAGAGACAGAGAGAGAGAGACAGGGACAGAAACAGAGACAGACCATATACACTCTTAAAACCCTAATTGACATTCACGTAAAACAGAACAAAAACAAAATATACTCCTGCTTTGTCGATTTTGAAAAAGCTTTTGATTCAATTTGGCACAAAGGTCTTTTCTTCAAAATTCTAGAAAGTGGTGTTGGAAGAAATACATATGACTTGATCAAATCCATGTACACAAAAAACAGATGTGCTGTTAGAATTGGCAATAAAAGAACACATTTCTTCACCCAGGGTCGCGGAGTCCGCCAGGGGTGCAATTTAAGCCCAACATTGTTTAGTATATATATAAATGAATTAGCAAAGTTATTAGAACTTTCTACTGCACCCGGTCTGACTCTGCACGATACCAATGTAAAATTACTGATGTATGCAGATGATCTGGTTCTGCTGTCAGCCAGAGAGAGAGAGAGAGAGAGCGAGAGAGAGAGAGATATATAGAGAGATAGAGACGGAGACAGAGATATATCAACAAGGTACAAAGGGCCACTAGAGACTTTTCATAAAAGGGAGACGATATATAACTTGCTTTCATGAT
This sequence comes from Notolepis coatsorum, assembly GCF_963971535.1. Classification (NCBI taxonomy): domain Eukaryota; kingdom Metazoa; phylum Chordata; class Actinopteri; order Aulopiformes; family Paralepididae; genus Notolepis; species Notolepis coatsorum. The sequence goes on along the minus strand of NC_140176.1, from coordinate 95,988,064 downwards.
CCTTGCTTTCAAGGATACAAATAATATGACTTTTGACATGTCGTAGCAGGGTAAACACAGGTGAAACAAATAGCATTAATTATTGTTCCGTTCCGTTTCATTTAGCTGCGCCTGTACCTCCCACCTCCCCCCTCCAACCCACCCACCCACCCACCCACCCACACACACACACACACACACACACACACACACACACACACACACACACACACACACACACACACACACACACCCCACCGACCCACCCACCCACCCCCACACACACACACACACACACACACACACACACACACACACACACACACACACACACACACACACACACACACACACACACACACACACACACACACACACACACACACACACACACACACACACACACACACACACACACACACACACAGACTGCAGGCACAGATTCCATTCCCCCCAATGGGAGATGTAGAAATTGGGACAGGATATGACTCATCCTTTCTGCCCCACAAAAAGTAAATATAGAACTGTCAAGGTGAAGGTGTCCTGAGTTTTCTTTACCCCTCATTTGTTGATCTAGTGTAACACCTTCTCGTTAAAGACAGCCAACTGTCTCAGAGTGGTGCCTAATTAGGAGACAGGAACGATTCTTCACTGGCTTCAAGTCATCTACAAAACCATACTTGGTAAAAACACCTCTCTACCTCTCCTCCCTTCTGCACGTCTCCACTTGTAACTACAACCTAAGGTCCAGCAACATCATCCAACTCACCGTCCCCAAAACCTGCACGGTTTCCGGCTGCACACATAGCCCTCCGACTCTTCTCTCCTCCCCCCCAGGCCCCCTCACCTCCCTCCCTCCTTCTCCCCCTTTCTTCTCCCTCTTTCCCTCCGGTTCTCACTCTCCCTTTCTCTTTTTCCCTCTCTCTCTTTCCTTCTCTCTCCCTTATTTATTGTTGTCCTTGTATACTATTGCTACTGTCATTTTGTACTTTATTTACCAGTATGCATGTTAACCTTGTTACAGTCTCCCACCCCCCCTTCCCTCAAAAGGCCTTTGCTTTTTGATCAGGCTGCTTTTGTATATAATAATTGCCTGGGTAAATAAAATAAAATTCCATGTTCATTCCTTTGGCACAGCTTGGAATGTGTTCTCTTCCTTCATATCCAACACTATCTTTGGTGCCACAATACAGCAGACGCACACGGTACAATGGCCGCACAAGGACAGCACCACAAACAAAAGGAAGTAGACTTTCTATATATAGTGGGGGTAGAGCGCTCGTCTGGTAGTCTGAAGGTTCCCGGTTCGATTACCGCTCCTCCCGGTAGCGTGTCGAAGGTTAAGTGCCTTGAGCAAGACACTTAACCCCTCACTGCTCCTGGTGAGCAGGTCGGCACCTTGCATTGGTCGCCTCCGCCGTCGGTGTGTGAATGTGTGAGTGAGTGGGTGAATGTGAGGAACAAATTGTAAAGTGCTTTGGATAAAAGCTGCTATATAAATGCAGTCCATTTAATAATAATAATTCATTTTATTTGTATAGCGCTTCTCAATGACCCGAAGTCGCTTTACCATTCCATATATATCCTTGTTCCAACAGTTAGTACTATCTGTGAATTTATATATAAATTCATAAATTATATGATAAATTATTATATTTATATTATATTATTATTATTATTATTATTATTATTATTATTATTATTATTATTATTATTATTATTATTATTATTATTATTATTATTATTATTATTATTATTATTATTATTATTATTATTATTATTATTATTATTATTATTATTATTATTATTATTATTATTATTATTATTATTATTATTATTATTATTATTATTATTATTATTATTATTATTATTATTATTATTATTATTATTATTATTATTATTGTTATTATTACATAAATTCATCTGTGAATTTGAGGAAATGTGGATAAAACACAATAGATTTACAAAGCAGAAAGTCTGCCAGTCTGTCCGAGTCTGTGTCTGTCTTAATGTTATAAACCGCAGAAACAACATTCCATTTTGGCCACACCCCCTGGTTCAAAAGGTCCAATAGGGAATGTGAAGTTGAAGTCAGGTGACGTCACAAAGCCATCATCTGTGGAGGGTCACTCCGGTCGACTGTATGTTGTTGACCGGAAGGATAGCCAACACAAAAAAGAATGCGAAAGCAGCTAACCCTGCGAGATTCAAAATCCAGTGATTGACAGCTGCCCACCGCAGAATCCAGTGATTGACAGCTGCCCACCACAGAATCCAGCCTATCAGTGCCTCTGGGTGCACACTAAGGCCAGGAGATATGGCCTCTAAATGATATCGCGATATTTTTTGGCTATATCACGATACACGATATATATTGCTATATTTTGACATTTCCTCTAAAGCACTTCAAATGCTTGATTTAACCCTTTGATGCACAGTCACGCCAATATGATGATTATAATAGTCCCTGCAACATGTGTTTTCATTAAACCATGAAGATGCTTTCAAAAATAATTTAATGAAAAAATGTACTAAGAAGGGCGGCCGGGTAGCGCAGCGGACTAATCGTCTGTCTACCACCGCATAGACACTAGTATCGAATCCGGCTGTCAGCGGTACCTCCGGCTTGACCGGTCGTCATACTGACACAATTGGCAGTGTCAGCGGGTGGGAAGCCGGTGGGTGGTATCCTGGTCGTGGTAAACAGCGACTCCTACAGGTCGGTCAGGGCGCCTGCACAGCGAGGGAGGGAACTAGGAAAGGTAGTGTGCCCTCCCACGCGTTACACTTCACACAATGAGAGTCCTCGCTGGCAGTTAAAAAGAGGCTGCTGGCTGTCTCCTATGTATCGGAGGAAGCATCTGATAGACTTCAGGGCTCCCTAGACCGGCAAGTGGGAGGCAAATGCGCGCAATGACCAGGAGGGGAGGGGGGAATTGGCATAACGACTAAATTGCGATGGGAGAAAAACACAGAAAAAAGGAGGAGAAAAAATTGATGAAAGAAAAATTAAATGTACTAAGAGTAGTCTACTGACACACTTTTTTGTATTAACATCTACTGTAAGACAATCTATATAAAAACTCTTGGGTGCCTAAGACGTTTGCACATCACTGTGTTTTTTCTATCCACTTTAGCCAAAAACACACACACTTTATATATACACACTACTGTGAGAAAATAATAATTGCACACAAAGGGATAATGGCTTATAGCAGACTTAATGATTTTAGAATATTTCAGATAATGAAATTAAATGTTTATCATCAACTATCCAGTTAGTATTTATAGTGTAACGTTTGGCTACTTTAAATCATTGAATGTAGAGAGAGAGAGAGAGCAAGAGAGCCAGTCTATCACAGGTAATTAACAAATCAACTAGGATTTGTTTAAAAAATGATGGTACCCAGGTTTCCACCTACATTGATCACATTTTTACTAACAATTCGGAACCATGTTCTAAGGCAGTATCTGTAACTGTTGGTTGTAGCGACCATAATTGAATTGCTATTGTTTTTTGTTTTTTGTTTTTTGTTTATTATCTTTTTCCCCCTTCTTTTTCTCGTTTTTCTCCCATCCCAATGTTAGTCGTTATGCCAATTCCCAATCCCCTTCCTGGTCGTTGCGCACTCTACCCCCTACTGTCGGTCCGGGAGGGCGGAGACTACATGCTTCCTCCGACACATGTGTAGCCAGCCCACCGCTTCTTTTCACCTGGCAGCGCGGACTCTCACTGGTAGAGTGTAACGTGTGGAAGGTCACACTACCTCTCTTACAGCCTTCCCTTGCTGTGCAGGCGCCCCGACCGAACTGTAGGAGTCGCTGTTTACAACGACCAGGACCCACCCTCGCCGGGTTTCCCACCCGCTAACAGTGCCAATTGTGTTAGTATGGACGGTCGGCCAACCCAGAAGCACCACAGCTGGATTCGATCCCACTGTCTCTGTGGTGGTAGACAGACGCTTAGTCCGCTGCGCTACCCGGCCGCCCTTAATTGCTATTGTGAGGAAGACTAAAATGCCAAAGCTGGGACCTAAAATAATTTACAAACGATTGTATAAAATGTTTAATCAAGACAGCTTTGTGAATGATGTTAAAAATCTATGTTGGTCAAAGTTATTGAGGGAAAAAGATCCAGTAGAATCTCTATGGGAATTTGATACCAGGACACCATGGTTGGATAATGAACTAAAAGAGTATTGTGACATTGATACATAGTTACAGGTTGAAGTTTGTAGATCAGCAAAACTACACTTGTGTATAGTTCTTGGAACTACATGTAAAACCATTCTTTGGTCTTATCGTAGTTTTAAGTAGACTCATTAATGATGAGGATGAGGAGTTTACTGCAAAATATCTGTCATGGTTTTTATTTGGTTTGCTAGTCCTGTGGTGGACAGCTGTCAATCACTGGAATCTGGGATGGGCAACTGTCAATCACTGGATTTTGGGGTGGGCAGCTGTCAATCACTGGATTCTGTGGTGGGCAGCTGTCAATCACTGGATTCTGTGGTGGGCAGCTGTCAATCACTGGATTCTGCGGTGGGCAGCTGTCAATCACTGGATTTTGAATCTCGCAGGGTTAGCTGCTTTCGCATTCTTTTTTGTGTTGGCTATCCTTCCGGTCAACAACATACAGTCGACCGGAGTGACCCTCCACAGATGATGGCTTTGTGACGTCACCTGACTTCAACTTCACATTCCCTATTGGACCTTTTGAACCAGGGGGTGTGGCCAAAATGGAATGTTGTTTCTGCGGTTTATAACATTAAGACAGACACAGACTCGGACAGACTGGCAGACTTTCTGCTTTGTAAATCTATTGTGTTTTATCCACATTTCCTCAAATTCACAGATGAATTTATGTAATAATAATAATAATAATAATAATAATAATAATAATAATAATAATAATAATAATAATAATAATAATAATAATAATAATAATAATAATAATAATAATAATAATAATAATAATAATAATAATAATAATAATAATAATAATAATAATAATAATAATAATAATAATAATAATAATAATAATAATAATAATAATAATAATAATAATAATAATAATAATATAATATAAATATAATAATTTATCATATAATTTATGAATTTATATATAAATTCACAGATAGTACTAACTGTTGGAACAAGGATATATATGGAATGGTAAAGCGACTTTGGGTCATTGAGAAGCGCTATACAAATAAAATGAATTATTATTATTAAATGGACTGCATTTATATAGCAGCTTTTATCCAAAGCACTTTACAATTTGTTCCTCACATTCACCCACTCACTCACATTCACACACCGACGGCGGAGGCGACCAATGCAAGGTGCCGACCTGCTCACCAGGAGCAGTGAGGGGTTAAGTCTCTTGCTCAAGGCACTTAACCTTCGACACGCTGCCGGGAGGAGCGGTAATCGAACCGGGAACCTTCAGACTACCAGACGAGCGCTCTACCCCCACTATATATAGAAAGTCTACTTCCTTTTGTTTGTGGTGCTGTCCTTGTGCGGCCATTGTACCGTGTGCGTCTGCTGTATTGTGGCACCAAAGATATTGATTGATTGATTGATTGAAAAGTTTATTAACAGATTGCAGAATGGGTACAGTACAGTACAGCTCAATACATACAATTGTTAAGGGGTCAAGTCAAGTCAAGAGTTTTAATTGTCACGGCATACAGGTATACAATGAAATGCGTGTGGTCTTGCCCGCAACGATGTGCAATACAGTGGTACATATAATAGAATCAAAAGAAGGAAACAACATTGTGCAGTAACAGGTAGCAGGGGATGCAGACCAGAGAAAGACTTTCGTCTTGTTTACATCAGGGTCCCCCATTTTCAATTCATCATAACATATATGACATACATGACATACAGATAGACAGTACTGCTACATCTATACATTTATGACATATCAGATTTGCAAATACAGTACTGTTTGTGATACAAAAGTGTCCAGAAAAGGAGTGTATATACATTTGGCGTAGAAACTGTACATTGGAGGAGGTTGGTTGGGTGGGGTGGGGTTGGGTGGGTTGGGTGAGGGCTGTACATTGGAGGTGGGGGGGGGGGGGGGGGTTGGGTAGGGGACACACACACATTTTACACTGTGCATTGGAATATTGACAAAGCCTTACTTGGTCATTTACTGTACAACTAGGTTAGGACATTTGTAGGGGCCAGTTTCGAATTGCAGTCTCACGTAGGTGTTTTTTGAGTAGGTGTTTTTTGAGAGTGTTTTTGAAAGTGGGTAGTGATTCACATTCCTTTACAGCTTTAGGTAGGGCGTTCCACATTGATGTGGCATAATTGCGAAACGTGTTTAGTCCCTTGTTTGAGCCGAATCTGGGTTTAACATGATTTGTGGAGCTCCCTCTGGTGTTGTGATCGTGGTATTCACTGACCTTTGGGAAGTATTTTGACATGTACATGGGTACCTTGGTCGCGTAGTGTATCTTGTAGACCAGGCCCATTGCAAGTTGCTGTACTCTGTCGTCTACTCTAAGCCATCCTAGGTTGGCAAAGTGGGCAGGGGTGAGGTGGGTTCTAGGAGTCAGGTCAAGTAGTAGTCTGACTAGCTTGTTTTGAGATGTTTGTAATTTGTTTTTTAGTGCCTTTGAGGTGCTTTGGTACCATGAGGTGCAAGCATAGTCGTAGTACCCTTGAAGTGTATAGTGTTGGATATGAAGGAAGAGAACACATTCCAAGCTGTGCCAAAGGAATGAACATGGAATTTTATTTTATTTACCCAGGCAATTATTATATACAAAAGCAGCCTGATCAAAAAGCAAAGGCCTTTTGAGGGAAGAGGGTGTGGGAGGCTGTAACAAGGTTATGTACATGCATACTGGTAAATAAAGTACAAAATGACAGTAGCAATAGTATACAAGGACAACAATAAATAAGGGAGAGAGAAGGAAAGAGAGAGAGGGAAAAAGAGAAAGGGAGAGTGAGAACCGGAGGGAAAGAGGGAGAAGAAAGGGGGAGAAGGAGGGAGGGAGGTGAGGGGGCCTGGGGGGGAGGAGAGAAGAGTCGGAGGGCTATGTGTGCAGCCGGAAACCGTGCAGGTTTTGGGGACGGTGAGTTGGATGATGTTGCTGGACCTTAGGTTGTAGTTACAAGTGGAGACGTGCAGAAGGGAGGAGAGGTAGAGAGGTGTTTTTACCAAGTATGGTTTTGTAGATGACTTGAAGCCAGTGAAGAATCGTTCCTGTCTCCTAATTAGGCACCACTCTGAGACAGTTGGCTGTCTTTAACGAGAAGGTGTTACACTAGATCAACAAATGAGGGGTAAAGAAAACTCAGGACACCTGTAACTGCAGCGGTGATGTCATAATAGAACCGGTTAGAACAGGCTAGAACGCTCTGGATCATTGTGATGTCATAGTAGACCCGGCCATAGTGTATAAATAGGGAGACCCTATAAGGTTCGTTCCTTCACTTCTCCACCATCTTCAGACAAGCCACATCGACACCAGAGCTCTTAACTGTCCTCTCATATTGCATGCAGTCAACAAGGTACGTTTGGGGCCGTAATGCGCTTGTAGTTAAGTTAATTGGGTTAACAACCACCCTTGCAACGACCGATAAATTGTATGTATGTTGTTATGGTTTGATCCGTGATTGATTGTATTTCATGTATGTTTTCACAGTTTTACGGTTCGGAATAAAGATGTTCTCTTCGAACGGAAATAAAGCCAATCAGTAAACATCAAAGACGAGTTGCGTCATCATTGCAAGATATGCGGTTACAGTAAAACTTGTATGCACCACAATGGCCCTGGAAGTCTAGAACATCGAACATCCACAACCTTCCGGAACATTCTAGAACATCGAACATCCACAACCTTCCGGAACATTCTAGAACATCGAACATCCTGGCATTACATCAAGATGTCTGATAGTGGCACCCAGTCCAAGACGATGGTGGAGGAGGAGACAACAGCCGCGGCAGAGGGCCTAGAAGGGCCCAGAGACCGCAGGGTGACGGCCGCGGCTCAAGAACTGAAGGATGAGCGAAGGGCAAAGGTTGAACGGAAGTTCGCTAGGTGCCATAAGGCATGGAAGGCGGCGACGCTGGATGCTGAGGAAGAGCTGAGCGCCACGGGCACATGGCTCCAAGCGGACACACTCGACGCAGTGCAACATGTCACTACAATTGGTGTCGCCAACAAGAAGCTGGGGGCGGCCTTTGAGGAGTGGAAGGGCATGGAAGTGCCGGCAGAGTACGCACGGCAAACCATCGACCGCTGCAGACAGCAGACAGCGGAACTCGCAAGGAGACTGTTCGAGGCAACAGCGCCCATACAGGGCGGGCTGGAAGAAGCAGACGGTCTCGAGAGCGCGTCGGTAGCCTCAGGCAAGACAGGCAGCGTGTAACTGTTCCGCAACAGTAAGTGACTTCCGGGGTAGGCCTGATTGGCCCCGACAGGCACGTGACGCGCAACTTTCTCTGCCGCGCGGCACGCTCCGCGAGCTTACGGAATTACGTAACCGTCCAAATACGCCATGACTCATTCAGCGCTATAGCTCACCTGGCAGAGCAGCGGTCCTGCGATCCTGCGGTCCGTTGTTGGTGAGTTCGAATCCCATCAAATCTTTTTTTTTAAACGTGATTTTTTTTTAACGTGTATTCTTTCGCCGGTTAAGGTTAGGCATGGTTAAGGTTAAGGTTAAGGTTAGGCATTGTTTCGGAGTTGGTTAAGGTTAGAACGGTTAAGTTTAGGCGCTGTTAAGGAGCTGGTTAAGGTTAGAGTTTGTCTTAGATAATGGCAATAGTCTTTCTATGGTTAAGGTTAGGCATGGTTAAGGTTAAGGTTAAGGTTAGGCATTGTTTCGGAGTTGGTTAAGGTTAGAACGGTTAAGTTTAGGCGCTGTTAAGGAGCTGGTTAAGGTTAGAGTTTGTGTTAGAGAATGGCAATAGACAGCCTATTTCCGCGCGACAGCTCTCAGCAGCCTCGTTGCGCGTCCTGAGTTTGCCGCGTCACGTGCCTGTCGGGGCCAATCAGGCCTACCCCGGAAGTCACTTACTGTTGCGGAACAGGTACACGCAGACAGGCATCAGCTCTCGCCACAGTAACTCCGCCGCATCCGGCGCTAAAGCCTCCGGCAAGACAGGCAGCAGCCCTCGCCACAGTAACTCCGCCGCCGCTGATGTGGGGTCTCTACAAGCCGTCGTAGAGGGCCTGCGAGAGCAAGAGGAGTACAGGGAAGCAATGCGGAAACTGGTAGCCGAAGATGCACAGGCAAGGGCACAAGTGGAGGCCGACAACGCCGGAAGAAAGGTGCAGCAGGCCGCTGAAAGCGCGGAAAGACAAGGAAGGCTAGAGGCTAAACGCTGGGAAGGAACACTAATGGAAGCCCTGCAGAAGCTACGTGCAGCTCAAGCAGCTCAAGCAGCCAGCAAAGGTGACGACCCAGCTGTATGCGGACGGGAGCGGCCCGACGGGAGGTTCATAGGCGTTACGGTAAAGGAGGAAGGCCCGTCTCCAGCACCGCCGGTGGCAGCCCCAAGACAGCGAAGCTTGATGCTTGGCCCAAGACAGACACCTCAACAGCGAGCTGCAACACCAGCAGGGCCAGAAGGGGACCAGGCGCCAGCGCAGGCAGACTCAGGCACAAGCCAGCTACCGCCACAGCCAGCGGTAGCACAAGGAAGGCACGACGACCGAGCCGAAGACAGCACAGCAGCTCTCGTCAAAGGGCTCACCGAAGCCATCAATGCCAGTCGTATGCCTATACCAGTACCCGCAGTGTTCAATGGCGACCCACTAACCTACCACGCCTGGAGGGCGTCCTTTCTGACGCTGGTGGACAGGAAGAGCATATCACCCGCAGAGAAGTTATACCATCTACGCGAGTACGTGAGGGGAACTGCCAAAGCGGCCATAGAGAGCTACTGCGTGCAAGGCACAGAGGACGCCTATAATGCAGCATGGCAACTCTTAGCGGAGAGATATGGAAATCCATTCCTGCTTGCCGATTCATTCAGAGCGAAGCTTGATGCGTGGCCCAAGATAAGCGCCAACGGTATTGTTGAACTTCAAGAACTCGCCGACTTTTTGCGCAGCTGTGAGGCTGCCATGCCGCAGATCAAAGAGCTGGAAATCCTTAATGATTGCCGCGAGAACCAAAAAATACTCTCTAAACTCCCAGACGGGTTGACGACAAGATGGAATAGGAAAGTCGTAGACATAGACGACGCAACGCACACGTTCCCGAGCTTCAGCCAGTTTGTCAAGTTCCTCACACGTGAAGCCAAAATCGCTTGCAACCCAGTAACATCAGTAACATTGCTTCGTGCCCTGAACCCACGGGACGGGATGAGGGACCCGGGCGCAAGACGCAGGGACCCTGGCGCAAGAGTCTTAACAGCTAGCGCCCATGAGACAGCCGGCGCCACACGCTGCGCCCTTTGTGCAACGAGCGGCCATAGCCTACAAGAGTGTCGCAAGTTTATGCAGAAGAGCATGGGTGCACGGAACACGTTTGCTCGCGAAAGGCAGTTGTGCTTCGAGTGTCTGAAGTCCGGCCATACCGCCAGGGACTGTAGAGATAGACCCACCACGGAGGAAAGGTCGGACGCAAGGAACCGGGCTAAGTACCTAAACAGAGGTACAAATACGCCGCCACACCAGGCAACGTCATTTAGAGTCATCCAGAAGGATGGGGGCACGCATACCTCCACAATAGTTCCAGTCTGGGTCTCAGCTAAAGCGGAGCCCAGCCGGGAAGTCCTGGTGTATGCACTCCTCGATAATCAAAGTGACACCACCTTCATCCTCGAGAAGACAGCAAAGACTCTCAACATCAAGGGCGAAACAGTGCAGTTACAGCTCTCGACACTGGCTTCCAGAAACACAGTCGTGCCCTGTTGGAAACTAACTGGCCTACAAGTAAGAGGATTCCAGTCAACCAAGCTAATTCCGCTGCCAGTGACTTACTCAAGAGACTTTATCCCGGCAAACAGAGGCCATATTCCCACCCCAGGGACAGCGAAGGCATGGGTTCATCTGGCACATCTAGCAGAGAATATCGCGCCGGAACAACGCTGTGATGTTGGCCTGCTAATTGGCTACAACTGCCCTCAAGCCCTCAGGCCACTAGTCACGGTGGCGGGGGAGGACCACCAGCCGTTTGCTGTGCAAACAAACTTAGGCTGGAGCGTGGTGGGATATGGAACCCCGGGGCTCCACTATGGAGATACCATCGGACTCAGTCACCACGTCCTGGTAAAGCAAGTGAGGCCAGGGTTACCGGCCTCGGCAGGGCTCACCAGGGAAGTGCACTATGTCAATAGAACCCAGATCAAAGAAGTCGTGCTACCTACAGACGTACTAAAGAGACTGGAGGCCGACTTCTCGGAAAGAGCGGCAGAGGCCAACCCTATATCGCAAGAGGATCTACGGTTCATGTCGGAACTGAAGAAGGGCATCAAGCTAAAGAGCAACGGTCATTACGAAATGCCGCTGCCATTCAAGAAGGAAAAGCCTAAGTTACCGGATAATAAGATCTGTGCCGTCCATCGGCTCAACAGCCTAGAGAGGAAGCTGCGGAAAGATGCGCAGTACTACCAGGACTACAAGACCTTCATGGAGGCGACCATAACCCGCGGAGACGCAGAGCGGTTCCCCAAGGAAGACATCGGCAAGGCGCCAGCGTGGTACATCCCACATCATGGGGTGTATCATCCACAAAAGCCTGGGAAGATACGGGTGGTCTTCGATTGCTCCGCCAAGTATCAAGGCGTATCCTTGAATGACCATCTGCTGACAGGCCCAGAGTTGACCAACGCCTTGGTGGGAGTGCTGTATCGCTTCCGACGAGGGCCCGTGGCAATCATGTGCGACATAGAACGCATGTTCCATCAGTTCCATGTCAAGGCAGAAGACCAAGATTACCTCCGATTCCTTTGGTGGGATGAGGGAAACCTAGACGACCGACCGTCCATCTATCGGATGAGGGTCCATCTGTTTGGGGCAGCTTCGTCACCGGGCTGTGCAAACTACGGACTCAAGCACATTGCGGCCGCAGGACGAGGAACCTTTAGTGACGACACTATAAGGTTTATCCAAAGGAATTTCTACGTTGATGACGGACTGGCAAGCGTAGCATCTGTCGACCAAGCCATCCAGCTGGTGAAAGAAGCAAGAGCACTTTGCAGCACAGGCAACCTCCGGCTGCATAAGTTCATCTCGAACAGCAAGGCAGTCCTAGCCACAATCCCAGGGGAAGAGTGTGCCGAAGCTCCCAGCGACAAGGATATGGCACTAGGGGAGCTGCACCTGGAGAGAGTACTCGGGGTGCAGTGGTGCGTGGCGTCTGACGAGTTCCAGTTCCGAGTGACCGTCAAAGAGAATCCGAGTACCCGACGCGGAGTCCTGTCCACGGTCGCTTCGGTATACGATCCGCTGGGATTTGTGGCGCCCTTCATCCTGGGAGGCAAGCAGATTCTACAACAGATGTGCCGGGACAAGCTCAGTTGGGACGACCCGCTACCCGATGACCTACGACCACGGTGGGAGTGCTGGCTCCGAGACCTCCACAAGCTGGCAGGGGTGAAGATTCCAAGATGCTACGTGCCATTAAGCTTCAAGGTTCAGCACTACGAACTGCACCACTTCGCCGATGCCAGTATGGACGGCTATGGAGTGTGCTCGTACCTTCGAGCAGTGAGTAATTCAAACGAAGCCCATTGTACCTTAGTAATGGGAAAATCAAGAGTCGCTCCTACTAAAGTCACAACCATACCCAGGCTCGAGTTGGCAGCAGCGGTGTTAGCCGTCCGCATCAGTGATATGCTCAAGAAGGAACTGGAAGTCGAGTGCCTACGAGAAGTATTTTGGACGGATTCAAGGGTTGTACTGGGGTACATCAATAACGAAGCCAGAAGGTTTCACGTGTTCGTAGCAAATCGCGTAGAACGGATCAAGCAAAGCACAGAGGCTACACAATGGAGGTACGTGGCGTCGGAAGACAATCCAGCCGACCATGCTTCAAGGGGGCTCGCAGCAGATCCACTGATAGCCTCTAACTGGGTCTCCGGCCCAGACTTTCTTTGGCAGGAAGGGCTACCAAGCGGAGAAGGCAAGGTGGGAGAGATTGCAAGTGACGACCCGGAATTTAGGAAGGCCCAAGTGCTCACCACAGGGGTGAAAGAAGTCTGGCCGCTGCTAGAGCGCGTACACAAGTTCTCAGACTGGTCCAGACTGGTGAAAGCTATCGCCAGACTCCAGCGCCATGTAAAGGAAAGGAAAGGGCTCCAGCCAAAGTCCTGTGAAGCCACCAGCCTAGAGGAAAGGAGAGAAGCGGAGCTAACCATAATCAAGATGGTGCAAGAAGCGACCTTTGCGCAAGACATACAGGCACTCCAGAGCCAACAGGAGACACCAGTCAAGGGCAGAGCCACTACGCTGCACCGGTTAGGGCCATTCCTGGACGACCACGGCGTCCTCAGAGTTGGCGGGCGCCTAACGCACGCCGCCCTACAGCCACAGGTGAAGCATCCAGCTGTCCTTCCGAAGGACAGTTATGTGTCGGGGTTACTCGTCAAGCACTATCACGAGAGAGTGCACCATCAAGGACGAGGGATGACCATGAATGCGCTCCGATCCAATGGTATATGGATACTAGGCGGCAGTAAAGCAGCATCATCCCATATCTACAAGTGCATTACGTGCAGGAAGTTCAGACGATGCACGGAACAGCAAAGAATGGCAGACCTCCCGGAGGAACGCATGGAAACTGCGCCGCCATTCACCTACTGCGGGATGGACTGTTTTGGACCATTCCACGTAAAGGAAGGCAGGAAAGAGCTAAAGCGTTACGGATTGTTACTTACATGCATGTGTTCCCGAGCAGTCCACATCGAAATGCTCGATGACTTGACCACGGATGCCTTCATTAATGCGCTGCACGCTTTCATCGCCATTCGGGGAAACGTACGCCAGATAAGAAGCGATCAAGGCACAAACTTCGTTGGCGCACGAGGAGAGTTCGCTAGAGCACTGAAAGAAATGGATCCGGAAGAGTGCAAGGAACTTGGATGCGAGTTCATCCTGAACACCCCTGCGGCAAGTCATATGGGGGGTGCCTGGGAAAGACAAATCCGTACCATCCGAAGTGTCTTGACGGCCATTCTAGCGCAGTCAGCCACACAACTTGACTGCTCCTCTCTACGTACGTTCCTATATGAAGTCATGGCGGTGGTAAACAGCCGACCTCTGACCGTCGATTGCCTCAATGATCCATCCAGCCCAGAGCCTCTGACACCAAACCACATCCTGACCATGAAGTCCACAATCCTCGCTCCGCCGCCCGGAAGGTTCGTCAAGGAAGATCTGTACCTCCGCAAAAGATGGCGGCGAGTGCAACTCTTAGCCAACCACTTCTGGACCAGATGGAAGAAGGAGTACCTCACGACACTCCAACCGAGACAGAAGTGGACCAAGGATCGGAGGAACGCAAGGGTCGACGACATTGTACTCCTACAGCATGAGTCCACACCACGTAACCAGTGGAGGATGGCGAAGGTTATCGAAGTGTATCCAGGGATAGACGGGAGAGTGCGACGCCTTAAGTTGCTTATCAGCGACCCCAATCTCGCTTATTATTATTACACCTGAAGCTGAGGGGGGGGGGGGGGGCAATATGCCGCCTCAGATCACAGTTAGAGAACTTTTACAATCCAGGCTGAACGTTGGGGCCCAAACAAACCACGAGGTAGAGAGATAGCTAGCGGCTAACAGGACAGGTTTCGGCTAACAGGACAGGCCGCAGAACCACCAAAGCGATCGACAGAGATATTACACAGCAGCAGCAACGAGGTGAGAATGTTATCAAGCTAGGATGAAGTGATTTGTAGAGACAGGCACACACCTGCTCAGCTAACATTACAGCCTTTCAAGACAAGACGTGATGGGATGATGAAATGACAGTGTTGACAGAGTAGAGGTGGAGGGATGGATGGGCAGAGTGCCAACAACAACAAACAACATGTAGCAGAGAGACAACAACAAACACAACAAACACAACATGTAGCAGAGAGACAACAACAAACACAACAAACACAACATGTAGCAGAGAGACAACAACAAACACAACATGTAGCAGAGAGACAACAACAAACACAACATGTAGCAGAGAGACAACAACAAACACAACATGTAGCAGAGAGACAACAACAAACACAACAAACACAACATGTAGCAGAGAGACAACAACAAACACAACAAACACAACATGTAGCAGAGAGACAACAACAAAAACAACAAACACAACATGTAGCAGAGAGACAACAACAAACACAACATGTAGCAGAGAGACAACAACAAACACAACATGTAGCAGAGAGACAACAACAAACGCAACAAACACAACATGTAGCAGAGAGACAACAACAAACACAACATGTAGCAGAGAGACAACAACAAACACAACAAGTAGCAGAGAGACAACAACAAACACAACATGTAGCAGAGAGACAACAACAAACACAACAAACACAACATGTAGCAGAGAGACAACAACAAACACAACATGTAGCAGAGAGACAACAACAAACACAACATGTAGCAGAGAGACAACAACAAACACAACATGTAGCAGAGAGACAACAACAAACACAACAAACACAACATGTAGCAGAGAGACAACAACAAACACAACATGTAGCAGAGAGACAACAACAAACACAACAAGTAGCAGAGAGACAACAACAAACACAACAAACACAACATGTAGCAGAGAGACAACAACAAACACAACATGTAGCAGAGAGACAACAACAAACACAACAAACACAACATGTAGCAGAGAGACAACAACAAACACAACATGTAGCAGAGAGACAACAACAAACACAACAAACACAACATGTAGCAGAGAGACAACAACAAACACAACATGTAGCAGAGAGACAACAACAAACACAACAAACACAACATGTAGCAGAGAGACAACAACAAACACAACAAGTAGCAGAGAGACAACAACAAACACAACAAACACAACATGTAGCAGAGAGACAACAACAAACACAACATGTAGCAGAGAGACAACAACAAACACAACAAACACAACATGTAGCAGAGAGACAACAACAAACACAACATGTAGCAGAGAGACAACAACAAACACAACAAGTAGCAGAGAGACAACAACAAACACAACAAACACAACATGTAGCAGAGAGACAACAACAAACACAACATGTAGCAGAGAGACAACAACAAACACAACAAGTAGCAGAGAGACAACAACAAACACAACAAACACAACATGTAGCAGAGAGACAACAACAAACAACATGTAGCAGAGAGACAACAACAAACACAACAAACACAACATGTAGCAGAGAGACAACAACAAACACAACAAACACAACATGTAGCAGAGAGACAACAACAAACACAACATGTAGCAGAGAGACAACAACAAACACAACATGTAGCAGAGAGACAACAACAAACACAACATGTAGCAGAGAGACAACAACAAACACAACAAACACAACATGTAGCAGAGAGACAACAACAAACACAACAAACACAACATGTAGCAGAGAGACAACAACAAAAACAACAAACACAACATGTAGCAGAGAGACAACAACAAACACAACATGTAGCAGAGAGACAACAACAAACACAACATGTAGCAGAGAGACAACAACAAACACAACAAACACAACATGTAGCAGAGAGACAACAACAAACACAACATGTAGCAGAGAGACAACAACAAACACAACAAGTAGCAGAGAGACAACAACAAACACAACATGTAGCAGAGAGACAACAACAAACACAACAAACACAACATGTAGCAGAGAGACAACAACAAACACAACATGTAGCAGAGAGACAACAACAAACACAACATGTAGCAGAGAGACAACAACAAACACAACATGTAGCAGAGAGACAACAACAAACACAACAAACACAACATGTAGCAGAGAGACAACAACAAACACAACATGTAGCAGAGAGACAACAACAAACACAACAAGTAGCAGAGAGACAACAACAAACACAACAAACACAACATGTAGCAGAGAGACAACAACAAACACAACATGTAGCAGAGAGACAACAACAAACACAACAAACACAACATGTAGCAGAGAGACAACAACAAACACAACATGTAGCAGAGAGACAACAACAAACACAACAAACACAACATGTAGCAGAGAGACAACAACAAACACAACATGTAGCAGAGAGACAACAACAAACACAACAAACACAACATGTAGCAGAGAGACAACAACAAACACAACAAGTAGCAGAGAGACAACAACAAACACAACAAACACAACATGTAGCAGAGAGACAACAACAAACACAACATGTAGCAGAGAGACAACAACAAACACAACAAACACAACATGTAGCAGAGAGACAACAACAAACACAACATGTAGCAGAGAGACAACAACAAACACAACAAGTAGCAGAGAGACAACAACAAACACAACAAACACAACATGTAGCAGAGAGACAACAACAAACACAACATGTAGCAGAGAGACAACAACAAACACAACAAGTAGCAGAGAGACAACAACAAACACAACAAACACAACATGTAGCAGAGAGACAACAACAAACACAACAAACACAACATGTAGCAGAGAGACAACAACAAACACAACATGTAGCAGAGAGACAACAACAAACACAACAAACACAACATGTAGCAGAGAGACAACAACAAACACAACATGTAGCAGAGAGACAACAACAAACACAACATGTAGCAGAGAGACAACAACAAACACAACATGTAGCAGAGAGACAACAACAAACACAACATGCAGCAGAGAGACAACAACAAACACAACATGTAGCAGAGAGACAACAACAAACACAACATGTAGCAGAGAGACAACAACAAACACAACATGTAGCAGAGAGACAACAACAAACACAACAAACACAACATGTAGCAGAGAGACAACAACAAACACAACATGTAGCAGAGAGACAACAACAAACACAACAAGTAGCAGAGAGACAACAACAAACACAACAAACACAACATGTAGCAGAGAGACAACAACAAACACAACAAACACAACATGTAGCAGAGAGACAACAACAAACACAACATGTAGCAGAGAGACAACAACAAACACAACATGTAGCAGAGAGACAACAACAAACAACATGTAGCAGAGAGACAACAACAAACACAACAAACACAACATGTAGCAGAGAGACAACAACAAACACAACAAACACAACATGTAGCAGAGAGACAACAACAAACACAACATGTAGCAGAGAGACAACAACAAACACAACATGTAGCAGAGAGACAACAACAAACACAACATGTAGCAGAGAGACAACAACAAACACAACAAACACAACATGTAGCAGAGAGACAACAACAAACACAACAAACACAACATGTAGCAGAGAGACAACAACAAACACAACAAACACAACATGTAGCAGAGAGACAACAACAAACACAACATGTAGCAGAGAGACAACAACAAACACAACATGTAGCAGAGAGACAACAACAAACACAACATGTAGCAGAGAGACAACAACAAACACAACAAACACAACATGTAGCAGAGAGACAACAACAAACACAACATGTAGCAGAGAGACAACAACAAACACAACATGTAGCAGAGAGACAACAACAAACACAACATGTAGCAGAGAGACAACAACAAACACAACATGTAGCAGAGAGACAACAACAAACAAACACAACATGTAGCAGAGAGACAACAACAAACACAACATGTAGCAGAGAGACAACAACAAACACAACAAACACAACATGTAGCAGAGAGACAACAACAAACACAACATGTAGCAGAGAGACAACAACAAACACAACATGTAGCAGAGAGACAACAACAAACACAACATGTAGCAGAGAGACAACAACAAACACAACATGTAGCAGAGAGACAACAACAAACACAACATGTAGCAGAGAGACAACAACAAACACAACATGTAGCAGAGAGACAACAACAAACACAACATGTAGCAGAGAGACAACAACAAATACAATAAGTAGCAGAGAGACAACAACAAACACAACAAACACAACATGTAGCAGAGAGACAACAACAAACACAACATGTAGCAGAGAGACAACAACAAACACAACATGTAGCAGAGAGACAACAACAAACACAACATGTAGCAGAGAGACAACAACAAACACAACATGTAGCAGAGAGACAACAACAAACACAACATGTAGCAGAGAGACAACAACAAACACAACATGTAGCAGAGAGACAACAACAAACACAACAAACACAACATGTAGCAGAGAGACAACAACAAACACAACAAACACAACATGTAGCAGAGAGACAACAACAAACACAACATGTAGCAGAGAGACAACAACAAACACAACAAACACAACATGTAGCAGAGAGACAACAAACACAACAAACACAACATGTATCAGAGAGACAACAACAAACAACATGCAGCAGAGAGACAACAACAAACACAACAAACACAACATGTAGCAGAGAGACAACAACAAACACAACATGTAGCAGAGAGACAACAACAAACATAACATGCAGCAGAGAGACAACAACAAACACAACATGTAGCAGAGAGACAACAACAAACACAACATGTAGCAGAGAGACAACAACAAACACAACATGTAGCAGAGAGACAACAACAAACACAACAAACACAACATGTAGCAGAGAGACAACAACAAACACAACATGTAGCAGAGAGACAACAACAAACACAACATGTAGCAGAGAGACAACAACAAACACAACATGCAGCAGAGAGACAACAACAAACACAACATGTAGCAGAGAGACAACAACAAACACAACAAACACAACAAACACAACATGTAGCAGAGAGACAACAACAAACACAACATGCAGCAGAGAGACAACAACAAACACAACATGTAGCAGAGAGACAACAACAAACACAACATGTAGCAGAGAGACAACAACAAACACAACATGTAGCAGAGAGACAAGAACAAACAACAAACACAACATGTAGCAGAGAGACAACAACAAACACAACATGTAGCAGAGAGACAACAACAAACACAACATGTAGCAGAGAGACAACAACAAACACAACATGTAGCAGAGAGACAACAACAAACATAACATGTAGCAGAGAGACAACAACAAACACAACATGTAGCAGAGAGACAACAACAAACACAACATGTAGCAGAGAGACAACAACAAACACAACAAACACAACATGTAGCAGAGAGACAACAACAAACACAACATGTAGCAGAGAGACAACAACAAACACAACATGTAGCAGAGAGACAACAACAAACACAACATGCAGCAGGGAGACAACAACAAACACAACAAACACAACAAACACAACATGTAGCAGAGAGACAACAACAAACACAACATGCAGCAGAGAGACAACAACAAACACAACATGTAGCAGAGAGACAACAACAAACACAACATGTAGCAGAGAGACAACAACAAACACAACATGTAGCAGAGAGACAACAACAAACACAACATGTAGCAGAGAGACAACAACAAACACAACAAACACAACATGTAGCAGAGAGACAACAACAAACACAACAAACACAACATGTAGCAGAGAGACAACAACAAACACAACATGTAGCAGAGAGACAACAACAAACACAACATGTAGCAGAGAGACAACAACAAACACAACATGTAGCAGAGAGACAACAACAAACACAACAAACACAACATGTAGCAGAGAGACAACAACAAACACAACATGTAGCAGAGAGACAACAACAAACACAACATGTAGCAGAGAGACAACAACAAACACAACATGTAGCAGAGAGACAACAACAAACACAACATGTAGCAGAGAGACAACAACAAACAAACACAACATGTAGCAGAGAGACAACAACAAACACAACATGTAGCAGAGAGACAACAACAAACACAACAAACACAACATGTAGCAGAGAGACAACAACAAACACAACATGTAGCAGAGAGACAACAACAAACACAACATGTAGCAGAGAGACAACAACAAACACAACATGTAGCAGAGAGACAACAACAAACACAACATGTAGCAGAGAGACAACAACAAACACAACATGTAGCAGAGAGACAACAACAAACACAACATGTAGCAGAGAGACAACAACAAACACAACATGTAGCAGAGAGACAACAACAAATACAATAAGTAGCAGAGAGACAACAACAAACACAACAAACACAACATGTAGCAGAGAGACAACAACAAACACAACATGTAGCAGAGAGACAACAACAAACACAACATGTAGCAGAGAGACAGCAGAGAGACAACAACAAACACAACATGTAGCAGAGAGACAACAACAAACACAACATGTAGCAGAGAGACAACAACAAACACAACATGTAGCAGAGAGACAACAACAAACACAACATGTAGCAGAGAGACAACAACAAACACAACAAACACAACATGTAGCAGAGAGACAACAACAAACACAACAAACACAACATGTAGCAGAGAGACAACAACAAACACAACATGTAGCAGAGAGACAACAACAAACACAACAAACACAACATGTAGCAGAGAGACAACAAACACAACAAACACAACATGTATCAGAGAGACAACAACAAACAACATGCAGCAGAGAGACAACAACAAACACAACAAACACAACATGTAGCAGAGAGACAACAACAAACACAACATGTAGCAGAGAGACAACAACAAACATAACATGCAGCAGAGAGACAACAACAAACACAACATGTAGCAGAGAGACAACAACAAACACAACATGTAGCAGAGAGACAACAACAAACACAACATGTAGCAGAGAGACAACAACAAACACAACAAACACAACATGTAGCAGAGAGACAACAACAAACACAACATGTAGCAGAGAGACAACAACAAACACAACATGTAGCAGAGAGACAACAACAAACACAACATGCAGCAGAGAGACAACAACAAACACAACATGTAGCAGAGAGACAACAACAAACACAACAAACACAACAAACACAACATGTAGCAGAGAGACAACAACAAACACAACATGCAGCAGAGAGACAACAACAAACACAACATGTAGCAGAGAGACAACAACAAACACAACATGTAGCAGAGAGACAACAACAAACACAACATGTAGCAGAGAGACAAGAACAAACAACAAACACAACATGTAGCAGAGAGACAACAACAAACACAACATGTAGCAGAGAGACAACAACAAACACAACATGTAGCAGAGAGACAACAACAAACACAACATGTAGCAGAGAGACAACAACAAACATAACATGTAGCAGAGAGACAACAACAAACACAACATGTAGCAGAGAGACAACAACAAACACAACATGTAGCAGAGAGACAACAACAAACACAACAAACACAACATGTAGCAGAGAGACAACAACAAACACAACAAACACAACATGTAGCAGAGAGACAACAACAAACACAACATGTAGCAGAGAGACAACAACAAACACAACATGTAGCAGAGAGACAACAACAAACACAACATGTAGCAGAGAGACAACAACAAACACAACAAACACAACATGTAGCAGAGAGACAACAACAAACACAACATGTAGCAGAGAGACAACAACAAACACAACATGTAGCAGAGAGACAACAACAAACACAACATGTAGCAGAGAGACAACAACAAACACAACATGTAGCAGAGAGACAACAACAAACAAACACAACATGTAGCAGAGAGACAACAACAAACACAACATGTAGCAGAGAGACAACAACAAACACAACAAACACAACATGTAGCAGAGAGACAACAACAAACACAACATGTAGCAGAGAGACAACAACAAACACAACATGTAGCAGAGAGACAACAACAAACACAACATGTAGCAGAGAGACAACAACAAACACAACATGTAGCAGAGAGACAACAACAAACACAACATGTAGCAGAGAGACAACAACAAACACAACATGTAGCAGAGAGACAACAACAAACACAACATGTAGCAGAGAGACAACAACAAATACAATAAGTAGCAGAGAGACAACAACAAACACAACAAACACAACATGTAGCAGAGAGACAACAACAAACACAACATGTAGCAGAGAGACAACAACAAACACAACATGTAGCAGAGAGACAGCAGAGAGACAACAACAAACACAACATGTAGCAGAGAGACAACAACAAACACAACATGTAGCAGAGAGACAACAACAAACACAACATGTAGCAGAGAGACAACAACAAACACAACATGTAGCAGAGAGACAACAACAAACACAACAAACACAACATGTAGCAGAGAGACAACAACAAACACAACAAACACAACATGTAGCAGAGAGACAACAACAAACACAACATGTAGCAGAGAGACAACAACAAACACAACAAACACAACATGTAGCAGAGAGACAACAAACACAACAAACACAACATGTATCAGAGAGACAACAACAAACAACATGCAGCAGAGAGACAACAACAAACACAACAAACACAACATGTAGCAGAGAGACAACAACAAACACAACATGTAGCAGAGAGACAACAACAAACATAACATGCAGCAGAGAGACAACAACAAACACAACATGTAGCAGAGAGACAACAACAAACACAACATGTAGCAGAGAGACAACAACAAACACAACATGTAGCAGAGAGACAACAACAAACACAACAAACACAACATGTAGCAGAGAGACAACAACAAACACAACATGTAGCAGAGAGACAACAACAAACACAACATGTAGCAGAGAGACAACAACAAACACAACATGCAGCAGAGAGACAACAACAAACAACATGTAGCAGAGAGACAACAACAAACACAACAAACACAACAAACACAACATGTAGCAGAGAGACAACAACAAACACAACATGCAGCAGAGAGACAACAACAAACACAACATGTAGCAGAGAGACAACAACAAACACAACATGTAGCAGAGAGACAACAACAAACACAACATGTAGCAGAGAGACAAGAACAAACAACAAACACAACATGTAGCAGAGAGACAACAACAAACACAACATGTAGCAGAGAGACAACAACAAACACAACATGTAGCAGAGAGACAACAACAAACACAACATGTAGCAGAGAGACAACAACAAACATAACATGTAGCAGAGAGACAACAACAAACACAACATGTAGCAGAGAGACAACAACAAACACAACATGTAGCAGAGAGACAACAACAAACACAACAAACACAACATGTAGCAGAGAGACAACAACAAACACAACATGTAGCAGAGAGACAACAACAAACACAACATGTAGCAGAGAGACAACAACAAACACAACATGCAGCAGGGAGACAACAACAAACACAACAAACACAACAAACACAACATGTAGCAGAGAGACAACAACAAACACAACATGCAGCAGAGAGACAACAACAAACACAACATGTAGCAGAGAGACAACAACAAACACAACATGCAGCAGAGAGCCAACAACAAACACAACATGTAGCAGAGAGACAACAACAAACACAACATGCAGCAGAGAGACAACAACAAACACAACATGTAGCAGAGAGACAACAACAAACACAACATGCAGCAGAGAGACAACAACAAACACAACATGTAGCAGAGAGACAACAACAAACACAACATGTAGCAGAGAGACAACAACAAACACAACATGTAGCAGAGAGACAACAACAAACACAACATGTAGCAGAGAGACAAGAACAAACAACAAACACAACATGTAGCAGAGAGACAACAACAAACACAACATGTAGCAGAGAGACAACAACAACCACAACATGTAGCAGAGAGACAACAACAAACACAACATGTAGCAGAGAGACAACAACAAACACAACAAACACAACATGTAGCAGAGAGACAACAACAAACACAACAAACACAACATGTAGCAGAGAGACAACAACAAACACAACATGCAGCAGAGAGACAACAACAAACACAACATGTAGCAGAGAGACAACAACAAACACAACATGTAGCAGAGAGACAACAACCAACACAACATGTAGCAGAGAGACAACAACAAACACAACATGCAGCAGAGAGACAACAACAAACACAACATGTAGCAGAGAGACAACAACAAACACAACATGTAGCAGAGAGACAACAACAAACACAACAAACACAACATGTAGCAGAGAGACAACAACAAACACAACATGTAGCAGAGAGACAACAACAAACACAACATGTAGCAGAGAGACAACAACAAACACAACATGTAGCAGAGAGACAACAACAAACAACATGTAGCAGAGAGACAACAACAAACACAACATGTAGCAGAGAGCCAACAACAAACACAACAAACACAACATGTAGCAGAGAGACAACAACAAACACAACAAACACAACATGTAGCAGAGAGACAACAACAAACACAACATGTAGCAGAGAGACAACAACAAACACAACAAACACAACATGCAGCATAGAGACAACAACAAACACAACATGTAGCAGAGAGACAACAACAAACACAACATGTTGCAGAGAGACAACAACAAACACAACATGTAGCAGAGAGACAACAACAAACACAACATGTAGCAGAGAGACAACAACAAACACAACATGTAACAGAGAGACAACAACAAACACAACATGTAGCAGAGAGACAACAACAAACACAACATGTAGCAGAGAGACAACAACAAACACAACAAACACAACATGTAGCAGAGAGACAACAACAAACACAACAAACACAACATGTAGCAGAGAGACAACAACAAACACAACATGTAGCAGAGAGACAACAACAAACACAACATGTAGCAGAGAGACAACAACAAACACAACATGTAGAAGAGAGACAACAACAAACACAACATGTAGCAGAGAGACAACAACAAACAACATGTAGCAGAGAGACAACAACAAACACAACATGTAGCAGAGAGCCAACAACAAACACAACAAACACAACATGTAGCAGAGAGACAACAACAAACACAACAAACACAACATGTAGCAGAGAGACAACAACAAACACAACATGTAGCAGAGAGACAACAACAAACACAACAAACACAACATGCAGCATAGAGACAACAACAAACACAACATGTAGCAGAGAGACAACAACAAACACAACATGTTGCAGAGAGACAACAACAAACACAACATGTAGCAGAGAGACAACAACAAACACAACATGTAGCAGAGAGACAACAACAAACACAACATGTAGCAGAGAGACAACAACAAACACAACATGTAACAGAGAGACAACAACAAACACAACATGTAGCAGAGAGACAACAACAAACACAACATGTAGCAGAGAGACAACAACAAACACAACAAACACAACATGTAGCAGAGAGACAACAACAAACACAACATGTAGCAGAGAGACAACAACAAACACAACATGTAGCAGAGAGACAACAACAAACACAACATGTAGCAGAGAGACAACAACAAACACAACATGTAGAAGAGAGACAACAACAAACACAACATGTAGCAGAGAGACAACAACAAACACAACATGTAGCAGAGAGACAACAACAAACACAACAAAGACAACATGTAGCAGAGAGACAACAACAAACAAAACATGTAGCAGAGAGACAACAACAAACACAACATGTAGCAGAGAGACAACAACAAACACAACATGTAGCAGAGAGACAACAACAAACACAACATGTAGCAGAGAGACAACAACAAACACAACATGTAGCAGAGAGACAACAACAAACACAACATGCAGCAGAGAGACAACAACAAACACAACAAACACAACAAACACAACATGCAGCAGAGAGACAACAACAAACACAACAAACACAACAAACACAACATGTAGCAGAGAGACAACAACAAACACAACATGCAGCAGAGAGACAACAACAAACACAACAAACACAACATGTAGCAGAGAGACAACAACAAACACAACATGTAGCAGAGAGACAACAACAAACACAACATGTAGCAGAGAGACAACAACAAACACAACATGTAGCAGAGAGACAACAACAAACACAACAAACACAACATGTAGCAGAGAGACAACAACAAACATAACATGCAGCAGAGAGACAACAACAAACACAACATGTAGCAGAGAGACAACAACAAACACAACATGTAGCAGAGAGACAACAACAAACACAACATGTAGCAGAGAGACAACAACAAACACAACAAACACAACATGTAGCAGAGAGACAACAACAAACACAACATGTAGCAGAGAGACAACAACAAACACAACATGTAGCAGAGAGACAACAACAAACACAACATGCAGCAGGGAGACAACAACAAACACAACAAACACAACATGTAGCAGAGAGACAACAACAAACACAACATGCAGCAGAGAGACAACAACAAACACAACATGTAGCAGAGAGACAACAACAAACACAACATGCAGCAGAGAGCCAACAACAAACACAACATGTAGCAGAGAGACAACAACAAACACAACATGCAGCAGAGAGACAACAACAAACACAACATGTAGCAGAGAGACAACAACAAACACAACATGCAGCAGAGAGACAACAACAAACACAACATGTAGCAGAGAGACAACAACAAACACAACATGTAGCAGAGAGACAACAACAAACACAACATGTAGCAGAGAGACAACAACAAACACAACATGTAGCAGAGAGACAAGAACAAACAACAAACACAACATGTAGCAGAGAGACAACAACAAACACAACATGTAGCAGAGAGACAACAACAACCACAACATGTAGCAGAGAGACAACAACAAACACAACATGTAGCAGAGAGACAACAACAAACACAACAAACACAACATGTAGCAGAGAGACAACAACAAACACAACATGCAGCAGAGAGACAACAACAAACACAACATGTAGCAGAGAGACAACAACAAACACAACATGTAGCAGAGAGACAACAACAAACACAACATGCAGCAGAGAGACAACAACAAACACAACATGTAGCAGAGAGACAACAACAAACACAACATGTAGCAGAGAGACAACAACAAACACAACAAACACAACATGTAGCAGAGAGACAACAACAAACACAACATGTAGCAGAGAGACAACAACAAACACAACATGTAGCAGAGAGACAACAACAAACACAACATGTAGCAGAGAGACAACAACAAACAACATGTAGCAGAGAGACAACAACAAACACAACATGTAGCAGAGAGCCAACAACAAACACAACAAACACAACATGTAGCAGAGAGACAACAACAAACACAACAAACACAACATGTAGCAGAGAGACAACAACAAACACAACATGTAGCAGAGAGACAACAACAAACACAACAAACACAACATGCAGCATAGAGACAACAACAAACACAACATGTAGCAGAGAGACAACAACAAACACAACATGTTGCAGAGAGACAACAACAAACACAACATGTAGCAGAGAGACAACAACAAACACAACATGTAGCAGAGAGACAACAACAAACACAACATGTAGCAGAGAGACAACAACAAACACAACATGTAACAGAGAGACAACAACAAACACAACATGTAGCAGAGAGACAACAACAAACACAACATGTAGCAGAGAGACAACAACAAACACAACAAACACAACATGTAGCAGAGAGACAACAACAAACACAACAAACACAACATGTAGCAGAGAGACAACAACAAACACAACATGTAGCAGAGAGACAACAACAAACACAACATGTAGCAGAGAGACAACAACAAACACAACATGTAGAAGAGAGACAACAACAAACACAACATGTAGCAGAGAGACAACAACAAACACAACATGTAGCAGAGAGACAAAAACAAACACAACAAACACAACATGTAGCAGAGAGACAACAACAAACAAAACATGTAGCAGAGAGACAACAACAAACAAAACATGTAGCAGAGAGACAACAACAAACACAACATGTAGCAGAGAGACAACAACAAACACAACATGTAGCAGAGAGACAACAACAAACACAACATGTAGCAGAGAGACAACAACAAACACAACATGTAGCAGAGAGACAACAACAAACACAACATGCAGCAGAGAGACAACAACAAACACAACAAACACAACAAACACAACATGCAGCAGAGAGACAACAACAAACACAACAAACACAACAAACACAACATGTAGCAGAGAGACAACAACAAACACAACATGCAGCAGAGAGACAACAACAAACACAACAAACACAACATGTAGCAGAGAGACAACAACAAACACAACATGTAGCGGAGAGACAACAACAAACACAACATGTAGCAGAGAGACAACAACAAACACAACATGTAGCAGAGAGACAACAACAAACACAACAAACACAACATGTAGCAGAGAGATAACAACAAACAAAACATGTAGCAGAGAGACAACAACAAACACAACATGTAGCAGAGAGACAACAACAAACACAACATGTAGCAGAGAGACAACAACAAACACAACATGTAGCAGAGAGACAACAACAAACACAACATGTAGCAGAGAGACAACAACAAACACAACATGCAGCAGAGAGACAACAACAAACACAACAAACACAACAAACACAACATGCAGCAGAGAGACAACAACAAACACAACAAACACAACAAACACAACATGTAGCAGAGAGACAACAACAAACACAACATGCAGCAGAGAGACAACAACAAACACAACAAACACAACATGTAGCAGAGAGACAACAACAAACACAACATGTAGCAGAGAGACAACAACAAACACAACATGTAGCAGAGAGACAACAACAAACACAACATGTAGCAGAGAGACAACAACAAACACAACAAACACAACATGTAGCAGAGAGACAACAACAAACATAACATGCAGCAGAGAGACAACAACAAACACAACATGTAGCAGAGAGACAACAACAAACACAACATGTAGCAGAGAGACAACAACAAACACAACATGTAGCAGAGAGACAACAACAAACACAACAAACACAACATGTAGCAGAGAGACAACAACAAACACAACATGTAGCAGAGAGACAACAACAAACACAACATGTAGCAGAGAGACAACAACAAACACAACATGCAGCAGGGAGACAACAACAAACACAACAAACACAACAAACACAACATGTAGCAGAGAGACAACAACAAACACAACATGCAGCAGAGAGACAACAACAAACACAACATGTAGCAGAGAGACAACAACAAACACAACATGCAGCAGAGAGCCAACAACAAACACAACATGTAGCAGAGAGACAACAACAAACACAACATGCAGCAGAGAGACAACAACAAACACAACATGTAGCAGAGAGACAACAACAAACACAACATGCAGCAGAGAGACAACAACAAACACAACATGTAGCAGAGAGACAACAACAAACACAACATGTAGCAGAGAGACAACAACAAACACAACATGTAGCAGAGAGACAACAACAAACACAACATGTAGCAGAGAGACAAGAACAAACAACAAACACAACATGTAGCAGAGAGACAACAACAAACACAACATGTAGCAGAGAGACAACAACAACCACAACATGTAGCAGAGAGACAACAACAAACACAACATGTAGCAGAGAGACAACAACAAACACAACAAACACAACATGTAGCAGAGAGACAACAACAAACACAACAAACACAACATGTAGCAGAGAGACAACAACAAACACAACATGCAGCAGAGAGACAACAAC
Source organism: Notolepis coatsorum (assembly GCF_963971535.1). NCBI lineage: Eukaryota > Metazoa > Chordata > Actinopteri > Aulopiformes > Paralepididae > Notolepis > Notolepis coatsorum. The sequence goes on along the minus strand of NC_140176.1, from coordinate 95,957,331 downwards.
AAACACAACATGTAGCAGAGAGACAACAACAAACACAACATGTAGCAGAGAGACAACAACAAACACAACATGTAGCAGAGAGACAACAACAAACACAACATGCAGCAGAGAGACAACAACAAACACAACATGTAGCAGAGAGACAACAACAAACACAACATGTAGCAGAGAGACAACAACAAACACAACAAACACAACATGTAGCAGAGAGACAACAACAAACACAACATGTAGCAGAGAGACAACAACAAACACAACATGTAGCAGAGAGACAACAACAAACACAACATGTAGCAGAGAGACAACAACAAACACAACATGTAGCAGAGAGACAACAACAAACACAACATGTAGCAGAGAGCCAACAACAAACACAACAAACACAACATGTAGCAGAGAGACAACAACAAACACAACAAACACAACATGTAGCAGAGAGACAACAACAAACACAACATGTAGCAGAGAGACAACAACAAACACAACAAACACAACATGCAGCATAGAGACAACAACAAACACAACATGTAGCAGAGAGACAACAACAAACACAACATGTTGCAGAGAGACAACAACAAACACAACATGTAGCAGAGAGACAACAACAAACACAACATGTAGCAGAGAGACAACAACAAACACAACATGTAGCAGAGAGACAACAACAAACACAACATGTAACAGAGAGACAACAACAAACACAACATGTAGCAGAGAGACAACAACAAACACAACATGTAGCAGAGAGACAACAACAAACACAACAAACACAACATGTAGCAGAGAGACAACAACAAACACAACAAACACAACATGTAGCAGAGAGACAACAACAAACACAACATGTAGCAGAGAGACAACAACAAACACAACATGTAGCAGAGAGACAACAACAAACACAACAAGTAGAAGAGAGACAACAACAAACACAACATGTAGCAGAGAGACAACAACAAACACAACATGTAGCAGAGAGACAAAAACAAACACAACAAACACAACATGTAGCAGAGAGACAACAACAAACAAAACATGTAGCAGAGAGACAACAACAAACAAAACATGTAGCAGAGAGACAACAACAAACACAACATGTAGCAGAGAGACAACAACAAACACAACATGTAGCAGAGAGACAACAACAAACACAACATGTAGCAGAGAGACAACAACAAACACAACATGTAGCAGAGAGACAACAACAAACACAACATGCAGCAGAGAGACAACAACAAACACAACAAACACAACAAACACAACATGCAGCAGAGAGACAACAACAAACACAACAAACACAACAAACACAACATGTAGCAGAGAGACAACAACAAACACAACATGCAGCAGAGAGACAACAACAAACACAACAAACACAACATGTAGCAGAGAGACAACAACAAACACAACATGTAGCAGAGAGACAACAACAAACACAACATGTAGCAGAGAGACAACAACAAACACAACATGTAGCAGAGAGACAACAACAAACACAACAAACACAACATGTAGCAGAGAGACAACAACAAACACAACATGCAGCAGAGAGACAACAACAAACACAACAAACACAACATGCAGCAGAGAGACAACAACAAACACAACATGCAGCAGAGAGACAACAACAAACACAACAAACACAACATGTAGCAGAGAGACAACAACAAACACAACATGTAGCAGAGAGACAACGACAAACACAACAAACACAACATGTAGCAGAGAGACAACAACAAACACAACATGTAGCAGAGAGACAACAACAAACACAACATGCAGCAGAGAGACAACAACAAACACAACATGTAGCAGAGAGACAACAACAAACACAACATGCAGCAGAGAGACAACAACAAACACAACATGTAGCAGAGAGACAACAACAAACACAACAAACACAACATGTAGCAGAGAGACAACAACAAACACAACATGCAGCAGAGAGACAACAACAAACACAACAAACACAACAAACACAACATGTAGCAGAGAGACAACAACAAACACAACATGCAGCAGAGAGACAACAACAAACACAACAAACACAACATGTAGCAGAGAGACAACAACAAACACAACATGTAGCAGAGAGACAACAACAAACACAACATGTAGCAGAGAGACAACAACAAACACAACATGTAGCAGAGAGACAACAACAAACACAACAAACACAACATGTAGCAGAGAGACAACAACAAACACAACATGTAGCAGAGAGACAACAACAAACACAACATGCAGCAGAGAGACAACAACAAACACAACAAACACAACATGCAGCAGAGAGACAACAACAAACACAACATGCAGCAGAGAGACAACAACAAACACAACAAACACAACATGTAGCAGAGAGACAACAACAAACACAACATGTAGCAGAGAGACAACGACAAACACAACAAACACAACATGTAGCAGAGAGACAACAAAAAAACACAACATGTAGCAGAGAGACAACAACAAACACAACATGCAGCAGAGAGACAACAACAAACACAACATGTAGCAGAGAGACAACAACAAACACAACATGCAGCAGAGAGACAACAACAAACACAACATGTAGCAGAGAGACAACAACAAACACAACATGCAGCAGAGAGACAACAACAAACACAACATGTAGCAGAGAGACAACAACAAACACAACAAACACAACATGTAGCAGAGAGACAACAACAAACACAACATGCAGCAGAGAGACAACAACAAACACAACAAACACAACATGTAGCAGAGAGACAACAACAAACACAACATGTAGCAGAGAGACAACAACAAACACAACATGTAGCAGAGAGACAACAACAAACACAACATGTAGCAGAGAGACAACAACAAACACAACATGTAGCAGAGAGACAACAACAAACACAACATGTAGCAGAGAGACAACAACAAACACAACATGTAGCAGAGAGACAACAACAAACACAACATGTAGCAGAGAGACAACAACAAACACAACAAACACAACATGTAGCAGAGAGACAACAACAAACACAACATGCAGCAGAGAGACAACAACAAACACAACAAACACAACATGTAGCAGAGAGACAACAACAAACACAACATGTAGCAGAAAGACAACAACAAACACAACATGTAGCAGAGAGACAACAACAAACACAACATGTAGCAGAGAGACAACAACAAACACAACATGTAGCAGAGAGACAACAACAAACACAACAAACACAACATGTAGCAGAGAGACAACAACAAACACAACATGTAGCAGAGAGACAACAACAAACACAACAAACACAACAAACACAACATGTAGCAGAGAGACAACAACAAACACAACATGTAGCAGAGAGACAACAACAAACACAACATGTAGCAGAGAGACAACAACAAACACAACATGTAGCAGAGAGACAACAACAAACACAACATGTAGCAGAGAGACAACAACAAACACAACAAACACAACATGTAGCAGAGAGACAACAACAAACACAACATGTAGCAGAGAGACAACAACAAACACAACAAACACAACATGTAGCAGAGATACAACAACAAACACAACATGTAGCAGAGAGACAACAACAAACACAACATGTAGCAGAGAGACAACAACAAACACAACATGTAGCAGAGAGACAACAACAAACACAACATGTAGCAGAGAGACAACAACAAACACAACAAACACAACATGCAGCAGAGAGCCAACAACAAACACAACATGTAGCAGAGAGACAACAACAAACACAACAAACACAACATGTAGCAGAGAGACAACAACAAACACAACATGTAGCAGAGAGACAACAACAAACACAACATGTAGCAGAGAGACAACAACAAACACAACATGCAGCAGAGAGCCAACAACAAACACAACATGTAGCAGAGAGACAACAACAAACACAACAAACACAACATGTAGCAGAGAGACAACAACAAACACAACATGTAGCAGAGAGCCAACAACAAACACAACATGTAGCAGAGAGACAACAACAAACACAACATGTAGCAGAGAGACAACAACAAACACAACAAACACAACATTTAGCAGAGAGACAACAACAAACACAACAAACACAACATGTAGCAGAGAGACAACAACAAACACAACAAACACAACATGTAGCAGAGAGACAACAACAAACACAACATGCAGCAGAGAGACAACAACAAACACAACATGTAGCAGAGAGACAACAACAAACACAACATGCAGCAGAGAGACAACAACAAACACAACATGTAGCAGAGAGACAACAACAAACACAACAAACACAACATGTAGCAGAGAGACAACAACAAACACAACATGTAGCAGAGAGACAACAACAAACACAACATGTAGCAGAGAGACAACAACAAACACAACATGCAGCAGAGAGCCAACAACAAACACAACATGTAGCAGAGAGACAACAACAAACACAACAAACACAACATGTAGCAGAGAGACAACAACAAACACAACATGTAGCAGAGAGCCAACAACAAACACAACATGTAGCAGAGAGACAACAACAAACACAACATGTAGCAGAGAGACAACAACAAACACAACAAACACAACATGTAGCAGAGAGACAACAACAAACACAACATGCAGCAGAGAGACAACAACAAACACAACATGTAGCAGAGAGACAACAACAAACACAACATGCAGCAGAGAGACAACAACAAACACAACATGTAGCAGAGAGACAACAACAAACACAACATGCAGCAGAGAGACAACAACAAACACAACATGTAGCAGAGAGACAACAACAAACACAACATGTAGCAGAGAGACAACAACAAACACAACAAACACAACATGTAGCAGAGAGACAACAACAAACACAACATGTAGCAGAGAGACAACAACAAACACAACATGTAGCAGAGAGACAACAACAAACACAACATGTAGCAGAGAGACAACAACAAACAACATGTAGCAGAGAGACAACAACAAACACAACATGTAGCAGAGAGCCAACAACAAACACAACAAACACAACATGTAGCAGAGAGACAACAACAAACACAACAAACACAACATGTAGCAGAGAGACAACAACAAACACAACATGTAGCAGAGAGACAACAACAAACACAACAAACACAACATGCAGCATAGAGACAACAACAAACACAACATGTAGCAGAGAGACAACAACAAACACAACATGTTGCAGAGAGACAACAACAAACACAACATGTAGCAGAGAGACAACAACAAACACAACATGTAGCAGAGAGACAACAACAAACACAACATGTAGCAGAGAGACAACAACAAACACAACATGTAACAGAGAGACAACAACAAACACAACATGTAGCAGAGAGACAACAACAAACACAACATGTAGCAGAGAGACAACAACAAACACAACAAACACAACATGTAGCAGAGAGACAACAACAAACACAACAAACACAACATGTAGCAGAGAGACAACAACAAACACAACATGTAGCAGAGAGACAACAACAAACACAACATGTAGCAGAGAGACAACAACAAACACAACATGTAGAAGAGAGACAACAACAAACACAACATGTAGCAGAGAGACAACAACAAACACAACATGTAGCAGAGAGACAACAACAAACACAACAAACACAACATGTAGCAGAGAGACAACAACAAACAAAACATGTAGCAGAGAGACAACAACAAACAAAACATGTAGCAGAGAGACAACAACAAACACAACATGTAGCAGAGAGACAACAACAAACACAACATGTAGCAGAGAGACAACAACAAACACAACATGTAGCAGAAAGACAACAACAAACACAACATGTAGCAGAGAGACAACAACAAACACAACATGCAGCAGAGAGACAACAACAAACACAACAAACACAACAAACACAACATGCAGCAGAGAGACAACAACAAACACAACAAACACAACAAACACAACATGTAGCAGAGAGACAACAACAAACACAACATGCAGCAGAGAGACAACAACAAACACAACAAACACAACATGTAGCAGAGAGACAACAACAAACACAACATGTAGCAGAGAGACAACAACAAACACAACATGTAGCAGAGAGACAACAACAAACACAACATGCAGCAGAGAGACAACAACAAACACAACATGCAGCAGAGAGACAACAACAAACACAACAAACACAACATGTAGCAGAGAGACAACAACAAACACAACATGTAGCAGAGAGACAACAACAAACACAACATGCAGCAGAGAGACAACAACAAACACAACATGTAGCAGAGAGACAACAACAAACACAACATGTAGCAGAGAGACAACAACAAACACAACATGTAGCAGAGAGACAACAACAAACACAACATGCAGCAGAGAGACAACAACAAACACAACAAACACAACATGCAGCAGAGAGACAACAACAAACACAACATGCAGCAGAGAGACAACAACAAACACAACAAACACAACATGTAGCAGAGAGACAACAACAAACACAACATGTAGCAGAGAGACAACGACAAACACAACAAACACAACATGTAGCAGAGAGACAACAACAAACACAACATGTAGCAGAGAGACAACAACAAACACAACATGCAGCAGAGAGACAACAACAAACACAACATGTAGCAGAGAGACAACAACAAACACAACATGCAGCAGAGAGACAACAACAAACACAACATGTAGCAGAGAGACAACAACAAACACAACATGCAGCAGAGAGACAACAACAAACACAACATGTAGCAGAGAGACAACAACAAACACAACATGCAGCAGAGAGACAACAACAAACACAACAAACACAACATGTAGCAGAGAGACAACAACAAACACAACATGTAGCAGAGAGACAACAACAAACACAACATGTAGCAGTGAGACAACAACAAACACAACATGTAGCAGAGAGACAACAACAAACACAACATGTAGCAGAGAGACAACAACAAACACAACATGTAGCAGAGAGACAACAACAAACACAACATGTAGCAGAGAGACAACAACAAACACAACATGTAGCAGAGAGACAACAACAAACACAACAAACACAACATGTAGCAGAGAGACAACAACAAACACAACATGCAGCAGAGAGACAACAACAAACACAACAAACACAACATGTAGCAGAGAGACAACAACAAACACAACATGTAGCAGAGAGACAACAACAAACACAACATGTAGCAGAGAGACAACAACAAACACAACATGTAGCAGAGAGACAACAACAAACACAACATGTAGCAGAGAGACAACAACAAACACAACAAACACAACATGTAGCAGAGAGACAACAACAAACACAACATGTAGCAGAGAGACAACAACAAACACAACAAACACAACATGTAGCAGAGATACAACAACAAACACAACATGTAGCAGAGAGACAACAACAAACACAACATGTAGCAGAGAGACAACAACAAACACAACATGTAGCAGAGAGACAACAACAAACACAACATGTAGCAGAGAGACAACAACAAACACAACATGTAGCAGAGAGACAACAACAAACACAACATGTAGCAGAGAGACAACAACAAACACAACATGTAGCAGAGAGACAACAACAAACACAACATGTAGCAGAGAGACAACAACAAACACAACAAACACAACATGTAGCAGAGAGACAACAACAAACACAACATGCAGCAGAGAGACAACAACAAACACAACAAACACAACATGTAGCAGAGAGACAACAACAAACACAACATGTAGCAGAGAGACAACAACAAACACAACATGTAGCAGAGAGACAACAACAAACACAACATGTAGCAGAGAGACAACAACAAACACAACATGCAGCAGAGAGCCAACAACAAACACAACATGCAGCAGAGAGACAACAACAAACACAACAAACACAACATGTAGCAGAGAGACAACAACAAACACAACATGTAGCAGAGAGACAACGACAAACACAACAAACACAACATGTAGCAGAGAGACAACAACAAACACAACATGTAGCAGAGAGACAACAACAAACACAACATGCAGCAGAGAGACAACAACAAACACAACATGTAGCAGAGAGACAACAACAAACACAACATGCAGCAGAGAGACAACAACAAACACAACATGTAGCAGAGAGACAACAACAAACACAACATGCAGCAGAGAGACAACAACAAACACAACATGTAGCAGAGAGACAACAACAAACACAACAAACACAACATGTAGCAGAGAGACAACAACAAACACAACATGCAGCAGAGAGACAACAACAAACACAACAAACACAACATGTAGCAGAGAGACAACAACAAACACAACATGTAGCAGAGAGACAACAACAAACACAACATGTAGCAGAGAGACAACAACAAACACAACATGTAGCAGAGAGACAACAACAAACACAACATGTAGCAGAGAGACAACAACAAACACAACATGTAGCAGAGAGACAACAACAAACACAACAAACACAACATGTAGCAGAGAGACAACAACAAACACAACATGCAGCAGAGAGACAACAACAAACACAACAAACACAACATGTAGCAGAGAGACAACAACAAACACAACATGTAGCAGAGAGACAACAACAAACACAACATGTAGCAGAGAGACAACAACAAACACAACATGTAGCAGAGAGACAACAACAAACACAACATGTAGCAGAGAGACAACAACAAACACAACAAACACAACATGTAGCAGAGAGACAACAACAAACACAACATGTAGCAGAGAGACAACAACAAACACAACAAACACAACATGTAGCAGAGATACAACAACAAACACAACATGTAGCAGAGAGACAACAACAAACACAACATGTAGCAGAGAGACAACAACAAACACAACATGTAGCAGAGAGACAACAACAAACACAACATGTAGCAGAGAGACAACAACAAACACAACATGTAGCAGAGAGACAACAACAAACACAACATGTAGCAGAGAGACAACAACAAACACAACATGTAGCAGAGAGACAACAACAAACACAACATGTAGCAGAGAGACAACAACAAACACAACAAACACAACATGTAGCAGAGAGACAACAACAAACACAACATGCAGCAGAGAGACAACAACAAACACAACAAACACAACATGTAGCAGAGAGACAACAACAAACACAACATGTAGCAGAGAGACAACAACAAACACAACATGTAGCAGAGAGACAACAACAAACACAACATGTAGCAGAGAGACAACAACAAACACAACATGCAGCAGAGAGCCAACAACAAACACAACATGTAGCAGAGAGACAACAACAAACACAACAAACACAACATGTAGCAGAGAGACAACAACAAACACAACATGTAGCAGAGAGCCAACAACAAACACAACATGTAGCAGAGAGACAACAACAAACACAAAACACAAACACTCTCCCAGTATCCAGCTGCAACTTTGGAGTGCTCCCATTGTCCAGCTGCAGCCCCGGAGTGATCTGCTCAACATTCTACTCCAACTCTCCGCCCTCCAGCTACTACCAACTTTTAACCCACTCCTGCTCCTATTCTACACCCAACTTGGACTCCTGCTTCTCCTACCGTTTTCCCCTTGGATTCTCACAACCCCCCCTCCCCCCATTTTTCACTGCCCCCCCCCACCCCCCTGCCGCCTCTCATATACTCCTGCTGATCTTCACTCGCTCAACAACAACTACCGCCTCCCCGCTGCCACTGCCACTGCTGCCAGAAACGCTGGCATTCACTGTCGCCGTCGCAACATCCACAGAGGCCCCCGCCTAAATCGAAACCGGACTCTCCACCTCCCTGACGGCTCATACATCCCCTCTTCCTGGACTACCTCTCGCCCCCCTGCCACCCCCACCCGCCGCACCGCTAACCTCGATAACCTTCGCTCCTTCCTCCCTGCTCCCCCATCCATCTCCCTTGCTCTCCTCAACACCCGTTCTCTCTCTAACAAATCACCTCTGATCTATGAACTACTACTGGACAACAACCTGGACCTACTCCTCCTCACTGAAACCTGGCAACAGCCCTTGGACTTCTACTCCCTCAACCAAGCTACCCCCCCAAATTACAGCTTCATCGCCAAGCCCCGCCTCTCTGGCCGAGGGGGGGGTCTTGCCGTTTTTCACAAACTCTCCCTATCCATCACTGAACTGCACCTAAACCTCCCTCCCATGCTATCCTTCGAATACCTTGCCCTCTCCCTCCCCAACTCTATCACTGCACTACTCCTCTACCGCCCTCCAAAGCCTCATCCCTCTTTTTTAACTGAACTTTCTGATCTCCTGACCATAGCCTCCACTCTCTCCACCCGCCTCCTACTTACCGGTGACCTCAACATCCATGTTGACCAACCAAACTCAAACCTCACTCCTGACTTCCTCTCCCTCCTTGACTGTTTTAGCCTCACCCAGCACATCAACTTCCCCACCCACAACAAAGGCCACACACTTGACCTTGTTTGCTCTGCCTCCCTACCCATATCCAATCCTCACCCCATCCCATTCCCACTCTCTGACCACTACTGCATCCTTTTCTCTGCTCCCCTTCCCCCACCCCACCACTCCATCAAACGCACCATCTCTTTCCGTAACATAAAATCCATTGACCCTCTCACACTGTCTCAATCCATATCCTCTGCCTTTCCCCCTGACTCCGCCCCCTCTAACCCCGACGACTATGCCCTCCTCCTCAACTCTACTCTCTCTGACTCCCTCGACTCACTGGCACCCCTGAAAACCATCACTGTCTCATTCACCACCTCCTCCCCCTGGTACACTCCGGAACTCCGCTCCATGAAGCAGACCGGCCGTCAACTAGAACGCCTCTATAAAAAAACCCGCCTCACCATCCACGCCGACCTCCACAAACAGCACGTCTCCTCCTACCGTGATGCACTCCAAGATGCCAAATCTGCCCACTACTCCACCATCATCAACAGCAGCAACCGCAACCCCCGGACCCTCTTCTCCACTGTCAAGAAACTCTTACAACCCCCGGACAATAACTCACTCTCCTCCCCTGACCTCTGCAACTCGTTTCTCCTCTTCTTCAATAATAAAGTATCTTTAATCAACAGCTCACTGACTGCCCGCATCGCCAATTCCCCCACCCTCGCCCCCCCCACCAACATTTTTCCCCCACCTGACTCCATCCCTCCCACCCCTTTTACTGCCTTCGCCCCAGTTGACTCCTCCTTCATCATGGACCTCATGACTACCTCCAAGACCACTACCTGCTCCCTTGACCCCCTACCCACTACTCTCACCAAAGCCTGCCTCCCTGCTCTCATCCCCCACCTCACCGCCCTTTTCAACCAGTCACTATCCCTAGGCCACGTCCCCTCCCCCTACAAACTCGCCGCTGTCACCCCTGTCCTCAAAAAACCCACTCTTGACCCATCCAGCCTCTCCAACTACCGCCCCATATCCAATCTTCCTTTTTTCTCAAAAACACTGGAACGTATTGCTGCCTCCCAACTCTACTCCCATCTCCAGTCCAACACCCTATATGAACCCCTTCAGTCTGGCTTCCGTCCCGCTCACAGCACCGAAACTGCACTGGTAAAGGTCATCAACGACCTCCTCATCTCCGCTGACTCCGGTGCCCTCAACATCCTGATCCTACTTGATCTCAGTGCAGCCTTTGACACAGTGTGTCACTCCATCCTCCTCCAAAGGCTGCACCAACTGGGTGTTGAGGGCACAGCACTTGACTGGTTCTCCTCCTACCTCACTGACAGACACCAATTCATCTCCCTCTCCGGCCACACCTCCCCCCCCTCCCCAGTCACACAGGGGGTCCCCCAAGGCTCAGTCCTTGGCCCCCTGCTCTTCATCTGCTACATTCTCCCCCTTGGTCACATCATCCGCAAATACCACCTCAACTTCCACTGTTACGCTGACGACACCCAAATATACATCAGTACACAATCCCCCCACAGCCCACCCCTCAGTCACATTGAATCATGCATCACCGAACTCCAAACTTGGATGACCCACAACTTCCTCAAACTGAACAGTGACAAGACTGAACTCCTCATCATTGGCACCAAAACCACCCTCACCAGATCCGGACCCATCACACTCACCATCAACGACTCCACCATCACCCCCTCCCCCCTAGTCCGCAACCTTGGTGTCCTCCTTGACCCCACCCTCTCATTTGACCCCCACGTCCGCTCCATCGTGAAAACATCCTACTTTCACCTCCGCAACATCGCAAAAATCCGTCACTGCCTCTCCCCCCCCGCTGCTGAATCCCTCATTCACGCCTTCATCTCCTCCCGCCTGGACTACTGCAACTCCCTCCTCACTGGTATCACCTCCCGCTCCCTCCATAAACTGCAAATGGTCCAAAATTCAGCCGCCCGCCTCCTCACTAACACCCGGTCCCGCGAACACATCACTCCTGTCCTCCACTCCCTCCACTGGCTCCCGATCAAACACCGCATTAACTTTAAAACACTACTCCTCACCTTCAAAGCCCTCCACAGCCTGGCCCCCCCCTACCTGACTGATCTCCTTCTCCCCTACCGCCCAACCCGTTCCCTCCGGTCCTCCTCCACTGCCTCCCTCACTGTCCCGACATCCAAGCTTAAAAACTTCGGAGATCGGGCCTTCTCTCGCACTGCACCCCGACTCTGGAACTCCCTCCCCCAGTCCATCAGAGACTCCCCTACACTCTCCACCTTCAAAGCTCGCCTCAAAACCCACCTGTTCTCCCTTGCCTTCAACCCCCCCCACCCCTAAACCCCCCCCTCCCCTCCAACCTGATCGATATGTCTCTAGTCTTTTTTTTGTGCCATCAGGCTGTCTCCCCCGTTCCCCCCATGGTCTCATGTTCCTTTGTTTTTGTTTCTTTGTTGTTTTGTTTTGTTTCTTTGCTTTCGCCTCTTTGTTTGTACCCCTGCTCCCGACTACTGTCAGCGACTTCGGGTTATTGAGAAGCGCTATATAAATTAAATGAATTATTATTATTATTATTAACATGTAGCAGAGAGACAACAACAAACACAACAAACACAACATTTAGCAGAGAGACAACAACAAACACAACAAACACAACATGTAGCAGAGAGACAACAACAAACACAACATGCAGCAGAGAGACAACAACAAACACAACATGTAGCAGAGAGACAACAACAAACACAACATGCAGCAGAGAGACAACAACAAACACAACATGTAGCAGAGAGACAACAACAAACACAACATGCAGCAGAGAGACAACAACAAACACAACATGTAGCAGAGAGACAACAACAAACACAACATGTAGCAGAGAGACAACAACAAACACAACAAACACAACATGTAGCAGAGAGACAACAACAAACACAACATGTAGCAGAGAGACAACAACAAACACAACATGTAGCAGAGAGACAACAACAAACACAACATGTAGCAGAGAGACAACAACAAACAACATGTAGCAGAGAGACAACAACAAACACAACATGTAGCAGAGAGCCAACAACAAACACAACAAACACAACATGTAGCAGAGAGACAACAACAAACACAACAAACACAACATGTAGCAGAGAGACAACAACAAACACAACATGTAGCAGAGAGACAACAACAAACACAACAAACACAACATGCAGCATAGAGACAACAACAAACACAACATGTAGCAGAGAGACAACAACAAACACAACATGTTGCAGAGAGACAACAACAAACACAACATGTAGCAGAGAGACAACAACAAACACAACATGTAGCAGAGAGACAACAACAAACACAACATGTAGCAGAGAGACAACAACAAACACAACATGTAACAGAGAGACAACAACAAACACAACATGTAGCAGAGAGACAACAACAAACACAACATGTAGCAGAGAGACAACAACAAACACAACAAACACAACATGTAGCAGAGAGACAACAACAAACACAACAAACACAACATGTAGCAGAGAGACAACAACAAACACAACATGTAGCAGAGAGACAACAACAAACACAACATGTAGCAGAGAGACAACAACAAACACAACATGTAGAAGAGAGACAACAACAAACACAACATGTAGCAGAGAGACAACAACAAACACAACATGTAGCAGAGAGACAACAACAAACACAACAAACACAACATGTAGCAGAGAGACAACAACAAACAAAACATGTAGCAGAGAGACAACAACAAACAAAACATGTAGCAGAGAGACAACAACAAACACAACATGTAGCAGAGAGACAACAACAAACACAACATGTAGCAGAGAGACAACAACAAACACAACATGTAGCAGAAAGACAACAACAAACACAACATGTAGCAGAGAGACAACAACAAACACAACATGCAGCAGAGAGACAACAACAAACACAACAAACACAACAAACACAACATGCAGCAGAGAGACAACAACAAACACAACAAACACAACAAACACAACATGTAGCAGAGAGACAACAACAAACACAACATGCAGCAGAGAGACAACAACAAACACAACAAACACAACATGTAGCAGAGAGACAACAACAAACACAACATGTAGCAGAGAGACAACAACAAACACAACATGTAGCAGAGAGACAACAACAAACACAACATGCAGCAGAGAGACAACAACAAACACAACATGCAGCAGAGAGACAACAACAAACACAACAAACACAACATGTAGCAGAGAGACAACAACAAACACAACATGTAGCAGAGAGACAACAACAAACACAACATGCAGCAGAGAGACAACAACAAACACAACATGTAGCAGAGAGACAACAACAAACACAACATGTAGCAGAGAGACAACAACAAACACAACATGTAGCAGAGAGACAACAACAAACACAACATGCAGCAGAGAGACAACAACAAACACAACAAACACAACATGCAGCAGAGAGACAACAACAAACACAACATGCAGCAGAGAGACAACAACAAACACAACAAACACAACATGTAGCAGAGAGACAACAACAAACACAACATGTAGCAGAGAGACAACGACAAACACAACAAACACAACATGTAGCAGAGAGACAACAACAAACACAACATGTAGCAGAGAGACAACAACAAACACAACATGCAGCAGAGAGACAACAACAAACACAACATGTAGCAGAGAGACAACAACAAACACAACATGCAGCAGAGAGACAACAACAAACACAACATGTAGCAGAGAGACAACAACAAACACAACATGCAGCAGAGAGACAACAACAAACACAACATGTAGCAGAGAGACAACAACAAACACAACAAACACAACATGTAGCAGAGAGACAACAACAAACACAACATGCAGCAGAGAGACAACAACAAACACAACAAACACAACATGTAGCAGAGAGACAACAACAAACACAACATGTAGCAGAGAGACAACAACAAACACAACATGTAGCAGAGAGACAACAACAAACACAACATGTAGCAGAGAGACAACAACAAACACAACATGTAGCAGAGAGACAACAACAAACACAACATGTAGCAGAGAGACAACAACAAACACAACATGTAGCAGAGAGACAACAACAAACACAACAAACACAACATGTAGCAGAGAGACAACAACAAACACAACATGCAGCAGAGAGACAACAACAAACACAACAAACACAACATGTAGCAGAGAGACAACAACAAACACAACATGTAGCAGAGAGACAACAACAAACACAACATGTAGCAGAGAGACAACAACAAACACAACATGTAGCAGAGAGACAACAACAAACACAACATGTAGCAGAGAGACAACAACAAACACAACAAACACAACATGTAGCAGAGAGACAACAACAAACACAACATGTAGCAGAGAGACAACAACAAACACAACAAACACAACATGTAGCAGAGATACAACAACAAACACAACATGTAGCAGAGAGACAACAACAAACACAACATGTAGCAGAGAGACAACAACAAACACAACATGTAGCAGAGAGACAACAACAAACACAACATGTAGCAGAGAGACAACAACAAACACAACATGTAGCAGAGAGACAACAACAAACACAACATGTAGCAGAGAGACAACAACAAACACAACATGTAGCAGAGAGACAACAACAAACACAACATGTAGCAGAGAGACAACAACAAACACAACATGTAGCAGAGAGACAACAACAAACACAACAAACACAACATGTAGCAGAGAGACAACAACAAACACAACATGCAGCAGAGAGACAACAACAAACACAACAAACACAACATGTAGCAGAGAGACAACAACAAACACAACATGTAGCAGAGAGACAACAACAAACACAACATGTAGCAGAGAGACAACAACAAACACAACATATAGCAGAGAGACAACAACAAACACAACATGTAGCAGAGAGACAACAACAAACACAACAAACACAACATGTAGCAGAGAGACAACAACAAACACAACATGTAGCAGAGAGACAACAACAAACACAACAAACACAACATGTAGCAGAGATACAACAACAAACACAACATGTAGCAGAGAGACAACAACAAACACAACATGTAGCAGAGAGACAACAACAAACACAACATGTAGCAGAGAGACAACAACAAACACAACATGTAGCAGAGAGACAACAACAAACACAACAAACACAACATGCAGCAGAGAGCCAACAACAAACACAACATGTAGCAGAGAGACAACAACAAACACAACAAACACAACATGTAGCAGAGACACAACAAACACAACATGTAGCAGAGAGACAACAACAAACACAACATGTAGCAGAGAGACAACAACAAACACAACATGCAGCAGAGAGCCAACAACAAACACAACATGTAGCAGAGAGACAACAACAAACACAACAAACACAACA
This sequence comes from Notolepis coatsorum, assembly GCF_963971535.1. Taxonomy (NCBI): domain Eukaryota; kingdom Metazoa; phylum Chordata; class Actinopteri; order Aulopiformes; family Paralepididae; genus Notolepis; species Notolepis coatsorum. The sequence goes on along the minus strand of NC_140176.1, from coordinate 95,940,534 downwards.
TGTAGCAGAGAGACAACAACAAACACAACATGTAGCAGAGAGACAACAACAAACACAACATGTAGCAGAGAGCCAACAACAAACACAACATGTAGCAGAGAGACAACAACAAACACAACATGTAGCAGAGAGACAACAACAAACACAACAAACACAACATTTAGCAGAGAGACAACAACAAACACAACAAACACAACATGTAGCAGAGAGACAACAACAAACACAACAAACACAACATGTAGCAGAGAGACAACAACAAACACAACATGCAGCAGAGAGACAACAACAAACACAACATGTAGCAGAGAGACAACAACAAACACAACATGCAGCAGAGAGACAACAACAAACACAACAAACACAACATTTAGCAGAGAGACAACAACAAACACAACAAACACAACATGTAGCAGAGAGACAACAACAAACACAACATGCAGCAGAGAGACAACAACAAACACAACATGTAGCAGAGAGACAACAACAAACACAACATGCAGCAGAGAGACAACAACAAACACAACATGTAGCAGAGAGACAACAACAAACACAACATGCAGCAGAGAGACAACAACAAACACAACATGTAGCAGAGAGACAACAACAAACACAACATGTAGCAGAGAGACAACAACAAACACAACAAACACAACATGTAGCAGAGAGACAACAACAAACACAACATGTAGCAGAGAGACAACAACAAACACAACATGTAGCAGAGAGACAACAACAAACACAACATGTAGCAGAGAGACAACAACAAACAACATGTAGCAGAGAGACAACAACAAACACAACATGTAGCAGAGAGCCAACAACAAACACAACAAACACAACATGTAGCAGAGAGACAACAACAAACACAACAAACACAACATGTAGCAGAGAGACAACAACAAACACAACATGTAGCAGAGAGACAACAACAAACACAACAAACACAACATGCAGCATAGAGACAACAACAAACACAACATGTAGCAGAGAGACAACAACAAACACAACATGTTGCAGAGAGACAACAACAAACACAACATGTAGCAGAGAGACAACAACAAACACAACATGTAGCAGAGAGACAACAACAAACACAACATGTAGCAGAGAGACAACAACAAACACAACATGTAACAGAGAGACAACAACAAACACAACATGTAGCAGAGAGACAACAACAAACACAACATGTAGCAGAGAGACAACAACAAACACAACAAACACAACATGTAGCAGAGAGACAACAACAAACACACAAACACAACATGTAGCAGAGAGACAACAACAAACACAACATGTAGCAGAGAGACAACAACAAACACAACATGTAGCAGAGAGACAACAACAAACACAACATGTAGAAGAGAGACAACAACAAACACAACATGTAGCAGAGAGACAACAACAAACACAACATGTAGCAGAGAGACAACAACAAACACAACAAACACAACATGTAGCAGAGAGACAACAACAAACAAAACATGTAGCAGAGAGACAACAACAAACAAAACATGTAGCAGAGAGACAACAACAAACACAACATGTAGCAGAGAGACAACAACAAACACAACATGTAGCAGAGAGACAACAACAAACACAACATGTAGCAGAAAGACAACAACAAACACAACATGTAGCAGAGAGACAACAACAAACACAACATGCAGCAGAGAGACAACAACAAACACAACAAACACAACAAACACAACATGCAGCAGAGAGACAACAACAAACACAACAAACACAACAAACACAACATGTAGCAGAGAGACAACAACAAACACAACATGCAGCAGAGAGACAACAACAAACACAACAAACACAACATGTAGCAGAGAGACAACAACAAACACAACATGTAGCAGAGAGACAACAACAAACACAACATGCAGCAGAGAGACAACAACAAACACAACATGCAGCAGAGAGACAACAACAAACACAACAAACACAACATGTAGCAGAGAGACAACAACAAACACAACATGTAGCAGAGAGACAACAACAAACACAACATGCAGCAGAGAGACAACAACAAACACAACATGTAGCAGAGAGACAACAACAAACACAACATGTAGCAGAGAGACAACAACAAACACAACATGTAGCAGAGAGACAACAACAAACACAACATGCAGCAGAGAGACAACAACAAACACAACAAACACAACATGCAGCAGAGAGACAACAACAAACACAACATGCAGCAGAGAGACAACAACAAACACAACAAACACAACATGTAGCAGAGAGACAACAACAAACACAACATGTAGCAGAGAGACAACGACAAACACAACAAACACAACATGTAGCAGAGAGACAACAACAAACACAACATGTAGCAGAGAGACAACAACAAACACAACATGCAGCAGAGAGACAACAACAAACACAACATGTAGCAGAGAGACAACAACAAACACAACATGCAGCAGAGAGACAACAACAAACACAACATGTAGCAGAGAGACAACAACAAACACAACATGCAGCAGAGAGACAACAACAAACACAACATGTAGCAGAGAGACAACAACAAACACAACAAACACAACATGTAGCAGAGAGACAACAACAAACACAACATGCAGCAGAGAGACAACAACAAACACAACAAACACAACATGTAGCAGAGAGACAACAACAAACACAACATGTAGCAGAGAGACAACAACAAACACAACATGTAGCAGAGAGACAACAACAAACACAACATGTAGCAGAGAGACAACAACAAACACAACATGTAGCAGAGAGACAACAACAAACACAACATGTAGCAGAGAGACAACAACAAACACAACAAACACAACATGTAGCAGAGAGACAACAACAAACACAACATGCAGCAGAGAGACAACAACAAACACAACAAACACAACATGTAGCAGAGAGACAACAACAAACACAACATGTAGCAGAGAGACAACAACAAACACAACATGTAGCAGAGAGACAACAACAAACACAACATGTAGCAGAGAGACAACAACAAACACAACATGTAGCAGAGAGACAACAACAAACACAACAAACACAACATGTAGCAGAGAGACAACAACAAACACAACATGTAGCAGAGAGACAACAACAAACACAACAAACACAACATGTAGCAGAGATACAACAACAAACACAACATGTAGCAGAGAGACAACAACAAACACAACATGTAGCAGAGAGACAACAACAAACACAACATGTAGCAGAGAGACAACAACAAACACAACATGTAGCAGAGAGACAACAACAAACACAACATGTAGCAGAGAGACAACAACAAACACAACATGTAGCAGAGAGACAACAACAAACACAACATGTAGCAGAGAGACAACAACAAACACAACATGTAGCAGAGAGACAACAACAAACACAACAAACACAACATGTAGCAGAGAGACAACAACAAACACAACATGCAGCAGAGAGACAACAACAAACACAACAAACACAACATGTAGCAGAGAGACAACAACAAACACAACATGTAGCAGAGAGACAACAACAAACACAACATGTAGCAGAGAGACAACAACAAACACAACATATAGCAGAGAGACAACAACAAACACAACATGTAGCAGAGAGACAACAACAAACACAACAAACACAACATGTAGCAGAGAGACAACAACAAACACAACATGTAGCAGAGAGACAACAACAAACACAACAAACACAACATGTAGCAGAGATACAACAACAAACACAACATGTAGCAGAGAGACAACAACAAACACAACATGTAGCAGAGAGACAACAACAAACACAACATGTAGCAGAGAGACAACAACAAACACAACATGTAGCAGAGAGACAACAACAAACACAACAAACACAACATGCAGCAGAGAGCCAACAACAAACACAACATGTAGCAGAGAGACAACAACAAACACAACAAACACAACATGTAGCAGAGACACAACAAACACAACATGTAGCAGAGAGACAACAACAAACACAACATGTAGCAGAGAGACAACAACAAACACAACATGCAGCAGAGAGCCAACAACAAACACAACATGTAGCAGAGAGACAACAACAAACACAACAAACACAACATGTAGCAGAGAGACAACAACAAACACAACATGTAGCAGAGAGACAACAACAAACACAACATGTAGCAGAGAGCCAACAACAAACACAACATGTAGCAGAGAGACAACAACAAACACAACATGTAGCAGAGAGACAACAACAAACACAACAAACACAACATTTAGCAGAGAGACAACAACAAACACAACAAACACAACATGTAGCAGAGAGACAACAACAAACACAACAAACACAACATGTAGCAGAGAGACAACAACAAACACAACATGCAGCAGAGAGACAACAACAAACACAACATGTAGCAGAGAGACAACAACAAACACAACATGCAGCAGAGAGACAACAACAAACACAACATGTAGCAGAGAGACAACAACAAACACAACAAACACAACATGTAGCAGAGAGACAACAACAAACACAACATGTAGCAGAGAGACAACAACAAACACAACATGTAGCAGAGAGACAACAACAAACACAACATGCAGCAGAGAGCCAACAACAAACACAACATGTAGCAGAGAGACAACAACAAACACAACAAACACAACATGTAGCAGAGAGACAACAACAAACACAACATGTAGCAGAGAGCCAACAACAAACACAACATGTAGCAGAGAGACAACAACAAACACAACATGTAGCAGAGAGACAACAACAAACACAACAAACACAACATGTAGCAGAGAGACAACAACAAACACAACATGCAGCAGAGAGACAACAACAAACACAACATGCAGCAGAGAGCCAACAACAAACACAACATGTAGCAGAGAGACAACAACAAACACAACATGTAGCAGAGAGACAACAACAAACACAACATGTAGCAGAGAGACAACAACAAACACAACATGTAGCAGAGAGACAACAACAAACACAACAAACACAACATGTAGCAGAGAGACAACAACAAACACAACAAACACAACATGTAGCAGAGAGACAACAACAAACACAACAAACACAACATGTAGCAGAGAGACAACAACAAACACAACAAACACAACATGTAGCAGAGAGACAACAACAAACACAACATGCAGCAGAGAGACAACAACAAACACAACATGTAGCAGAGAGACAACAACAAACACAACATGCAGCAGAGAGACAACAACAAACACAACATGTAGCAGAGAGACAACAACAAACACAACATGTAGCAGAGAGACAACAACAAACACAACATGTAGCAGAGAGACAACAACAAACACAACAAACACAACATGTAGCATAGAGACAACAACAAACACAACAAACACAACATGTAGCAGAGAGACAACAACAAACACAACAAACACAACATGTAGCAGAGAGACAACAACAAACACAACAAACACAACATGTAGCAGAGAGACAACAACAAACACAACATGCAGCAGAGAGACAACAACAAACACAACATGTAGCAGAGAGACAACAACAAACACAACATGCAGCAGAGAGACAAAAACAAACACAACATGTAGCAGAGAGACAACAACAAACACAACAAACACAACATGTAGCAGAGAGACAACAACAAACACAACAAACACAACATGTAGCAGAGAGACAACAACAAACACAACATGTAGCAGAGAGACAACAACAAACACAACAAACACAACATGTAGCAGAGAGACAACAACAAACACAACAAACACAACATGTAGCAGAGAGACAACAACAAACACAACATGTAGCAGAGAGACAACGACAAACACAACAAACACAACATGTAGCAGAGAGACAACAACAAACACAACAAACACAACATGTAGCAGAGAGACAACAACAAACACAACATGTAGCAGAGAGACAACAACAAACACAACATGTAGCAGAGAGACAACAACAAACACAACAAACACAACATGTAGCAGAGAGACAACAACAAACACAACATGCAGCAGAGAGACAACAACAAACACAACAAACACAACATGTAGCAGAGAGACAACAACAAACACAACATGTAGCAGAGAGACAACAACAAACACAACAAACACAACATGTAGCAGAGAGACAACAACAAACACAACATGTAGCAGAGAGACAACAACAAACACAACAAACACAACATGTAGCAGAGAGACAACAACAAACACAACATGCAGCAGAGAGACAACAACAAACACAACAAACACAACATGTAGCAGAGAGACAACAACAAACACAACATGTAGCAGAGAGACAACAACAAACACAACAAACACAACATGTAGCAGAGAGACAACAACAAACACAACATGCAGCAGAGAGACAACAACAAACACAACATGTAGCAGAGAGACAACAACAAACACAACATGCAGCAGAGAGACAACAACAAACACAACAAAGACAACATGTAGCAGAGAGACAACAACAAACACAACATGTAGCAGAGAGACAACAACAAACACAACATGTAGCAGAGAGACAACAACAAACACAACATGTAGCAGAGAGACAACAACAAACACAACATGTAGCAGAGAGACAACAACAAACACAACATGTAGCAGAGAGACAACAACAAACACAACATGTAGCAGAGAGACAACAACAAACACAACATGTAGCAGAGAGACAACAACAAACACAACAAACACAACATGTAGCAGAGAGACAACAACAAACACAACATGCAGCAGAGAGAAACAACAAACACAACAAACACAACATGTAGCAGAGAGACAACAACAAACACAACATGTAGCAGAGAGACAACAACAAACACAACATGTAGCAGAGAGACAACAACAAACACAACATGTAGCAGAGAAACAACAACAAACACAACATGTAACAGAGAGACAACAACAAACACAACAAACACAACATGTAGCAGAGATACAACAACAAACACAACATGTAGCAGAGAGACAACAACAAACACAACATGTAGCAGAGAGACAACAACAAACACAACATGTAGCAGAGAGACAACAACAAACACAACATGTAGCAGAGAGACAACAACAAACACAACAAACACAACATGTAGCAGAGAGACAACAACAAACACAACATGTAGCAGAGAGACAACAACAAACACAACATGTAGCAGAGAGACAACAACAAACACAACATGCAGCAAAGAGCCAACAACAAACACAACATGTAGCAGAGAGACAACAACAAACACAACAAACACAACATGTAGCAGAGAGACAACATCAAACACAACATGTAGCAGAGAGACAACAACAAACACAACAAACACAACATTTAGCAGAGAGACAACAACAAACACAACAAACAACATGTAGCAGAGAGACAACAACAAACACAACAAACACAACATGTAGCAGAGAGACAACAACAAACACAACATACAGCAGAGAGACAACAACAAACACAACATGTAGCAGAGAGACAACAACAAACACAACATGCAGCAGAGAGACAACAACAAACACAACATGTAGCAGAGAGACAACAACAAACACAACAAACACAACATGTAGCAGAGAGACAACAACAAACACAACAAACACAACATGTAGCAGATAGACAACAACAAACACAACAAACACAACATGTAGCAGAGAGACAACAACAAACACAACATGTAGCAGAGAGACAACAACAAACACAACATGTAGCAGAGAGACAACAACAAACACAACAAACACAACATGTAGCAGAGAGACAACAACAAACACAACATGCAGCAGAGAGACAACAACAAACACAACAAACACAACATGTAGCAGAGAGACAACAACAAACACAACATGTAGCAGAGAGACAACAACAAACACAACATGTAGCAGAGAGACAACAACAAACACAACATGTAGCAGAGAGACAACAACAAACACAACATGTAGCAGAGAGACAACAACAAACACAACATGTAGCAGAGAGACAACAACAAACACAACAAACACAACATGTAGCAGAGATACAACAACAAACACAACATGTAGCAGAGAGACAACAACAAACACAACATGTAGCAGAGAGACAACAACAAACACAACATGTAGCAGAGAGACAACAACAAACACAACATGTAGCAGAGAGACAACAACAAACACAACAAACACAACATTTAGCAGAGAGACAACAACAAACACAACAAACACAACATGTAGCAGAGAGACAACAACAAACACAACATGCAGCAGAGAGACAACAACAAACACAACATGTAGCAGAGAGACAACAACAAACACAACATGCAGCAGAGAGACAACAACAAACACAACATGTAGCAGAGAGACAACAACAAACACAACATGCAGCAGAGAGACAACAACAAACACAACATGTAGCAGAGAGACAACAACAAACACAACATGTAGCAGAGAGACAACAACAAACACAACAAACACAACATGTAGCAGAGAGACAACAACAAACACAACATGTAGCAGAGAGACAACAACAAACACAACATGTAGCAGAGAGACAACAACAAACACAACATGTAGCAGAGAGACAACAACAAACAACATGTAGCAGAGAGACAACAACAAACACAACATGTAGCAGAGAGCCAACAACAAACACAACAAACACAACATGTAGCAGAGAGACAACAACAAACACAACAAACACAACATGTAGCAGAGAGACAACAACAAACACAACATGTAGCAGAGAGACAACAACAAACACAACAAACACAACATGCAGCATAGAGACAACAACAAACACAACATGTAGCAGAGAGACAACAACAAACACAACATGTTGCAGAGAGACAACAACAAACACAACATGTAGCAGAGAGACAACAACAAACACAACATGTAGCAGAGAGACAACAACAAACACAACATGTAGCAGAGAGACAACAACAAACACAACATGTAACAGAGAGACAACAACAAACACAACATGTAGCAGAGAGACAACAACAAACACAACATGTAGCAGAGAGACAACAACAAACACAACAAACACAACATGTAGCAGAGAGACAACAACAAACACAACAAACACAACATGTAGCAGAGAGACAACAACAAACACAACATGTAGCAGAGAGACAACAACAAACACAACATGTAGCAGAGAGACAACAACAAACACAACATGTAGAAGAGAGACAACAACAAACACAACATGTAGCAGAGAGACAACAACAAACACAACATGTAGCAGAGAGACAACAACAAACACAACAAACACAACATGTAGCAGAGAGACAACAACAAACAAAACATGTAGCAGAGAGACAACAACAAACAAAACATGTAGCAGAGAGACAACAACAAACACAACATGTAGCAGAGAGACAACAACAAACACAACATGTAGCAGAGAGACAACAACAAACACAACATGTAGCAGAAAGACAACAACAAACACAACATGTAGCAGAGAGACAACAACAAACACAACATGCAGCAGAGAGACAACAACAAACACAACAAACACAACAAACACAACATGCAGCAGAGAGACAACAACAAACACAACAAACACAACAAACACAACATGTAGCAGAGAGACAACAACAAACACAACATGCAGCAGAGAGACAACAACAAACACAACAAACACAACATGTAGCAGAGAGACAACAACAAACACAACATGTAGCAGAGAGACAACAACAAACACAACATGTAGCAGAGAGACAACAACAAACACAACATGCAGCAGAGAGACAACAACAAACACAACATGTAGCAGAGAGACAACAACAAACACAACATGTAGCAGAGAGACAACAACAAACACAACATGTAGCAGAGAGACAACAACAAACACAACATGCAGCAGAGAGACAACAACAAACACAACAAACACAACATGCAGCAGAGAGACAACAACAAACACAACATGCAGCAGAGAGACAACAACAAACACAACAAACACAACATGTAGCAGAGAGACAACAACAAACACAACATGTAGCAGAGAGACAACGACAAACACAACAAACACAACATGTAGCAGAGAGACAACAACAAACACAACATGTAGCAGAGAGACAACAACAAACACAACATGCAGCAGAGAGACAACAACAAACACAACATGTAGCAGAGAGACAACAACAAACACAACATGCAGCAGAGAGACAACAACAAACACAACATGTAGCAGAGAGACAACAACAAACACAACATGCAGCAGAGAGACAACAACAAACACAACATGTAGCAGAGAGACAACAACAAACACAACAAACACAACATGTAGCAGAGAGACAACAACAAACACAACATGCAGCAGAGAGACAACAACAAACACAACAAACACAACATGTAGCAGAGAGACAACAACAAACACAACATGTAGCAGAGAGACAACAACAAACACAACATGTAGCAGAGAGACAACAACAAACACAACATGTAGCAGAGAGACAACAACAAACACAACATGTAGCAGAGAGACAACAACAAACACAACATGTAGCAGAGAGACAACAACAAACACAACATGTAGCAGAGAGACAACAACAAACACAACAAACACAACATGTAGCAGAGAGACAACAACAAACACAACATGCAGCAGAGAGACAACAACAAACACAACAAACACAACATGTAGCAGAGAGACAACAACAAACACAACATGTAGCAGAGAGACAACAACAAACACAACATGTAGCAGAGAGACAACAACAAACACAACATGTAGCAGAGAGACAACAACAAACACAACATGTAGCAGAGAGACAACAACAAACACAACAAACACAACATGTAGCAGAGAGACAACAACAAACACAACATGTAGCAGAGAGACAACAACAAACACAACAAACACAACATGTAGCAGAGATACAACAACAAACACAACATGTAGCAGAGAGACAACAACAAACACAACATGTAGCAGAGAGACAACAACAAACACAACATGTAGCAGAGAGACAACAACAAACACAACATGTAGCAGAGAGACAACAACAAACACAACATGTAGCAGAGAGACAACAACAAACACAACATGTAGCAGAGAGACAACAACAAACACAACATGTAGCAGAGAGACAACAACAAACACAACATGTAGCAGAGAGACAACAACAAACACAACAAACACAACATGTAGCAGAGAGACAACAACAAACACAACATGCAGCAGAGAGACAACAACAAACACAACAAACACAACATGTAGCAGAGAGACAACAACAAACACAACATGTAGCAGAGAGACAACAACAAACACAACATGTAGCAGAGAGACAACAACAAACACAACATATAGCAGAGAGACAACAACAAACACAACATGTAGCAGAGAGACAACAACAAACACAACAAACACAACATGTAGCAGAGAGACAACAACAAACACAACATGTAGCAGAGAGACAACAACAAACACAACAAACACAACATGTAGCAGAGATACAACAACAAACACAACATGTAGCAGAGAGACAACAACAAACACAACATGTAGCAGAGAGACAACAACAAACACAACATGTAGCAGAGAGACAACAACAAACACAACATGTAGCAGAGAGACAACAACAAACACAACAAACACAACATGCAGCAGAGAGCCAACAACAAACACAACATGTAGCAGAGAGACAACAACAAACACAACAAACACAACATGTAGCAGAGACACAACAAACACAACATGTAGCAGAGAGACAACAACAAACACAACATGTAGCAGAGAGACAACAACAAACACAACATGCAGCAGAGAGCCAACAACAAACACAACATGTAGCAGAGAGACAACAACAAACACAACAAACACAACATGTAGCAGAGAGACAACAACAAACACAACATGTAGCAGAGAGACAACAACAAACACAACATGTAGCAGAGAGCCAACAACAAACACAACATGTAGCAGAGAGACAACAACAAACACAACATGTAGCAGAGAGACAACAACAAACACAACAAACACAACATTTAGCAGAGAGACAACAACAAACACAACATGTAGCAGAGAGACAACAACAAACACAACAAACACAACATGTAGCAGAGAGACAACAACAAACACAACATGTAGCAGAGAGACAACAACAAACACAACATGTAGCAGAGAGCCAACAACAAACACAACATGTAGCAGAGAGACAACAACAAACACAACATGTAGCAGAGAGACAACAACAAACACAACAAACACAACATGTAGCAGAGAGACAACAACAAACACAACAAACACAACATGTAGCAGAGAGACAACAACAAACACAACATGCAGCAGAGAGACAACAACAAACACAACATGTAGCAGAGAGACAACAACAAACACAACATGCAGCAGAGAGACAACAACAAACACAACATGTAGCAGAGAGACAACAACAAACACAACAAACACAACATGTAGCAGAGAGACAACAACAAACACAACATGTAGCAGAGAGACAACAACAAACACAACATGTAGCAGAGAGACAACAACAAACACAACATGCAGCAGAGAGCCAACAACAAACACAACATGTAGCAGAGAGACAACAACAAACACAACAAACACAACATGTAGCAGAGAGACAACAACAAACACAACATGTAGCAGAGAGCCAACAACAAACACAACATGTAGCAGAGAGACAACAACAAACACAACATGTAGCAGAGAGACAACAACAAACACAACAAACACAACATTTAGCAGAGAGACAACAACAAACACAACAAACACAACATGTAGCAGAGAGACAACAACAAACACAACAAACACAACATGTAGCAGAGAGACAACAACAAACACAACATGCAGCAGAGAGACAACAACAAACACAACATGCAGCAGAGAGCCAACAACAAACACAACATGTAGCAGAGAGACAACAACAAACACAACATGTAGCAGAGAGACAACAACAAACACAACATGTAGCAGAGAGACAACAACAAACACAACATGTAGCAGAGAGACAACAACAAACACAACAAACACAACATGTAGCAGAGAGACAACAACAAACACAACAAACACAACATGTAGCAGAGAGACAACAACAAACACAACAAACACAACATGTAGCAGAGAGACAACAACAAACACAACAAACACAACATGTAGCAGAGAGACAACAACAAACACAACATGCAGCAGAGAGACAACAACAAACACAACATGTAGCAGAGAGACAACAACAAACACAACATGCAGCAGAGAGACAACAACAAACACAACATGTAGCAGAGAGACAACAACAAACACAACATGTAGCAGAGAGACAACAACAAACACAACATGTAGCAGAGAGACAACAACAAACACAACAAACACAACATGTAGCAGAGAGACAACAACAAACACAACAAACACAACATGTAGCAGAGAGACAACAACAAACACAACAAACACAACATGTAGCAGAGAGACAACAACAAACACAACAAACACAACATGTAGCAGAGAGACAACAACAAACACAACATGCAGCAGAGAGACAACAACAAACACAACATGTAGCAGAGAGACAACAACAAACACAACATGCAGCAGAGAGACAAAAACAAACACAACATGTAGCAGAGAGACAACAACAAACACAACAAACACAACATGTAGCAGAGAGACAACAACAAACACAACAAACACAACATGTAGCAGAGAGACAACAACAAACACAACATGTAGCAGAGAGACAACAACAAACACAACAAACACAACATGTAGCAGAGAGACAACAACAAACACAACAAACACAACATGTAGCAGAGAGACAACAACAAACACAACATGTAGCAGAGAGACAATGACAAACACAACAAACACAACATGTAGCAGAGAGACAACAACAAACACAACAAACACAACATGTAGCAGAGAGACAACAACAAACACAACATGTAGCAGAGAGACAACAACAAACACAACATGTAGCAGAGAGACAACAACAAACACAACAAACACAACATGTAGCAGAGAGACAACAACAAACACAACATGCAGCAGAGAGACAACAACAAACACAACAAACACAACATGTAGCAGAGAGACAACAACAAACACAACATGTAGCAGAGAGACAACAACAAACACAACAAACACAACATGTAGCAGAGATACAACAACAAACACAACATGTAGCAGAGAGACAACAACAAACACAACATGCAGCAGAGAGCCAACAACAAACACAACATGTAGCAGAGAGACAACAACAAACACAACAAACACAACATGTAGCAGAGAGACAACATCAAACACAACATGTAGCAGAGAGACAACAACAAACACAACAAACACAACATTTAGCAGAGAGACAACAACAAACACAACAAACAACATGTAGCAGAGAGACAACAACAAACACAACAAACACAACATGTAGCAGAGAGACAACAACAAACACAACATACAGCAGAGAGACAACAACAAACACAACATGTAGCAGAGAGACAACAACAAACACAACATGCAGCAGAGAGACAACAACAAACACAACATGTAGCAGAGAGACAACAACAAACACAACAAACATAACATGTAGCAGAGAGACAACAACAAACACAACAAACACAACATGTAGCAGATAGACAACAACAAACACAACAAACACAACATGTAGCAGAGAGACAACAACAAACACAACATGTAGCAGAGAGACAACAACAAACACAACATGTAGCAGAGAGACAACAACAAACACAACAAACACAACATGTAGCAGAGAGACAACAACAAACACAACATGCAGCAGAGAGACAACAACAAACACAACAAACACAACATGTAGCAGAGAGACAACAACAAACACAACATGTAGCAGAGAGACAACAACAAACACAACATGTAGCAGAGAGACAACAACAAACACAACATGTAGCAGAGAGACAACAACAAACACAACATGTAGCAGAGAAACAACAACAAACACAACATGTAGCAGAGAGACAACAACAAACACAACAAACACAACATGTAGCAGAGATACAACAACAAACACAACATGTAGCAGAGAGACAACAACAAACACAACATGTAGCAGAGAGACAACAACAAACACAACATGTAGCAGAGAGACAACAACAAACACAACATGTAGCAGAGAGACAACAACAAACACAACAAACACAACATGTAGCAGAGAGACAACAACAAACACAACATGTAGCAGAGAGACAACAACAAACACAACATGTAGCAGAGAGACAACAACAAACACAACATGCAGCAGAGAGCCAACAACAAACACAACATGTAGCAGAGAGACAACAACAAACACAACAAACACAACATGTAGCAGAGAGACAACAACAAACACAACATGTAGCAGAGAGACAACAACAAACACAACAAACAACATTTAGCAGAGAGACAACAACAAACACAACAAACAACATGTAGCAGAGAGACAACAACAAACACAACAAACACAACATGTAGCAGAGAGACAACAACAAACACAACATACAGCAGAGAGACAACAACAAACACAACATGTAGCAGAGAGACAACAACAAACACAACATGCAGCAGAGAGACAACAACAAACACAACATGTAGCAGAGAGACAACAACAAACACAACAAACACAACATGTAGCAGAGAGACAACAACAAACACAACAAACACAACATGTAGCAGATAGACAACAACAAACACAACAAACACAACATGTAGCAGAGAGACAACAACAAACACAACATGTAGCAGAGAGACAACAACAAACACAACATGTAGCAGAGAGACAACAACAAACACAACAAACACAACATGTAGCAGAGAGACAACAACAAACACAACATGCAGCAGAGAGACAACAACAAACACAACAAACACAACATGTAGCAGAGAGACAACAACAAACACAACATGTAGCAGAGAGACAACAACAAACACAACATGTAGCAGAGAGACAACAACAAACACAACATGTAGCAGAGAGACAACAACAAACACAACATGTAGCAGAGAGACAACAACAAACACAACATGTAGCAGAGAGACAACAACAAACACAACAAACACAACATGTAGCAGAGAGACAACAACAAACACAACATGTAGCAGAGAGACAACAACAAACACAACATGTAGCAGAGAGACAACAACAAACACAACATGTAGCAGAGAGACAACAACAAACACAACAAACACAACATGTAGCAGAGAGACAACAACAAACACAACATGTAGCAGAGAGACAACAACAAACACAACAAACACAACATGTAGCAGAGAGACAACAACAAACACAACATGTAGCAGAGAGACAACAACAAACACAACATGTAGCAGAGAGACAACAACAAACACAACAAACACAACATGTAGCAGAGAGACAACAACAAACACAACAAACACAACATGTAGCAGAGAGACAACAACAAACACAACAAACACAACATGTAGCAGAGAGACAACAACAAACACAACATGTAGCAGATAGACAACAACAAACACAACAAACACAACATGTAGCAGAGAGACAACAACAAACACAACATGTAGCAGAGAGACAACAACAAACACAACAAACACAACATGTAGCAGAGAGACAACAACAAACACAACAAACACAACATGTAGCAGAGAGACAACAACAAACACAACAAACACAACATGTAGCAGAGACAACAACAAACACAACATGCAGCAGAGAGACAATAACAAACACAACATGTAGCAGAGAGACAACAACAAACACAACATGTAGCAGAGAGACAACAACAAACACAACAAACACAACATGTAGCAGAGAGACAACAACAAACACAACATGTAGCAGAGAGACAACAACAAACACAACATGTAGCAGAGAGACAACAACAAACACAACAAACACAACATGTAGCAGAGAGACAACAACAAACACAACATGTAGCAGAGAGACAACAACAAACACAACAAACACAACATGTAGCAGAGAGACAACAACAAACACAACATGTAGCAGAGAGACAACAACAAACACAACAAACACAACATGTAGCAGAGAGACAACAACAAACACAACATGTAGCAGAGAGACAACAACAAACACAACATGTAGCAGAGAGACAACAACAAACACAACAAACACAACATGTAGCAGAGAGACAACAACAAACACAACAAACACAACATGTAGCAGAGAGACAACAACAAACACAACAAACACAACATGTAGCAGAGAGACAACAACAAACACAACATGTAGCAGATAGACAACAACAAACACAACAAACACAACATGTAGCAGAGAGACAACAACAAACACAACATGTAGCAGAGAGACAACAACAAACACAACAAACACAACATGTAGCAGAGAGACAACAACAAACACAACAAACACAACATGTAGCAGAGAGACAACAACAAACACAACAAACACAACATGTAGCAGAGACAACAACAAACACAACATGCAGCAGAGAGACAATAACAAACACAACATGTAGCAGAGAGACAACAACAAACACAACATGTAGCAGAGAGACAACAACAAACACAACAAACACAACATGTCGCAGAGAGACAACAACAAACACAACATGTAGCAGAGAGACAACAACAAACACAACATGTAGCAGAGAGACAACAACAAACACAACAAACACAACATGTAGCAGAGAGACAACAACAAACACAACATGTAGCAGAGAGACAACAACAAACACAACATGTAGCAGAGAGACAACAACAAACACAACATGTAGCAGAGAGACAACAACAAACACAACATGTAGCAGAGAGACAACAACAAACACAACATGTAGCAGAGAGACAACAACAAACACAACATGTAGCAGAGAGACAACAACAAACACAACAAACACAACATGTAGCAGAGAGACAACAACAAACACAACATGTAGCAGAGAGACAACAACAAACACAACATGTAGCAGAGAGACAACAACAAACACAACATGTAGCAGAGAGACAACAACAAACACAACAAACACAACATGTAGCAGAGAGACAACAACAAACACAACATGTAGCAGAGAGACAACAACAAACACAACAAACACAACATGTAGCAGAGAGACAACAACAAACACAACATGTAGCAGAGAGACAACAACAAACACAACATGTAGCAGAGAGACAACAACAAACACAACAAACACAACATGTAGCAGAGAGACAACAACAAACACAACAAACACAACATGTAGCAGAGAGACAACAACAAACACAACAAACACAACATGTAGCAGAGAGACAACAACAAACACAACATGTAGCAGATAGACAACAACAAACACAACAAACACAACATGTAGCAGAGAGACAACAACAAACACAACATGTAGCAGAGAGACAACAACAAACACAACAAACACAACATGTAGCAGAGAGACAACAACAAACACAACAAACACAACATGTAGCAGAGAGACAACAACAAACACAACAAACACAACATGTAGCAGAGAGACAACAACAAACACAACATGCAGCAGAGAGACAATAACAAACACAACATGTAGCAGAGAGACAACAACAAACACAACATGTAGCAGAGAGACAACAACAAACACAACAAACACAACATGTAGCAGAGAGACAACAACAAACACAACAAACACAACATGTACATTCAGTCTACACTCTGCGCAAGGCTGTTAAACTTGCTAAGAGGACATATGCTGAGAAACTGGAGACACAAATGGCACAAAACGACACAAGAGGCTTGTGGAGGGGACTGAAGACAATAACTGACTACAAAGTCAGCGCCCCCTCAATGGGGAGCGACGACGCCTCTCTCGCGGACAAACTCAACTCCTTCTACGCTCGGTTCGGTGTAGACAGTGTCGCCGCTAGCCCTCTGGCTAGTGACATCACTGGCGCACCGGCTGTTGTGGAGGGGGGGGGGGCAACCGCGGGGGGGCGGGGGCGCTCTCTCGATGTCGGAACACAGTGTGAGAAGAGCATTTATGCAGGTGAACACCAGGAAGGCTGCTGGCCCAGATGGTATAACAGGACGCATACTTAAGTCCTGTGCAAACCAGCTTGCCCCGGTGTTCACCGCCATATTTAATCAATCCCTGGCGGAGTCAGTGGTCCCTGCCTGTTTCAAGATGTCTACCATCATCCCTGTACCGAAGAAACCCTCCCCAACATGTCCAAATGACTACAGACCGGTGGCACTCACCTCTGTGGTCATGAAATGTTTCGAGAGGCTGGTCAAGGACCACATTTGTGCCTCCCTCCCCAGTGATATGGACCCTATGCAATTTGCATACAGGACAAACAGGTCCACTGACGACGCGGTCTCCCAGGTACTGCACAGCACTCTCTCCCACCTTGACCGTCAGAAGGGGGGCTATGTGAGACTGTTGTTCATTGACTAAAGCTCAGCGTTCAACACCATAGTCCCCACCAGACTGGTGGACAAGCTGATCGAGCTAGGTCTGAGCTCCGCCCTGAGCGCCTGGGTACTGGACTTTCTGAGTGAAAGACCCCAGGCGGTCAGGGTGGGGGGTCAGACCTCCAACACCATCACCCTGAGCATCGGGTCCCCCCAGGGCTGTGTTCTAAGCCCCCTGCTGTACTCACTCTACACACACGATTGTGTGGCCAAGTTCAGCTCCAACTCCATAGTGAAGTTCGCAGACGACACGGTGGTGGTGGGGCTGATCTCGGACAACGACGAGAAGGCCTACCGGGAGGAGGTTGAGGTACTGGAACGTTGGTGCCAGGACAACAGCCTGCTCCTGAACATTGGTAAAACCAAGGAGCTGATCGTGGATTATAGGAGAGGACAGCAGGAGACACACACACCACTGATGATTAACGGGGCTACCGTGGACAGGGTGAGCAGCTTCAAGTACCTGGGGGTCCACATCTCAGAGGATCTGACATGGTCAACACACATAGACACAGTAGTAAAGAAAGCGAAGCAGCGCCTCTACCACCTGAGACAGTTAAGGAAGTTCAGAGTATCGGGGAAGATACTCCAGTCCTTCTACTCAGGAGCTGTAGAGAGCATCTTGACCGGAAACATCACTGCCTGGTATGGAAACAGCACGGCACAGGACAAGAAGGCCCTACAGAGAGTGGTGCGCTCAGCCGAGCGTACCACGGGTATCGTGCTACCTACCCTGCAGGTTCTATACAACAAGAGGTGCAAATCCAGAGCCTGCAGAATAATGAAAGACCCCCACCACCCCAATAACAGCCTGTTCCAGCTGCTGAGGTCAGGCAGACGCCTGCGAACCCCAGCTACTAGGACGGAGAGGCTTAGGCTCAGCTTCTTCCCCCAGGCCATCAGAGCCTTGAACAATGAACATTGAGAGCCACAGAAACTGAACTATCCACACACAAGCACACACAAGCACACACACGACACGCACGCTGAGCACGCTCACACACTAGCAGCCACTTTAACACTCATGCCGCACACACGCACACTTATGGCCAAGAGGAAAGGCCACTTTAAATTAGTATAACAACAGGAACAGTGTATTGCACTACTAAAGCTACCTAGCATGTCCTATATGCTCTGTAAATACTATGTACAGATACCGAGATGTCACACCATGTTACCTGTTTATTGCACTGTTGTTTTTTATTGGATTCTATTATATGTTGTACCACTGTATTTTTATTGGATTCTATTATATGTTGTACCACTGTATTGCACATCGTCGCGGGCAAGACCACCCGCATTTCATTGTATACTTGTATGCCGTGACAATTAAAACTCTTGACTTGACTTGACTTGATGTAGCAGAGAGACAACAACAAACACAACATGCAGCAGAGAGACAACAACAAACACAACATGTAGCAGAGAGACAACAACAAACACAACATGCAGCAGAGAGACAACAACAAACACAACAAACACAACATGTAGCAGAGAGACAACAACAAACACAACATGTAGCAGAGAGACAACAACAAACACAACAAACACAACATGTAGCAGAGAGACAACAACAAACACAACATGTAGCAGAGAGACAACAACAAACACAACATGTAACAGAGAGACAACAACAAACACAACATGTAGCAGAGAGACAACAACAAACACAACATGTAGCAGAGAGACAACAACAAACACAACATGTAGCAGAGAGACAACAACAAACACAACATGTAGCAGAGAGACAACAACAAACACAACAAACACAACATGTAGCAGAGAGACAACAACAAACACAACATGTAGCAGAGAGACAACAACAAACACAACATGTAGCAGAGAGACAACAACAAACACAACAAACACAACATGTAGCAGAGAGACAACAACAAACACAACATGTAGCAGAGAGACAACAACAAACACAACATGCAGCAGAGAGCCAACAACAAACACAACATGTAGCAGAGAGACAACAACAAACACAACATGTAGCAGAGAGACAACAACAAACACAACATGTAGCAGAGAGACAACAACAAACACAACATGTAGCAGAGAGACAACAACAAACACAACAAACACAACATGCAGCAGAGAGCCAACAACAAACACAACATGTAGCAGAGAGACAACAACAAACACAACATGTAGCAGAGAGACAACAACAAACATAACATATGTTCCATGCTCCATATTGGCCCATCGACACACAGATACACTCAGCCGTGAACCCGGGGAGAAGGTAGAGGAGTTTGAAACGGTCTGTTTTCAGAGAAACGCAGGCGTGCGCTGAGTGCTCCCTGAGGTGGCCCAACAGGTCTTTAAACAGTCTGGCTGTGTTATTTCAAAGGAGAAACCACGCTGGAAATTGTTGGATTTCCAGCTTTATTTCTCTCCTGCCAATTCCGTAGCGACAGGCCGGTCTACGCTAACTTTAGTTTTGAAAGATACGTTGTGTGTGTGTGTGTGTCGTCGGGGGCTGGGGGGAGAGGGTCGGACCCCGGAAGGACAAGTTCATCCTATTTTATTTTATTCCTCTCCGGCTTCTCGTTATGCATTCCAGCCAATGATCATACCGCTGCTGTCGGGACAAAACCTCATAACTCCAAAAACCCAACTTTTCAGCAGATGAAAAAAACGAACACAGATTTGAGGGTGAATAGAGTTAGGAGGTTTAGACAGATGATCGGTTTAATGCTTTCCCATTGTTTAAACTTTGTAAAACCCACACACACATATGGAGGATGATCTACGGAGTTGATTTATATAAAAAAAAAAATTAAAAAAATGGAGTTATGAGGTTTTGTCCCGCCAGCAGCGATACTCTACTTCATTCACACCTCAAGTCCCTTGGCGTGGAGAGGCTGCCATTTGATGAGGCAGACGTGATGAGAGTGAAGAGGCTGGTGTGAGTGACTGGAGTTCTTGGCTGATCACAGAGGAGAGTGTTTAGAGGGTCCACACTCACAGCGGTCTGATCGTCAAGGCGATCTGCTGCTGCTGCTCTGTTGCTTCGTCAGCTGTCGTGTAAACAACTCAGAGAAGAAAAGTGCAGCCTCGTCATTGGACGATCAGGTTTTAAACTGTGTGAGTATCAAACAGGAAGAAAGACTGTCAGGTTTTAAACTGTGTGGGTATCAAACAGGGAAGACTGTCGGGTTTTAAACTGTGTGGGTATCAAACAGGAAGCAAGACTGTCAGGTTTTAAACTGTGTGGGTATCAAACAGGGAAGACTGTCAGGTTTTAAACTGTGTGGGTATCAAACAGGATGAAAGACTGTCAGGTTTTAAACTGTGTGGGTATTAAACAGGAATAAAGACTGTCAGGTTTTAAACTGTGTGGGTATCAAACAGGAACAAAGACTGTCAGGTTTTAAACTGTATGGGTATCAAACAGGAAGAAAGACTGTCGGGTTTTAAACTGTGTCGGTATCAAACAGGAAGAAAGACTGTCAGGTTTTAAACTGTGTGGGTATCAAACAGGAAGAAAGACTGTCAGGTTTTAAACTGTGTGGGTATCAAACAGGAAGAAAGACTGTCAGGTTTTAAACTGTGTGGGTATCAAACAGGAAGAAAGACTGTCAGGTTTTAAACTGTGTGGGTATCAAACAGGGAAGACTGTCAGGTTTTAAACAGTAATTCAGAACTGCACTACTATATTGATATTTGTATATATATTTTTGTGTCTTACATACATATGTATGCCCAGCCCTATGTGCATACAAGACACATAAACAGTAAGTGATCATATATAGACCAAGATGGCCACAAAAATTTAAACAAAATAAAGATTAATAACAAGCTGTAAACAATGTACTTCAAAGAAACAAGAGGAATTCATATCAAATTATATAGGATATAATGTGTTTTGTCTTATGTGCCATGCTTTCTCCAAAAATCCCGCAAAACTGAAGATCTCCACACAAAAGAAAATCAACATACAAAACTCTCAGACTGCCAAAACAAAATACAGATTTATAAATGGAACTTTCTCAAATGAAACCCTCCTCACGTCGGTGTACAAGGGGCAGTGAAAAACCCAATTAAATTCACCCTCCACCAGCCCCAGATCACAGAGAACACACAGCTGCTCCTCCTCAGGTGTGCCTTGGAATCGACCCACTTCCACAGCCAATGGCAGGGTGCCAGACCTCAACTGGGCACACAGAGACCTCCGTCTTCTCTTTAAGTTTAACATTACACATAAGGTTCAGTCAAATACTCCTCTTTAATTTCAACATATTTTCTAAGTTTTGGTTTCTTCCATATCTCCACCTTCCACTTATCCTGATGAATTGTTGATAATTTTGTTTAATTTTAACCTTACAATTTACACTGCAGATTATTCATACTTATACACAATTACTACACAATTACTCTGTCTATTCTATTTTACTAACTATTTTATTGCACTGCACGCCACTATTGCACTATTTTACTCTGTCTCCTCTGTTTTGCTCTTGTAACTGTCTATTTTACAATTGTCTATATTATGTGTGATGATCAAGACGTAGACAAAGAGGCCTGTTAAGATGTTAGATCCTAATATGAAAAACTATGATTCTATGTTCTATGTCTTACCTTGACTTTGTCTATTTTGATGCTCGTTTTATACTTATTTTATGTCTGCACTTTATGCATTGCTCTTGATCTGCCAATTTTGTGCTGTGTGTCTTTTTTTGCTGCTGTGAAGCACTTTGAGTTGCAATTCTTGTATGAAAGGTGCTATACAGATCCAGTTTATTATTATTATTATTGGAGAGAAGGGAAGAACCGTGCAGGGGAATGTTATTACACATGATTTGCATGTCATTATCAATATCACACTGTCAGCTGGCGGAAAGGCACTGAAGAAATACTAATTAAGTAATTGCTGACAGAAGGGATCCCCCCCCCCCCCCCCCCCCCCTAGCCTTTTTGTCTCAAAAGAGCTGTATAACGGCAGGCACACTTATGATGAATCAGCATTTATAGGGGAAAAGAGGAACATTGCTCCCTCTCACGCCATTTTGAGCTTCTCTGTTTTATAAACATGAGAATGCCTTGAGGCGTGATAGCTGTGAGACAGTTACCACTGTCTCAGAGAGGGCTGTGATCCACTACAGTCACCACTGTCTCATAGGGCTGAGCCCAAACGTTCGAACGTTCGGACCTTCGTTCGTTACGTTGGCATTCGAATTCTAAATCAACATTCGAATCTTTAATTTTTTATAATCTTTTATTTATATATATTTTCTATATTTTCTATTCATTCTGTTTAAACCAATGGGGTTTTTCTTCACAGTTGCAGATAAAGATTAGGCTACACTAATATTATAGTATTAAAAACTGATGAGTTATATTCATTAAAGAAAGTTGATTTAATAAAAAATAAAGACTCATTTAATCAGATGAATCACTTTATTCAAATTGAGGATTTAATTTGAGGATATTTTATTTTTTTAAACGAAGGCTCGAACGTCCGTTCGAAAAACCCTGACGAAGTTCTCTACTGTCTCAGAGCTATGGACCTGATCCACTACAGTTACCTGTGAGGATAGGGGTTCTTGCGGAGCCCAATAGCAACACAGGAGGAGAGAGAATGGAGCGGTTTAGGGTTCTTTAATTGTTCTTCCCAAACAAGCAGAGTTATAACAGGAATGTGTGATAGATGAAAGTTATAATGTTCTTGGGGGAGAGAATGAGAACAGGTGCACTTCCAGTGCAGCTGTCGGCAGAGAGCACAGGTCTTGCGCTTGGGAGAGTGAGCAGGGGTACTCCTTGCTTGGCTCGAGACGTCCAGGCAGGAAGGGCGCTGGAGCGGGGAGCACAGGTCTTGCGCTTGGGAGAGGAAGCAGGGGTACTCCTTGCTTGTCTCGAGTCGTCCAGGCAGGAAGGGCGCTGGAGCGGGGAGCACAGGTCTTGCGCTTGGGAGAGGAAGCAGGGGTACTCCTTGCTTGTCTCGAGTCGTCCAGGCGGAAGGGCGCTGGAGCGGGGTCCTGGGGCACAAGAAACAGAAGATTAGGGAAGGGATAACACAGGGGTAGATACAGCTGGTCTTCAGGTAGAGTCGTCGTACCTAGGTAGGCAGTTTAACACTGCGACGCCGGATGACGAGATCTGCCAGGTGATTTAGAGCCTGCCTGATGAGGTAATCCCTTGCAGCCGCGCTGATTGATCCTCATCTGGCAGGCTCGGGCCCCGATCGTGACATTACCACTGTCTCAGAGAGGGCTGTGATCCACTACAGTTACCACTGTCTCAGAGAGGGCTGTGATCCACTACAGTTACCACTGTCTCAGAGAGGGCTGTGATCCACTACAGTTACCACTGTCTCAGAGAGGGCTGTGATCCACTACAGTTACCACTGTCTCAGAGAGGGCTGTGATCCACTACAGTTACCACTGTCTCAGAGAGGGCTGTGATCCACTACAGTTACCACTGTCTCAGCACTCCAGCAGACAGGTCTGCAGTGCTGCAACCTAATTAGAAAAAAAACGTCAATCTGTCCCAGGTTAACACATTGAGTGCCACGCCCCTTTGACCAGATAACCCCTTGAGTGCCAGCGCTTTAGTCAATGGGAGGTCTGGGATATTTGCGAACGCTTAAACTATATCTTAAATTATGGCTATGGGTCTAAAACACCCCTCGCTTATCAATGACTTGCTTGCAGTCAACATGTACGAAACGGATTGTTTTTTCATTTGTACATTTCCGTTGTATACCGTTTTGAATAAGAGTATAGTTTCGGAGAGTTCTAGTAATTTCAGAGAAATTCCGCGATAATTTGATAAAAGGTAATTTACTGTATTTGTATGGCATTTACACTTAAAGTAGAAAAACTAAAGTAATCTGTAAAATAATACAGTGAATTTCCCGTGATTTATACTTTTTTCTTTTTTACAGTGCAGCTTTAGTCCCAAGACGTTTGGAGATGGGTATATATAGGTCAAGGATAATAGCCTTGAAGGCCGATTCTGTTACAAAGCGATCTTTTTCAAGTTTGAGGTCCCATAGAAACCAGATGTGAAAAGCTGCATTTCTTTTCTTCACAAGACTAAGTAGGAGTCAGGAGGACCAATGTTCGTTTTGCTGAGCTGCTTTGAGAATCCAGGGAATGCTCTGCTGACTATGTTGTTGCTGTGCAGTAGACAGGGGGGCCAGTGTCCCCTGATAAAGAGACCATTTAAAACATCCCTGACACTATTCTCTGGCTAGCCTAGCATTTAACATTCTGTATTGTTGCAGTGAAATCAAATGTTGGTGGTGTGGTAGTGAAAGGGTTAACCTTATGTAATGTGGTAGTGAAAGGGTTAACCTTCTGTAGTGTGGTAGTGAAAGGTTAACCTTCTGTAGTGTGGTAGTGAAAGGGTTAACCTTCTGTAGTGTGGTAGTGAAAGGGTTAACCTTCTGTAGTGTGGTAGTGAAAGGGTTAATGCCCCTTTAGGACAACTCTCCTTTTTATCTCTAGTCGTTTGGGGGAAGCATCTAGTCTCTACGTTTGGGGGAAGCATCTAGTCTCTAGTCGTTTGGGGGAAGCATCTAGTCTGCCTGTTTTAAATGAGTTCCGGCTCTGAGTCCATGAGAAAGAACGGCTGTTTTATAGGGAATGGAAAATGAGGCAATAGTTACTGAGGAATTCCACTGAAATGTACTTTTCGGTTGTAAAGTCAAGTCAAGATTATGTTCATGATGGTTGAGTTCAAATGTGTCTGCTGTTGTTTTGTTGCCAGATTCACAGCATCCTGAAGAGTTGTTGTGTTTGTCCTATGAGGACAACAAAGTCTGTAAACAAGCGAATCCACAACAGCTGTGACCGCGTACACACACACACACACACACACACACACACACACACACACACACACACACACACACACACACACACACACACACACACACACACACACACACACACACACACACACACACACACACACACATGTTGTTGTCCATTGACAACTCACATAAGCAGGGCCGGACTGGGGAAATAATTCAGGCTGGGAAATATAGTGTGAAATATAGCCCCAGTCAGGGCACTTTCTAAGTGGGGGTCCCCCAGCAGCAATTATTTTGTTACAAAGACTTAATTTCCTGCATTCTGGTGCAGGATTTTTTTTTATTTTTACCCTTTAAATTCCAGTGTTTGTGATGGCATCACAAATTATTGTAAAAAAAAACAACACAAAAAGTAAAATATTTTCATCAAATGCAAAGTACATTTTTTGGGGGGGATTATTACAAGCTAGGCATGTGTCAATGATTAGCAACAACACAGATTTTAATGGATTTTTTGTAATGTCAGATTTAACAACAACTCATTTCAGAAAAGTGGGAGTATTTCATTTTTATCTGACATTACAAAAAAATCTAAAAATAAAAATGGTTATGATCAGGGCTGAAGTTGAATTAAAGATTTATGACTGTTTAGACTGCATTACTCTCTGTCACATTGATCTCCTGGTTGTTCCCCACTTAGGTTATCTAACTATCGCGCAGCCACAACTAGAAACACTGGCCTGGCCTCAGTGGCGGCTCTACCACTAGGGGCGCTCGGGCGCCGCCCCCCCTCAGCTCCTACCCTGGTTATATGAGAGAACAAGAAAAATAAGTTTTTAGTTTTTTGTTTTAAAGCCCTATAAATAATATAAACATGTTTAAAATTAATAATATTTACTCATTTTAAGTATGTTTGTGTTTCCAATGCACAATATAACGTTATTATATTAAAAAAGAAATACTCGTTTTCTTGAACAGGAAGTGACGTTTTTTTTTTTTTTTTTGTATTTCTCGCCCGGGCTAGAAGCGACAGCGCTCTGAGTGCGCGTCACAGTTTGATCGCTGTCTCCGTCACAGCCAATCAGTGCATACGGCGTTGTGCGGTTGAAATATGACTATTATGTTGGAATCCGAGCGCGATTTGAAGCGGTCTAGGCAGCAGCGTGAACTTCCGTGAAGAATTTCCATAGCCGCATTTCGCGGAGACGCTCTCTGATTGGCCGACGCCAGTATTTTTTTCCATGGCAGAATTTCACAGAGACGATCTCTGATTGGCCGAATCCAATTTCTAATGTTCCAATTCTAGCTTCTAGCTTGGTTCCTAGGTTGGTCCTAGGTTGGTCGGTGGAGATAGTTGTGTTGTTGTGAGATGCATGCAGCTGTTTGTCTTAGACGAGCGTGCCGTGACTGCAAGTTCTTTAGACTGTTAAGCTTAGGCACTCTTTCAAAGTTGGTTAAGGTTAGAGTTTGTCTTAGAGCATGGCGATAGAACGCCAGGTAGTTTGCAGTCTGTTCGAGCGGAAATGGACAAAGGAATGTACTTGTTGAGTGTTGTGCTAACGAGCTCAGCTAACACTTGGCTAACATAGCTATATGGCGGATTATACACGTTTATCAAGCTCTCCTGCCCTGGCGATAGAACACCAGGTAGTTTGCAGGCTGTTCGAGGCGGACATGGACAAAGGCACTCACAGTACTTGTTGGCTATTAACAAGCTATATTATGAATGCAGTGTGGAGGGACATGCATGGACAATGGATGGACATCAATACAGGCTGGGTGGACAATGCCATGGAGTGGATATACTTTATCAACAAGCCCTTCTGCCAACAACAAGGTAGATTAGCGATCTTCTCTCTCTCTCTCTCTCTCTCTCTCTCTCTCTCTCTCTCTCTCTCTCTCTCTCTCTCTCTCTCTCTCAGCCACTCAGATAACGCTTCTCTCTCCCTCTCTCTCTCTCTCTCAGCCACTCAGCTAACGCTTAGTGGTAGATTAGCGATCTCTCTCTCTCTCTCTCTCTCTCTCTCTCTCTCTCTCTCTCTCTCTCTCTCTCTCTCTCTCTCTCTGCTTAACGTTAACGTTTGTAAATAGTTTTTTTTAGGAGCAGTACTACTGCTGGCCATTCATGAAGCGAGACATTGCTGATTGTTTATTTATTTTATAACACAAGACTATGACTACCAACTGCCTAGCC
This sequence comes from Notolepis coatsorum, assembly GCF_963971535.1. NCBI lineage: Eukaryota > Metazoa > Chordata > Actinopteri > Aulopiformes > Paralepididae > Notolepis > Notolepis coatsorum. Next base: position 95,911,287 of record NC_140176.1, on the reverse strand, counting down.
AGCCGTGTATCAATCTTGGATGCAATAATAACGTTACTTACCACACTGACTATGTCGATGGCTCATTGATTTAACTACTGCAGCTCTCTCGGATTGAAAATACGTGGATTATGGCTTGTTCAATATCGTCTATGTTTGAATGAATGAATGAATGAGAACTTTATTAACAGATTGCAGAATGGGTACAATACAGTACGGCTCAATACACACAATTGTTAAGGGGATGCAGACCAGAGAAAGACGTTTGTCTTGTTTACATCAGGGTCCCAGATTTTCGATTCATATCAATAGTTTAATAGCTAGCCTTGGCTCGTTTAACAATATGCAAAATATGTGTACAGCCCTGTACTCATACTGAAGTTATTCTTGGTATATAATAGGTCTGATTGTGTAACGAATCGATTCCACGTCGCGCTGTGTGTGAGAGGGAGAGATCTGCCTGTGTTTGTAGACGGGCGAGTTTTGTTTCTAACTTTTCTATTTATATATTGTGTTTCAAGTTGTGAATTAGAGTCTAGACTATACTTTATTTGACTGGTTGTGTGTTGTTGTAGTAACAGCTGAGCGACTCGTTCATAAGAGCCGATTCATTGCCGTGAGCGTGAGTCGAATCGCTCACGTCTTGCCATGAGTGTTGTGTGGTACTGTACTGTACATGTTTGCATTTTGCAAAATGTTTGGTATAGCGCCCCTAGTGGCGAAGTACCCACCGGCCGCCACTGCCTGGCCTGCTTCTAAGTTCAGTGGCCTGACTGCAAAAAAAAAAAAAAAAATTTATTAAATGTTTTTAAGTACCACCAGCAGTACCACCAAGTACCACTAGTGGTACGCGTACCACAGTTTGAGAACCACTGCAATAGATGATTCTTGTGAACACAATCTAATGAATTGAGATGAAGCCTGTTCTCTGTTCATCTGAGTCTTTGGAAACTCTTAAAGGCAGACTCCTCACCGACTCCTTGACGCGATCTCAAGTTCACCGGACTTGGCAAAAGAATGTTCCACAACAGACCTCCTGCATTGTCTCGGTGCCCAAGAAGGCGCCCCCTCACGCTCTCAATGACTACAGGCCAGTCGCTCTGACGTCACACATCGTGAAGACCTTTGAGAGGCTAGTTCTGCAGCACCTGGAACCCCTGGTGCGTGACCCCCTCCCCCCCTGCAGTTTGAGAGGCTGGTCCATGCAGCACCTCGAGCCCCTGGTTCGTGACCCCCTCCCCCCCTGCAGTTTGAGAGGCTGGTCCATGCAGCACCTCGAGCCCCTGGTTCGTGACCCCCTCCCCCCCTGCAGTTTGAGAGGCTGGTCCATGCAGCACCTTGAGCCCCTGGTTCGTGACCCCCTCGCCCCCTGCAGTTTGAGAGGCTGGGCCATGCAGCACCTTGAGCCCCTGGTTCGTGACCCCCTCGCCCCCTGCAGTTTGAGAGGCTGGTCCATGCAGCACCTCGAGCCCCTGGTGCGTGACCCCCTCGCCCCCTGCAGTTTGAGAGGCTGGTCCATGCAGCACCTGGAGCCCCTGGTGCGTGACCCCCTCGCCCCCTGCAGTTTGAGAGGCTGGGCCATGCAGCACCTGGAGCCCCTGGTGCGTGACCCCCTCGCCCCCTGCAGTTTGAGAGGCTGGTCCATGCAGCACCTCGAGCCCCTGGTGCGTGACCCCCTCGCCCCCTGCAGTTTGAGAGTCTGGTCCATGCAGCACCTCGAGCCCCTGGTGCGTGACCCCCTCGCCCCCTGCAGTTTGAGAGGCTGGGCCATGCAGCACCTGGAGCCCCTGGTTCGTGACCCCCTCGCCCCCTGCAGTTTGAGAGGCTGGTCCATGCAGCACCTGGAGCCCCTGGTGCGTCACCCCCTCGCCCCCTGCAGTTTGAGAGGCTGGGCCATGCAGCACCTGGAGCCCCTGTAAAAAAAAAAACACAAAAAGTAAAATATTTTCATCAAATGCAAAGTACATTTTTTGGGGGGGATTATTACAAGCTAGGCATGTGTCAATGATTAGCAACAACACAGATTTTAATGGATTTTTTGTAATGTCAGATTTAACAACAACTCATTTCAGAAAAGTGGGAGTATTTCATTTTTTATCTGACATTACAAAAAAATCTAAAAATAAAAATGGTTATGATCAGGGCTGAAGTTGAATTAAAGATTTATGACTGTTTAGACTGCATTACTCTCTGTCACATTGATCTCCTGGTTGTTCCCCACTTAGGTTATCTAACTATCGCGCAGCCACAACTAGAAACACTGGCCTGGCCTCAGTGGCGGCTCTACCACTAGGGGCGCTCGGGCGCCGCCCCCCCTCAGCTCCTACCCTGGTTATATGAGAGAACAAGAAAAATAAGTTTTTAGTTTTTTGTTTTAAAGCCCTATAAATAATATAAACATGTTTAAAATTAATAATATTTACTCATTTTAAGTATGTTTGTGTTTCCAATGCACAATATAACGTTATTATATTAAAAAAGAAATACTCGTTTTCTTGAACAGGAAGTGACGTTTTTTTTTATTTTTTCGTATTTCTCGCCCGGGCTAGAAGCGACAGCGCTCTGAGTGCGCGTCACAGTTTGATCGCTGTCTCCGTCACAGCCAATCAGTGCATACGGCGTTGTGCGGTTGAAATATGACTATTATGTTGGAATCCGAGCGCGATTTGAAGCGGTCTAGGCAGCAGCGTGAACTTCCGTGAAGAATTTCCATAGCCGCATTTCGCGGAGACGCTCTCTGATTGGCCGACGCCAGTATTTTTTTCCATGGCAGAATTTCACAGAGACGATCTCTGATTGGCCGAATCCAATTTCTAATGTTCCAATTCTAGCTTCTAGCTTGGTTCCTAGGTTGGTCCTAGGTTGGTCGGTGGAGATAGTTGTGTTGTTGTGAGATGCATGCAGCTGTTTGTCTTAGACGAGCGTGCCGTGACTGCAAGTTCTTTAGACTGTTAAGCTTAGGCACTCTTTCAAAGTTGGTTAAGGTTAGAGTTTGTCTTAGAGCATGGCGATAGAACGCCAGGTAGTTTGCAGTCTGTTCGAGCGGAAATGGACAAAGGAATGTACTTGTTGAGTGTTGTGCTAACGAGTGCGTCACCCCCTCCCCCCCTGCAGTTTGAGAGGCTGGTCCATGCAGCACCTCGAGCCCCTGGTGCGTGACCCCCTCCCCCCCTGCAGTTTGAGAGGCTGGTCCATGCAGCACCTGGAGCCCCTGGTGCGTGACCCCCTCGCCCCCTGCAGTTTGAGAGGCTGGTCCATGCAGCACCTGGAGCCCCTGGTTCGTGACCCCCTCGCCCCCTGCAGTTTGAGAGGCTGGTCCATGCAGCACTTCGAGCCCCTGGTTCGTGACCCCCTCGCCCCCTGCAGTTTGAGAGGCTGGTCCATGCAGCACCTGGAGCCCCTGGTGCGTGACCCCCTCGCCCCCTGCAGTTTGAGAGGCTGGGCCATGCAGCACCTGGAGCCCCTGGTGCGTGACCCCCTCGCCCCCTGCAGTTTGAGAGGCTGGGCCATGCAGCACCTGGAGCCCCTGGTGCGTGGCCCCCTCGCCCCCTGCAGTTTGAGAGGCTGGGCCATGCAGCACCTGGAACCCCTGGTTCGTGACCCCCTCGCCCCCTGCAGTTTGAGAGGCTGGTCCATGCAGCACCTGGAGCCCCTGGTGCGTGACCCCCTCGCCCCCTGCAGTTTGAGAGGCTGGTCCATGCAGCACCTGGAGCCCCTGGTTCGTGACCCCCTCGCCCCCTGCAGTTTGACAGGCTGGTCCATGCAGCACCTCGAGCCCCTGGTGCGTGACCCCCTCGCCCCCTGCAGTTTGAGAGGCTGGTCCATGCAGCACCTCGAGCCCCTGGTTCGTGACCCCCTCGCCCCCTGCAGTTTGAGAGGCTGGGCCATGCAGCACCTGGAGCCCCTGGTTCGTGACCCCCTCGCCCCCTGCAGTTTGAGAGGCTGGTCCATGCAGCACCTCGAGCCCCTGGTGCGTGACCCCCTCGCCCCCTGCAGTTTGAGAGGCTGGGCCATGCAGCACCTGGAGCCCCTGGTTCGTGACCCCCTCGCCCCCTGCAGTTTGAGAGGCTGGTCCATGCAGCACCTCGAGCCCCTGGTTCGTGACCCCCTCGCCCCCTGCAGTTTGCATAGCAGGCAAATATCGAGTTAAACATCCAGTCTGCTCCAACAGGCTCCAGTCTTGTGTATACTGCACCTGTTCAAGTTTAAGTTTCAAGTTCAAGTTTCTTTATTAGTTGTCATACAGAAATACAGAATACGAGGCGGTCAGGTGGCGTAGCGGAGATTGCGCTCGTCACCAATGCAAGAGGCTGCGGTCTCGACTCCCGGAGTCAGCATTGCTTGGGGCTTGGGCTATACTAACCCGTTTGGCTGGGTTAGGGGGAGGGCAAGTCATGGGTGGGAATCTGGCGTTGTGGACAGCGACGCCTACAGGTCAGGTCTGGGCGCTTGCTCAGCGGAGGCAGGACTTGATGGAGGCAGCGTGACCTCCCACGTGTTACACTTCACCAATGAGAGTCCTCGCTGCCAGGTGAAAAAAGAGTCACTGGCTGTCGCCTCGTGTGTCGGAGGAAGCGTGCGGATGACTTCAGGGTTCCCTTGTACCGACCAGTAGGAGAACATGCACACAACAACCAGGTAGGGGAGGGGGGGAATTGGCACAACGACTAAATTGGGACGGGGAGAAAACAGAAAAAAATCTGAGAAAGAGAGGATAAAAAAAAAGAAAAAGAAAATACAGAATACTTTTGTATGAAATGCTTCTTTCTGTTTTGCTCCTGAGAGTGTGCTAGATAAAATAAAAATATAGTAAAAATAAGTATACTATAAGTGTTGTGAAGGGCCAGATTAAACCGAATATATATATTTATTTATATATATTTAATTGTATTTGTATATTCTCTAATATTCCCTGATATCCCTTGTATATTCCTTGTACAATATGCATTGAATATCCATTCTAGCCTACTGAACATCCCATAATAGTCTCCATTCTACTATTGGTCGAGACCTTGGTGCCAGGCTGCCATACCCCTCAGACCCAGTTCAAACGTACCGCTCGACATGTACGAACAAGTCCTAGTTCCGCGTAGGAATTTGGCTACCGCACCACTAATGGGACTATTTGTTCATAGTGCGTATATATACTGCGCTACTAAAGTAGGACTTTCTTTTCAGTCCAGTTTCTTACCCTCCAATAGAGTCACAGACGTAAAGCCTCCCCGCGACGCCACGCGTGGGAGTAAGGCCAAGTTCGCCTACCATCGGTATTGAGACATCGTGTATATTAATATTTGAATAGTCATATTTGGCACTATATCGTCGAGTTGGACGTAGTCTATTAAGCTAATAATAGTCTGTTAATATATAGTGCTTCGTGCGGTGAGAATACTACCGTAGTCAGTACCCCATCGTTTCGGGCAGAGAACTGGCTGCTTACCCAGGGTGGTTGACCCTATGTGAAGCTGCACCCGAGGAGCCCCAGAGCCGACGAGCGAGTGGACCTGTATACCGGATTATTCTACCGACGACAGCCCGCCTTCCCAGGCACGGATTATGCTTTGGATACTTTGATTATTCCATGGATAAAGACCCCCGACACTGCCGTGTGTTGGAACCCCCCCCCCTGGAGAGGACGCAAGGTGAGGAGACGCTCTGCAAGACGAGGTCTCTTCACGTCTCTCCCCCGTGGACCGGAGAGAGCCGGCCCACAAAGAGTCCACCTACTTTCATCTGTGGTCCAAGGATCGCCGGCGCATTGAACGGCACTACAGTGGGTTCACCTGGGATACCCTTGGCCGGACGAGGCAGCTGGATTCTACCCCCCCCCCCTCCTACTCCTGTCGGCTTACAAGCGACCGGATTAACCCCCTCTAGTGTATCCAGCCTATAATCATTAAAGTATCATTGCTGTTATTCCTTAACTATTCCAGGTCGTATATTTACCACCTGCGCCTTCAGAGATTGGACATTCTCTATTGATATACCGACGAATAGGGCTGGGCGATATGACGATATTATATAAATATCGGGTACAGTTCATTAACGATACACTTTTTCAACGTATCGTGGATATCGTGATGTTTTGCCCAAGAGGATTGTGTCGCGTCAATCTGTCCACACGTTACTCGTTCATATCTCAGCCTGTGCTGAGATATGCCCATTCCGCGGTCTGTTAATAAAGTTTTCAATCAGACAGATGTATGGAAAGGCTTTTATTATAACATTCGTTGTAGTAAAATCATTATGCCTCATTTAGTCTCCTACTCGACGGCCGCGGGGAGCTAACGTTAGTAGCTTTGTTGATGTTTAGCACACGGGACATTCAGGAAGTCAAACGCTTGCCGATTGGTGCTAAGAACAGCAGGGCGGGTGCAAGCGGTGTGACGTCATTGGCAGACTCGACTGTCAATCAAAATGATTATGTTTCCGTCAGAATGAATGAATGAAAACTGTATTAAAAGGTTGCAGAATGGGTACAATACAGTACAGGAGGATGAAGACCAGAAAAAGACTTTCGGCTTTTTTACATAAGGGTCCTCCATTTTCAATTCATCAAAACATTTAGAGACATACATATATACAGTAGTTTCATAAAAATGCTAAAATGCTATTTATTGATTGATTGATTTAAAACTTTAACATATTGCAGAATGGGTACAGTACAGCTCAATACATACAATTGTTAAGGGGATGCAGACCAGAGAAAGACTTTAGTCTTGTTTACATCAGGGTCCCCCATTTTCAATTCATCATATTTCATATCTAAATCATATAATATCTCATATGCAATATATAATCTAATAATCTAAATCTAATATAAAAATGCTAAATGCATGGGTATTTTATTTTGTCTTTAATGTTAGCTTGCAAACTCAAATACTGTCTTGGTAAGCCTCATAATGAATTGTTTGGGGTAAAAAAGAAAAACATCGTGATGTGTATCGTGTATCGCCGAAAGGTCAGAAAATATCGTGATATCATATTTAGGCCATATCGCCCAGCCCTACCGACGAATACTCCTTGCCATAAAAGTGCATACTATTTCAATTCATAAATGTAATTAAGTGATTAAGTGCTTATTCTACACACCATCGCTGTGTAGGAAATAAAGACCTGTTTCTAATTCGTACATTTGTGTTGGATCCGTTTCATCTACGTGAGAGTGTTCATGATAATATATTTATGCCGTGTACTGGGTGGCCGAATATTAAGTACAAAGGTAGTGGTAGTAAGTATCATATCTAGTAATACAGTCAGGGAATTGTACCCCTCAGTGACAATTGGTCCTTCGAGCCGGATGGTAATTAGTGTAATATTAATATAGTGTTATTAATATTGAAATGGCCTATGATGAAGGGAAGGCTCCCCTATACAACCGCCTTCTCCCAGCGAGGCAGAGAGGACCCTACAGCAGGCATTCCTCGTCAGCCTGAAAGCCTCTACTGAACGCGATAGACTCCAGGGTGAACGCGATCGATTGCAGCTACAGCAACGGAGCGAAGAAGAGCACATACGCCTGGAAATAAGACGCATTCAGATGGAAGAGAATGTGGCCCGAGACCGAGCAGACAGCCAGCGAGCAGCTGCTGGTGCTCTACGGGACGCAGAGCGCGACAGACAGCAAGCGCAACTAATAGAACAGCTGATCAGACGGACAACACCCTCTCCCTCCGCCAGAGGCTCCAGGAACTCGTCTAGACACACCTCCAGGGCGGCATCCCCTAGCCGAGTAAACAACCCTGAACTTGACCAACAGACGAGGTCTATACCCCCCACAGACCACCTCCCCCCACCGGTCCAAGCGAGACCTAGCAACCGGGAAGGAGCAGCATATCCTGTGGAGAGGCTAAACCAGAGACTACAAGCACTGGATGACCTAACTGAAGACGAAGAGGAAGAGGAGGAGAACCACGCCCGAAGACAGCACAGTACTCTACCGGACCAGGAGGTCCGGTACAGCCCAGGCTATACTCCCGCGGAGCTGCGCTACAGACCCCCGACTCTATACACGGGTGAGCACGACGCACGACCCGCACCGAGGAACAGCACCTGGACAAGCGGGCCATGGTACACTGCCGGTACCAGCCCATACCAAGGAGCGGGAGGAGACTCGCCTAGGAGGCCTCTCCCCCAACGCTCGCCGATGTATCCACAGTCAGCGTCATACATTGGCACGCCTATGGTACCCGACTTCACCCAAGAGAACTGGGCCCAGTATACAGAACTCTGCATGTGTCTGGAGACCATGTTGGTGGATGTATTGGATGAACGCCACAAATACGCCATCCTACTGCAGCACTTAAAGGTGCCCCGCGCACATAATATAGCGCTCGCCTACGCGACTTCCACCACCCCATACACAGCAGCGCTGGTAGCATTGGACCAGAGGTATGGGCGCATATGGGATTACGTGATCCAGGAGATCCGACACATCGACCGCTTACCCCCAGCAATAGACAATCGAGCACTGGACGACCTGTCCATCAGAGTGCAGTCCCTGGTAGGGATGTTGGGAGCGCAAAGAGAGAAGGGGAAGTATGAACTTTACGCCAACTCAAATGTGGAAAGGATTCTGGAGAAGCTGCCGCCCGCTCGTCAGGAGCACTTTAGGCGGCAGAGGGACCACAGAGACCCGAATGGCCCCGAACCGAACCTCCTCGATCTAGCAGACTTCCTGGCGAGAGAAGTCAGCAGCCTACGGCTAGATACATTCGGACGGAGCACCCCTGGCTCCAGAGAAGGAACCAGACGACTAAATGATGGAAGTGGAAGATAGTGTGCCCCTACTGTGAGAAAGAACACTGGCTAGCGCAATGTGACTCCTTCCCCAAGCTGAACGCGGAGGAAGCAGGTCAATGGATAAAGTCCAACAAGCGCTGTTTTCGCTGTGCGCGCTCACACATGGCAGCCGAATGCCGCTTAAAGAAAAGGTGCACCAAGTGCGATGGAGCCCATCTGGACATACTTCACGACAGTAACAGACGGCGCCCTTCACCTGCACCATCCAGCCGCAAAGCGAGCGTCATGTACATCGATCCCGCCAGCAGCAGTGGAGCCCGAGTACTCCTAAAAGTAGTGCGTGTGACACTAAGCTACCAGAATAAAGTCCTGGACACTTACGCCGTCCTCGATGACGGGTCAGAGAAGACCCTGCTGCTCGCCTCCGCTGCGGCCCAGCTAGGGCTGCGGGGAAGCGAAACCCAAATGACAATTCGGACAATAAGACGAGATTTGAAGACGATAAAGGGCGAGAATGTCTCATTCTCTATCGCAGCAAGCGGCCAGCCTGAGCGACGGTACCAGATTGCAGACGCTTTCACCAGCCAAGAAATAGGACTGTCGCGGTACACATACCCCGTCGCCAAGCTGATGGAGAAATATGCACATCTGCGCAAGTTACCGATCCCGCTCATAGACAATGCTATACCGACCCTGTTGATAGGCTCCGACCATGCAGACCTCATTGTCCCGATAGACCGGGTTCATACCGGACCCCGAGGCTGCCCTGCAGCAGTCGAGACCCGTTTGGGATGGACTCTCCAAGGCCCGCTCGCCAAATCTCTCAACCGAAGTACAGCCACTAGATGTCTCCACTCCCGAGTCACAGAGGGAGAAACCGCACTCCTGCAACACGTAGAGCGGCTATGGACCCTGGAACAAATGCCCGTTAAGAACGGAAAGAAAGACATTCGCTCTAAAGATGACATTTACGCCATTCACCTCCTCGAGACAGGGACCAAGAGAGTCCCGGTCAACGGCGTGTTGAGATACGCCACGCCACTCCTGCGGCCATGAAGGAATGCCTACTTTCCACGCCAAGACAGACGCCACAGAACGGTACCTGCTGAACACGGAGCGGCGCTTAGCCAAGAACCCCGCCCAAGAGAGTGTATACCGCGCTGAGATTGAGAAGCTCATCACAGCGGGACACGTCACAAAGATGGACATTAAAGAGGCTGACCAGACCACTGAATCGTGGTACGTGCCCCACCACAAGGTCCATCACAACGGTAAAGACCGCATAGTATTTAACTGCAGCTACCAGATCGGATCCCAAAATCTGAATAAAGAGTTACTGCCCGGTCCCACACTCGGCCCCTCCCTACTCGGCGTTCTACTCCGCTTCCGCCAGGAAAAGGTGGCCATCAGCGGGGACATTAAAGGAATGTTCCTGCAGGTGAGATTAGTAGAGGCGGACAAGCCCCTGTTACGGTTCCTATGGAGAGAGAAGCCAGGAGATGAGCACCCAGCCATCTACCAATGGGAAGTCCTCCCCTTCGGAACGACGTGCAGCCCCTGCTGTGCGACATTTGCACTACAGAAACATGTAGCAGAGGACCCAGCAGCGGACGAAGAGGTCCGACACAGCGTAAAGAACAGCTTCTACGTAGACAACTGTCTACAAAGCCTTTCAACCCAGGAAGAAGCCGAGGCTCTCCTGATTAAACTCCGCGCCTCATTGATCAAAGGCGGCTTTGATCTCAGGCAGTGGGCCAGCAGCGATCCGCAAGTACTGCGCAGCCTCTCCTCCGAGGACAAGGCAGCCAGCAGCGAGACCTGGATGGCTACAATCCCGGGAGAAGCCCAGGAGATGACCCTGGGATTGGTGTGGCGATTCAAAACAGATTCGCTTCACTACAGACACAAGCCCCTGACTACGGAGCAGGGAAGGCCGGCGGCGGCGCCGACCACCAGACGGAGTGTGTACACAACACTCGCCCGACAATATGACCCGCTAGGATGTATTCTACCGTACACCACCAGGGCAAAAATGATTGTACGAGCATTGTGGGACAAGGACCAGGGCTGGGACGACCCCATTCCCGCACACCTTGCATCCACCTGGAGAGAGTGGGAGATGGAGCTCCACTCACTCCCAGGCGTTAATATGCGCCGAAGCTACTTCCCACCCACGGTGAGGCCAGAGACATGTAAAATGGACTTACACGTCTTCAGTGACGCCTCAGAGGTCGCATACGGATCAGTAGCCTACTTGCGGGCCCAAGACCAGGGGGGAGAGATCTACACAGCATTTGTCCTCGCCCGCTCGAGAATAGCCCCACGCAAGCAACAATCTATCCCACGTCTAGAGCTCTGCGCAGCCCTAGCCGGAGCGCACCTAGCCACGCTCATCCAACGTGAGCTCACCATACCGGTGTCTAGAACAATCCTGTGGTCAGATTCCACGACGGTACTCGCCTGGATCAAATCGGACTCATGCAAGTACAAAGTCTTCGTGGGAGTCAGAGTCACCGAGATTCAAGACTTAACCGAAGAGTTAACCGGAGAAACAGAGTGGCGCTACGTTGATACAAAACAGAACCCAGCTGACGTCATCACCCGGGGGATGCCCCTGGATGACCTCACCCGTCGCAATGTCTACAGTGACGGCCCCGCATTCCTAAGACTCCCGGAAGGACAGTGGCCCATGCCTATCCCGAGGGAAGCAAGTCCAGAGGAGGTGGAAATTAAGAAGTCTGTGTTCTGTGGATTGAGCACCGTAGCCTCCACCGACCCTAACATAAACGATTGCACGTCCATAGAGAGTGCACAACAAAGAACATTCCTGCGGTACCACCCGGAGTGCAAGTCCCCCGCTGATATGTCAGCAGCTAACTACGAGGAAGCAGAATTGCTTCTACTGCAGCGAGCCCAGAGAGACTCGTTCCCCGATGAATTGGCCTGTCTACAGGGAGGAAAGCCCGTCCCATCCGACAGCAGATTAATTCACCTGGCCCCCGAGAGCGACGCTCATACCCTCATCAGAGTGGGTGGCCGCCTACGCAGAGCCCCCAACACACTCCTGATGGGGCGGCTAGATCCCGCATTACCCCAGACAATGTACCGGCCTGAAGAAGCGAACGGCCGACGAATGTGGAGGTACAGCCAAGTATTAGCCGACAAGTTTTGGAACAGTTTCCTACTGCACTACCTACCGTCTCTACAGACCCGCCAGAAGTGGGTAAAGGAGAGAGACAATTTGACAGAAGGAACAGTCGTCATGATTATTGATCAATCACTGCCCAGAGCTATGTGGCCGGCCGGCCGCGTAAGCAAAGTGATCACCGGTGCCGACGGCAAGGTCCGAGCAGCTGAAGTGCTCGTCCAGGGTCGCACTTACACCCGTCCCGTGGCGAGGCTCATAGAACTGCCTCGACTCCCAGACACAATCGATGATGACCATGACCCTACAACCCTATGACTTTGTGAAGTTGACTGACCCCTACAGCAAACCCTTATGTGTAAATAGACAACGCGATTAATCTGTCTCTGTTTAACTGATTAGGTCTGGGACCTATTCAGGGGGTGGCTGTTGTGAAGGGCCAGATTAAACCGAATATATATATTTATTTATATATATATATTTAATTGTATTTGTATATTCTCTAATATTCCCTGATATCCCTTGTATATTCCTTGTACAATATGCATTGAATATCCATTCTAGCCTACTGAACATCCCATAATAGTCTCCATTCTACTATTGGTCGAGACCTTGGTGCCAGGCTGCCATACCCCTCAGACCCAGTTCAAACGTACCGCTCGACATGTACGAACAAGTCCTAGTTCCGCGTAGGAATTTGGCTACCGCACCACTAATGGGACTATTTGTTCATAGTGCGTATATATACTGCGCTACTAAAGTAGGACTTTCTTTTCAGTCCAGTTTCTTACCCTCCAATAGAGTCACAGACGTAAAGCCTCCCCGCGACGCCACGTGTGGGAGTAAGGCCAAGTTCGCCTACCATCGGTATTGAGACATCGTGTATATTAATATTTGAATAGTCATATTTGGCACTATATCGTCGAGTTGGACGTAGTCTATTAAGCTAATAATAGTCTGTTAATATATAGTGCTTTGTGCGGTGAGAATACTACCGTAGTCAGTACCCCATCGTTTCGGGCAGAGAACTGGCTGCTTACCCAGGGTGGTTGACCCTATGTGAAGCTGCACCCGAGGAGCCCCAGAGCCGACGAGCGAGTGGACCTGTATACCGGATTATTCTACCGACGACAGCCCGCCTTCCCAGGCACGGATTATGCTTTGGATACTTTGATTATTCCATGGATAAAGACCCCCGACACTGCCGTGTGTTGGAACCCCCCCCCCTGGAGAGGACGCAAGGTGAGGAGACGCTCTGCAAGACGAGGTCTCTTCACGTCTCTCCCCCGTGGACCGGAGAGAGCCGGCCCACAAAGAGTCCACCTACTTTCATCTGTGGTCCAAGGATTGGCGGCGCATTGAACGGCACTACAGTGGGTTCACCTGGGATACCCTTGGCCGGACGAGGCAGCTGGATTCTACCCCCCCCCCCCCCTCCTACTCCTGTCGGCTTACAAGCGACCGGATTAACCCCCTCTAGTGTATCCAGCCTATAATCATTAAAGTATCATTGCTGTTATTCCTTAACTATTCCAGGTCGTATATTTACCACCTGCGCCTTCAGAGATTGGACATTCTCTATTGATATACCGACGAATACTCCTTGCCATAAAAGTGCATACTATTTCAATTCATAAATGTAATTAAGTGATTAAGTGCTTATTCTACACACCATCGCTGTGTAGGAAATAAAGACCTGTTTCTAATTCGTACATTTGTGTTGGATCCGTTTCATCTACGTGAGCGTGTTCATGATAATATATTTATGCCGTGTACTGGGTGGCCGAATATTAAGTACAAAGGTAGTGGTAGTAAGTATCATATCTAGTAATACAGTCAGGGAATTGTACCCCTCAGTTACAATAAGTATAAAATAGAAAGTCAAGTACGTAAACAAAACAAAAATGTTCAACATGCCCGGAGACAGCGCATTGATTCGAGACGAGAACTGAGGTTCGGCACTAGATAGCCACTTAAGTATATATACGGCGGCAGGTGCGAACAGTAGCTGTTCGTGCAGCAAGTTCAGCGTTCATCAAGTTCGGTAAAACAGTGAAGTGAGAAGCAGTGCGTCTAACAGAGCGTTGAGAACCACGTGCGAAGTGAATAGTAAAAGTGTTGTGAAGGATCAGATTAAACCAAATATATATATTTATTGATGGATATATATTGAATAGTATTTGTATATCGTTTGATATCCCTTGTATATTCCTTGTACATATACACGGAATATCCCTTTAGTCTACTATAGCCCATAATAGTTCATTCTCTTATTGGACAAGGAACTGGCGCCAGGAGACAAGCCCCTTGGAGCCAAGTTCAATGGTACCGACGAAACATGTCCCTACTAGCCCCGGCTCTGCGCAGGAATACGGCTACCGAAAAGAGAGTGGCACTATTTGTTCACCGTGCATATAAATATGGCGCAAGTAAATGTAGAAGTCCTCTTATCCCTTAGTCCTTTACCCTTCTACCCAACTAAGTAACAGAACGTGAAGCCTCACCCCACGATACCGCGTGCGGTGTAGTATGGCCTGTTTGGCCTTAGAATAGCATTGAGACCTCGTGCGAATTAATAGCTGAATTGTCAGAGTTTGGCACCGTATTTCTATTAAGTAATAATAGTCTATTATGTATGGTGCATCGTGCGGTTAGAGTTCTAAAGTGAGCAGCATCCCCGTCGCTTCCTCGTGTTATCTAGAGTCTTAACCAGGTTGGGCAGACCACACGTGGTGCTTTCATCCGAGGAGTTCTAGGCGAGGACCGAGTGGACCTGTACATTGGATTACCTACCCGACGACTGCTGAGCCCTATGCGGCATGGAATATATATTTGCTTTGGTACTTTGATTTGTGGAGCGGATAATCGCCAACACCGGTGAGTGTTGGATTTACCCCGAGAGGAGTCAAGGTGAGACGGCGCTCAGACCAGACTGAGGTCGCCTCGCTTCTTCTTCACTGTGGAGCTACAGCTACAGCTACAGCCTACAAGAGAGCCAAGGTGTATTCATCTGTGGATCAAGATTCTACTGCACTGTCTTCTGTACCTGAAGTCTCCCTAGACATCGTTGACCAGACGGGATACTGCCGACGGCTCTCCTACCCCCCCTACCGGCTTACAACCGGGAGGACCCCTACAGTATATCCAGCTATAATCATTAAGTGTGCCATCGTTATAATTCCCTAAGAGCCAGGTTGTATACTTGCTTCCTGCGTAACCAGAGATTGGACATTCAGTGTTGATTTGCCTACGAGTACTCATTTGCCTTACAAGTGCATTCAAATCATAAATGTAATAGTAACTATTATATGTACCTTTTGCTATATATTAAATATTTGATTATTACCTTTGTGTGGACCTGATTTCATTGTGGGAAAGTGTTCATCATATTTAGATATCGTGTACTGTATAGCCAGTAGTTAAAGTACATAAAGCGGTAGTGGTTTAATGATACCATACTTATCAATACAGTCAGGGAATTGTACCCCTCAGTTACAAAAAGTGTCAGATTTAATGCAGTAACGTCAAGTTCGACTTAGCTTAATGTGAAGTAAAAGAGTCGTTAATTATTGTGTATCGTGCCAACAGCAGTTCGTTCGTGTGTAGCATTACCCAGCAGTTCGTTCGTTTAGCTAGTGGACCTTAGCCAGTGCGCGTGGACTAAATACATTGGTACCAGAACACGAGGAGGCCTAGTCGGACAACCTACTGGACATGTGCACAGGAGAACCGACGGCGGCGATTGCAGAACCAGTATTGGTTGGATTATATTGATTGTGGAACGTACTACCTGGAGAAGAGCATCGTTAATCTCCACTGTCGTTTGGATTTAAACACCGTGAGGATCTACATTCGGGCTGGCCTCATGGACCGAGGCTAGCTGGCTATCATCATTGCTATTGGGCAATTGGATTACAGTTATTGCTTTTGATGCTGAGCTTTGGATTACAAGGACTGGCTTCTGTACGTGAATCCCCTTCTTCTTCAATTGATCAGACTGAGTATCCGAACATTCCTCTCTCCTCCAGAGCTTACAACTCTGGGAGGAACCCCATTGTCTCCAGCGGTACCAGCGGTGCCCTCTATAATTGCCATTCTACGCCAGGCGGCGTTAGCCTAGTACCCCATCGTAGGAATTATTCTATTCCCATTGACTTATGCTACTGACTGACTTTATGCCTATTCTTCGCCATACAAGCGCGACCCTAATTCTCATATCTGTAACATTTACTGCATAATAATAAATACCCTCAAATGATATTTCTTTGTCAGTGCCGTGTTATTATGAGTGTCTGGCTGCCATATATTAGATGTACTGTCTGGCCAGTAATTAAAGTACATAACTAGCAGTGGTTTAATCTATCACAATCTTTAATACAGTCAGGGTTTTGTAACCCCTCAGTTACAATTACCCTGCCCATACCTGTACCCCCCCCCCCTCCCCATGCTGCAATGACCCCCGAATTTCCCCCAAGGGGATCAATAAAGGAATATCTTATCTTATTTCCTGCTAACAAAGTGGATAAATATATACATACATGCATCTTTTCGTCAGACTAAATATATTTTAATGGGACTTAATGGGGCTTTAGGTGCACAGTAGGTTCTGTGCCAGAAAAAACATAGTATGGTATGTAGGTGACTGGTGGGTGTTATTTTATCCATTCTAAGAGGGCTCAAAGAAAATATAAATCATCACCCTCAATATATCAATATACTGTGAAAGTACAGATAGGTACATGTATTTTCTTTGAAACCTCAGGGACTGGACAAAAAAACACCCAGAAGTACATATGCCATACTGTGTTTGAGAATTCTGATGAGAGTCCACTGTACACATATGTTAGTGTTGTGTTCATTCCTAGTTAGAGACAGTAGAGGTTGAGTACTTTATTATCTAAAGATGGTAAGTTAGAGTGTTGTGTAACTTGTGTTCATTCATAGTTGAAGACGAACACAACACTCTAACTTACAATATGTAGATAATAAAGTACTCAACCTCTACTGTCTTTAACTATGAATGAACACAACACTCTAACTCACCATCTTTAGATAATAAAGTACTCAACCTCACTGTCTTTAACTATGAATGAACATAACACCCTAACTTACCATCTTTAGATAATAAACTTTGAAAACCCTGTTGTGAAATGATGTGAAAACGTACAACATGTGAGGTACTTAATTGTAACCTGAAAGTTAATTTGAGTGGAATTCCCCTTAAAAGTTGAAACATTAGAATAGAGCGTTTGGACAAAGCAAACCTTTGTCTCCTGTACCCCCCCCCCCACCCCCCCCCCCCCCCCCCCCCCGTCTACCACATTCTCCCAGAACATGAGCTTCATCCCTCAGAACAGTTGTGTTATGCCACATCCTGTATTCTAATTGACTACTGTTATTGCCCACACTATGTGGTTTCAGGTTCCTGATGGGTGTACGGTATATGGCTTGCCGGTTTCTTTAAGAGGCTCCCTGAAAGGTGCTGGGCTTGTTGTAATCTGAACACCCCTCCCCACAAAGTGCTCCTACCATTCAACAGAATGTTATTGCTTTTCCAGTTGACTTTCAGCTCTATACATGTACCACTTACTTTGAGGATCAGATTGCTTTTTCTGAGAGCTCAACGGCAATGAATGGTCTATGAATGGTTGGTGATCAAGGCCAATATCTCTTGTTTGATGAAGAATTGTGCTGTTGTTGTTGTAGTTGTTGTTGTTGTTGTTTTACGCCTTCATGGCATCATATTATCAGGGTTCCCTCTGGGTCTTAACTAGTTCAGCACCAGAGGTCGCTGTGGGCGTATGGCCGTGTGTGCCAGCGCTATAATGAATGGGGATACATGCCGGTGTTTGCAGTGCTAAAACTATATTAAATATTATAGCTATGGATCTAATAATATAGTCGATTGTCATTGAGTTTCTTCCGGTCAAGATGCAAGAAACAGATACTTTTTTCATCAATACATTCCCGTTTTATACCGTGGTGAATATGAGTATAGTTTTAGAGTAATTCTGTGTAATCCCAGGAAACGCAGCTAAACAGCGTTTTAGTGCATTTCACTAGGAATCGTGCCATTCCTCGCTTGGATCAACAACAGGGCCGGACTGGGGAAATAATTCATACCGGGAGATATAGCGCAAAATATAGCCCCAGTCAGGCCACTTTTTAAGCGGGGGTCTGGGGGTCCCCCACCAGGAAATTTTCTGTTACAAAGACTTCATTTCCTGCATTCTGGTGAATTTTAGTGCATGTGAATCACAAACTAATGAGCCAACAATTGCTTAGTACAATGTACTGTTATGAACCTCAAATAAAACTGTTGTGGCACTAGGAATGCTACTCTCTCCACCTTCAAAAAGAAAAAAGCAAGAGCACAACATATTTTTCTATTTACTATTATAATACAGTTAACCACTCTCTCCACCTATTCAAACAGAGCAAGAGCACAATACCATATTCACTTTACTGATGCACTACCCATCAACAGTTAAAATAGCCCTTTACACAAACATTAAATAACAGACCTTTCATTATTACAAAACTACCTGGCTCACTGCCTGGCTGTTACAGTATTCTGCAGAGTGCCATCTGCCATTCCATTCGCCGCCTCCACTGTCAATCAGTTGTATCGCCTGGTCTCGCCTCCACCAATCACAAGCGGCAGCACGGCTCCATTGTGTGTGTGTGATCCGAGGGAGAGAGTCAGATAGTTATCCAACTCTGTCGCAGACAGTGAAATCCTGGTTGTTCCCCACCCACCTAGGTTATCTAACTATCGCGCCGCGCCGCCGCTACAACTAGAAACAATGGCCTGGCAAAAAAAATAAAAATTATAATTGTTCAAAAGATTATAATTTTTTTTTTTTTTATATAATTTCTTTTTTTATCTGTGCAGGCCAGGCCACCGGGAAAACTCCTGGTGCTCCCGGTGCTCCCGATGGCCAGTCCGGGCCTGATCAACAATCAATCTGAAATCAACGCTAGATTATCAGTATTATGTTTCATCATGCATGCATGAAAGGGTGTTTTTTTTTCTTTCTATGCTTCGATCGTCACCAACGGAATACGTTACACAGTACATTACAGACACATGCTCCGATCGTGGGGAAGGAATTATCGGATCAACGCAAGATTGATAGCATATAGCCCTTACCTTGTCTATGATGTACTGCAAAAAGAATATTCCAATTATCTGACCGCCATTCCAAGTATTGATGTCGGTCGTGTTGCCAAAATAATACACCAAAACACATGAATCCACGGTGCTCGAGTCTCCCCAATCCATGTGTTATAACCGTTACTCATGCCCGAGAAGGAAAACCCGGACCGGACTTCTTAGACCGACGTACAGCCTGAGACAGAGGGTTTCCAATGATGTGCAATACCGGCCGCAAGGCGTTAGGCGGCGGTATTGGACGTTTGCGATCTCAGACCCATTCCCAATGATAACATCAGGCTGGATGGATGGATTATGAAGGGAAATATCGAATAAAAGAAATAACGATGAAAACCCGACTTTTCTCGGGTTTGGCGCCCAACGTTCGGCAAGTTAACCCGACTTATCTCGGGTCTGGCGTCCAATGTGTTAACACTTTCTGCGCCAATAACGTATATACTCATTATTGCCCGACAACCGTTGAGTGCCAATAACGAGTATACTACACCACTTTTCTTTTTTTCGACTTTAATATTCTGTACACTCTCATGGACCTCGGTGTTATCATTGGAACTCATTCTGAGACCCCAAGAGTGCAATACCGGCCGAATCCTGCTAGGTGGCAGTATCGCCTACCCCTTGAAACCTTATTTCACACTGTGTGTTACATTATATATGGTCCGGGTGGAGAATTTGGACTCGGGCAAGTGAAACGCTTCATCCGAGCACCTTGAAACACGTTCAGCACACTTCATGCATATTTTGTGCCATTTCATGTCAGGGACCCGATGGACATCAATACTGGAAATCGCGATCAGACAATTGGAATATTCTTTTTGGGATACCTCCTAGTAAAGGTAAGGACTATATGACATCAATCCTACTTTGATCCAACAATGATTTCACATCGATCGCAACGATCAACATATGTAGTATTCAAAACGTATGCCGTTGCTGACGATCAGAGCATCAAAAAACTACCCCCCCCCCCCCCCCTGATGCATTCATGATGAAACATAATACCTATTATATACCTTTGATTTGGAAATAGTAATGTGTCCAGGCGAGCAACGCAAGCGCCTTTAGCTAAATTCACATAGCGCTCCATAACGCAGCTTCCAGGAATTAACCCGGATCACTCTGAAACTATACAATAATCACCACGGGATAACACGCAAATGTATACATGAAAAAATTCACAATTTTTTACATGTTGGACTAGAGATAGTGACTGTCAAATGAGCCATAGTATTGTCTCCATAGCTTTAATATAGAATATAGATATAGCTCTGCAAACATCGTGACGCACAGTGGAAATGCCTATCTTTTAGCGTGGCCCATTGACTACACAGGATGAGGATAATAGCTGGCGCTGAATGAGTTAAAAAGGTCTTAAATATGATTTTGATAGGTCTTAAATATGTATTGGATTAGGAAGTTACTTCTATGTTGTGATAACTTCTCTGTGTCGCATTTAAATGTGTTTGGGGGAAGTGTCCGGGCTACACAGTAAGCAGTACGGTAATCAGTGGTGTTCCTAGCTTTATATGCCGCCATGGGCGAACCTCTGCTATGGCACGCCCTTTTACGAACGTCAACAGAGACTTACAGTAATCTGTAAACTGACACCTGTCTGTCCAACCCCGTCTTCCTCTCCTGTAGGCATAGCATTATTGAGACAGTTCTTCTATGGTGCCATCTGTTTTTTCCATATGCTTACAGTCACCAATAAGAATAGATTCTTGAAGGGGGCAGAGCCAGGTGGCATGGAGTGAAGACGTGTTTCACAGCCGCTCTTATAAACTTTGAAAAACATACCTTTTTACCTCTACAGTCCTTGTTTTATTTTTTATTTTTATTCAGAATATCGACAGGTTAATCACTTTATAAACTTTTTTGGGGATATGGCGAGCAAGCAGGCTTCTGTACGAGGCGTGGCGACGCCAGCAACCGACAAGACACAAACTAGCAGCTGGCATGGCAGGGGCTGAGCTAAGTGAAGCTAGCTCAGCCATTAGCAAAATCATAACGGCATCTACGGCAAGTGTCTGGAACATGGGGCAGAGCTAGAGGCGGCATGGGATAAGACGGGTTTCAAATCAGCTCCCCAAAAAACTCTTAAAAACACACTTTACCCTCATAGTCTTTATTTTGGTATTTTGTATTTAAATTTTTTTTTTAAGTTCATCGAATATCTCCATTTTTGGTTTTGATATGACAAGCAAGCCGTGGGTCGAGGCATGGCAACGCCAATGGCCAGTGGGATCTCCTCGACTGAGCTGAGTGAAGCTAGCCTTGCAGCCATTAGCAAGCTAATATCGGACTCTGCAGCAGCAACGGAAAAACACAAAAAGGAGCTGTTTGGCGCTTTTCGGCAGTCGGTAACAGAGGAGATTAAAACGGCAATAGATCCGGTGATGGAAAGGGTAGAGAGACGTTATATACAAGATCCATGGCTAACGCGAGCGAAATAGCATCGCTTACCGAAGAGGCTACTAAGCAGTCTGGGAGATTGATGCTTCTGGAGGAGGCCTTGCTCAACAAGCAGACAGAGGTGACCAGAATGCAGACTACAATTTGTGAGATGCAGTCCCAAGAGAGACGCCTCAACATATGAATTATTGGGGATCTCGGAGGGCTCTGAAGGGAACCGTCACTCGGACTCCATGCCCGGCTTGCTACAAAAAATTCTGAGCCGCGACATTTTGCCTAGCCCGCCGTTGTGTGAAGCGGCCCACAGAGCTGGCCCAGCAAGGCCCGAAGATAATCGGGCACCAAGACCCATTGTTGTGAGGCTCCTATAGGCTACATGCGAAATAACTGATTGTCCGAGCGGCCCGCTCCAAGAGGGGAGAACTGCGCCTTGGAGAACCTAAGATCGCCATTTTCGAAGACTTTACACCTGATGTACTGGCGCAGAGAGGGGAATATCTGGACATCGTGTCCCAACTATGGAAGCTAGGTCTCTGGCCTACGCTGCTTCTCCCAGCCAGGTTGTCAGTGAAAATGAACTGTGTATTTACCACGTGGAGAAATTAAGAAAATGTATTAGACATTTTAGTTTTATAAGCAGATATATATATTGTGACAGATCTCCTCCCCCCTCCTTGGGATACGTGAAGGAAGAGAGATATATCCGTCACTTAGGTAGCTGATTAGGACTGATGTAGCACACCTGCACAGCATTTAGGCACATCTACCTCACATGCACAAACACTAGCTGATTAGTACTGATATAGTACACCTGCACATAATTAGTAGAGACACACACCCCACGTGCACTCACAAGCATCCCACACAGTACATTAACCCGGAGAGGAAGAGAGTTGAGTTGAGCAGAGTATGGTGTTGGAGTGTTGGTGCAGAGAGAGGACTATTATTGTTCAGAGTTGCGACGGTGGGAGGAAGTAGAGAGGAGAAAGCGAGATAGGTGTTCTTTTGTTACCGAACCCTGGACCGGCTAAGATACCCCCCTGTGTACTGACCTTTTTGGACCGGATTTTTTGCCGAACCACTGCTGCCTGGGCGCAGTGATTTCACGCATCACCTGAAAAGCTCTGTTAACCAGGAAATACGCTTTCATTGAGTGAAGTGGATATCAAACAGGGCTTTTCAGGTGATGCGTGAAATCACTGCGCCCGGGAAGCTGGGAGTTGTATTTGGAGTGTATTTCGTGACTGTATGGGAACTAGGCTACACTGGCACACCTACTTCCAGTGAATGACGCTAAGCTAGGCTAACAGTGTGGCTGTTCCCTAATGCATGCACAGAGAAGAAAAGGGTATGTATCTGCTTGTCTAACTCCAGGGTAGATGGCAAATAAGCTAATTTCCCCAAAAGTTGGCGTGTTCCTTTAACAATGAAGAAAACAACGTCCATGATCCCATGCTCCCTCACGACGCCATTAAACACCGTCTCGGAGGCAGGATGGCCTAGACTCTATGGAATGGCTAGCTAACTAACTGTACAAATCGATGTGATTGGCTGAGACCGTAATTTGTACGGTTGGCTGGATTGGGGGTGGCCAGCTGGCTAGCTTTTCAATCAATCAAGCTGGCAGTTCGTAGTGCAGTAGCTGGCTGTGGGTTAAGGTAGCCAGCTGGCTGGCTGGCAGTTCGTGGTGCAGTAGCAGATAGCTGGCTAATGTTGGCCAATATAGCTGTAACTGAATGATGCTAGCCTTATGTGGTCTTATGAGTTTCAGTTCATAGGAAAATACTTTGACTATAATGGTCAGAAGTAAATTAACTGTATATACTCTCTTTTAGAAACTCTGTCTCTTAAACAGTACTGTATATCTTGTATGTCATAAATGGCTGGATGTAACGGTACTGTTTATCTGTATGTCAAATGTTATGATGAATTGAAAATGGGGGACCCTGATGTAAACAAGACAAAAGTCTTTCTCTGGTCTGCATCCCCTTAACAATTGTGTGTATTGAGCCGTACTGTATTGTACCCATTCTGCAATCTGTTAATAAAGATTTCAATCAATCAATCAATCAATCTGTTATGCTTAACATGCAGTACTATTAACTTTACTTAATTTCTAAGATTAGATCATTTAGTTATTTTTAAATGTCTGATCTAAAGATAAACAAAGGGTTTTAAAAGTGTTATATTTATCTTCTCTTATAGTACCAGAGAGAAGCTGAGGAGAATCGACCAGCAACAAAAGCAAAATTTTGTTAAAAAAAATATATATTTATCTTTATTTTTTATTTTTACATTTTAAGATTTAACATTTTTCCCTGTGGTATCGAAAATGGTATCGAATATCGATACTTTTCAAGGTATCGTATCGAAGTTCGAAATTCCAGTATCGTGACAACACTAGTGTTGCAATGTGACAGCTCTGTTTACACATCATTCCTATTCCCTTTTAATTGTACATATATCATTTTTGTTTTGATTGTATTGTTCCACTTTTGCTTTGGCAATGTAAACTCATGTTTTCTCATGCCCATTGAATTGAGTGTGTGTTGTCTGTGTATGCAGAGTGTGAAATAAATGGGTCATGCTGCCTGCATGCCCAACGTGAGAAGTTAGTCTCGTCATTCTTGTAATTTCTACACTACACCGTTACAATGATATATAAAATATCATATTATATTATATACCCATTCAATATGCACATGACAGAAAATATTATATGCCATATAATATGTTCTGTCATGTGCATATTGAATGGATAATACTAATACTAATATAGCCGAGAGTAGGTCAAATTTTGGCTGGTATAGCTCTCGGCTATAGGTGGTAAATTAAAAAGTAGATCTTGGTTAAAAAAAGGTTGGGCACCCCTGGCCTAGAGGTAAAGAGGCCAACCAGTAACCGAAAGGTCGCCGGTTCGATCCCCCCACTGACAGGAGGGTGTATTCCAGCTGTGAGCTGGTGACTGAAGGGTGGCTGGTATTCCATCTACGGTGCCCACAATCCTGCCCGCTGCAACCCTGCACTCTGACCTCTCTGATGAAATACATACGTGTGGGGGACTGTGTGTATGTGTAGCTAGGAGGGATATGCGAAAAGACAAATTACATTGTACATTAACAATACAAAAATATATATTTTGTTATAGTTTTGAGTGAGAGAGCCCTAGCTGCAGATAATTACATATTGTACCT
This sequence comes from Notolepis coatsorum, assembly GCF_963971535.1. NCBI lineage: Eukaryota > Metazoa > Chordata > Actinopteri > Aulopiformes > Paralepididae > Notolepis > Notolepis coatsorum. Next base: position 95,886,638 of record NC_140176.1, on the reverse strand, counting down.
TTAATAAATTAAGGGAAATCAAATCGAAAACAAACATGTTCCACATTATTCAAGTTATAAAACAATATTAAATAATTACTAAATATGGGACCTTTAAATGGGGAATACTCATAAATGTGGTACAGACATGTCCAATCTGTTTCCTAAAGCCAGAAACCAGGGAACAAGGCTCAGACCTGTGACATCATCAGGTACAAGGTCTGCTCCATAGAATATGAATGGGAGACTGATTTTGTGCAAGGATTCACACTTGTGCAAATATGCTTTATATACAATTGTTATCATTTTTTAAACAGACGGGAAAATCACCCTGGAGTCTCTCTTCATTGTATTTCCTATCTTCTCCAACTCATTGTCTACGGAGCAGCTACAGAGCGTATATCTGGTGACACCACACGTCGTTTGAGCAGTGTCTGGCTTTCTGAGAAGTCGCTCATGCTGCTCTCTCTCTGACCGCTGAGTGAAACATGTCTCGGTTCATATCATCATGTGCAATTTCTTTGCTATCACTTTTGATGGTGTGTGCGTGTGGGGGCCCAACGACCCAGAGGCGGACACTACTTTAGCTGGAAAGCAAACTATGTTTACTGCATCGGGGGGTGGGGGGTGATTTGATTTGAAATCTTTATTTCGAACATGTAAATACAAACAATATAAAACAAAAACAAATCATTGATCTCTAGAAAAAAAGAATTTACATTACATTACATTTACGAAAAGGAGTAGGAAGAAGTATACACTTATTTAATCCTACCCCTTTTCCACTACTCAAAATGAATGTACTCATTTAAAACCTTACAAAACAAATATATATATATATATATATATATATGCAAAACATAAAAAAATATATATGTAAAACGTGAAAGAAATCAAATTAAAATGTAAACACCTGTCAAATCCCTTCCTCATCCCTGTACCTCGTGAAAATTATTTCTTTATAATTCAGTTTGAATTGTCTCATGTTTGGACATTGCTTTAGCACCACATTCAGACTGTTCCACAGTTTCACTCCACATATTGAAATGCAGTGTCTTCTTTTTGAGTTTTGAGTTCTCCCTTCAGATTATAACCCCCCTCTCTTTCAAACAACAGTTCTTGAATGTTTCCTGGAAGTACATTACTTACATTACTACGACTATGACTTGAGTTGTATTACCAGAACCTAAAGCAATGTGCTCTCAGGTTAACTGCAGATCATGAATCCTTCCTGACAATCACATTATGACGTACCAAGTACCATGCTGGCTGCCCTGCACTACAATCACCATGTGCACAGAGCAGAGAAGAGCTGATAGCTCAATGCAGTATGTTGTAAGAAAGCTCTTGACATGTCAATGTGTGCCTTTCTGGTCTCAAACTGGGGAATTACACATGTGACCCCCCCCCCCCCCCCCCCATTACTGGTTGGATTATATTGATTTGGAACGTGTTACCCGGAGAAGAGCTTCGTTGATTTCCACTATCGTTTGGGATTCAACCTCGTGAGGATTACAACTCGGGCTGGCCTCGTGGACGGAGGCTGGCTAGCTGTCATCAATGCTATCGAGCATTTGGATCACAATTATTGCTTTGCTGCTGATCAAGGGATTTACAAGGACCGACTCCTGTACCTGGAGTCTCTTTATTCCTCATTGAATCAGACGGAGTACCTGAACATTCCTCTACCCTCCAGGCCTTACACCCCCGGAGGGAACCCATTGTCTCCCGGCGGTACCAGTGTTGCCCTATATAGTTGCTACTATACGACAGGTGGTGTCAACTTAGACCCATCGTAGGATTCCTGCTATTCTTAGTGACTCATGCTATTGACTGACTTTACGTATATTCTTCGCCATACAAGCGCGACCCTAATTCTCATTCTGTAACCTAACGTTGCCTAATAATAATAAATTACCCTCAAATACTATTTCTTTGTCAATGCCGTATTCTTGTGGGTGTTCACCATCTATATTTGATGTACTGTCTGGCCAGTAATTAAAGTACATAACTAGCAGTGGTTTAATCTATCACAATCTTTAATACAGTCAGGGTTTTGTAACCCCTCAGTTACAGTTATGCTAACACTAGGCGGTAATAGGAAGCACAGGAAGCATGTCAGCCTGAGCCTGCAACTCCACCAGCCTTGCACCAGCACAAAAATAGCACCACTTGTGTCCTTGGTGTGACAAAACAAAGGGCAATAATTCTGGGTAGTTTGATACATCTTGGTAATCTGAAGACACTTAACCCTGACCAAATGGCAAGGAGCACCTATGGCATGCCCCCCCTCCCCCCTCCCCTGCCAGCGTCTAAATCACTTCTCAGACTCCCAATCTATACAAAGGCGGAACACATTCTTCATAATATGTAACCTTTAAATCAAATCTTAAATGTTATACAGCTCAGAACCTTGCAGAGGCAGCCCTGTGTTCAAGCCAGGTTCAAACGCAGTGCAGGCTAGAAGAGGAGGGCTACATACTGCTCGCTCCATGCATGAGACTCTTCCCCGAACCCTCCAATTCAATTTAAAATGCACACTGAATGTAATCGAGCAACCGGTCGACTGCTTTTACAAGGCAACTGTTTTTCTCTCTCTCTCTCTCTCTCTCTCTCTCTCTCTCTCTCTCTCTCTCTCTCTCTGCTAGTAATTTCCTTTCCTCCTAAACACATTCTGTCCTCTTATCTCCTTAACGTCATTTACCGGCAGCCACCAGGCCAGGCAAGACATATCCTGCTTTAAGCAATTCTGTTCCTCCTTCTTCTTCTTCCTCCTTCTTCTAGTTTGTATCCATCCCCCTCTCTCCCTCTCTCTCCACCAGCCACCGTTTCAACATAGCCTACACGAAGATGAATCTTCCCTTAAACCCCCCTCTGTCTCGCTCGAAAGGTCCCAGTTAGAAGATAAAGCGAATTCCAAGGACCAAGCTAAACTAACCCTGGAAACGCTCACAGGCACAGCAGAGAAATCTGTTTTGCGGAGTTCCAATAGTGAGGAAAGGGAAGGGCTCTCTCTCTCTCTCTCTCTCTCTCTCTCTCTCTCTCTCTCTCTCTCTCTCTCTCTCTCTCTCTCTCTCTCTCTCTCTCTCTCTCTCTCTCTCTCTCTCTCTCTCTCTCTCTCTCAGTTTAGTTTTACAACTGAAATAAACATTACAGAGAAAGTAAAGTACAGAAAAAAGGTACAGATGGGTACCAGCATCGGTTCAAATGTGAACGGTACCCAACCCTAGCTAGCTAGCTAGCAACATCCCGGTGATGTTGCAACCCTTGCATCAGCGTTTTCTTCTATGTGCTATTTATGTTCCCGGCCTCGAAAAGCTTGAATACTGTATGTGTGGGTTAGGGTTAGGGGTCCATCCTCAAACCAAGGAGGGGCAACCCCCCCTTCACCCCCACCCGCCCTCCTTGCCATACCTTGGCTTTTACTGAAATTTGTATTTATTTGTATTTATTGGTTTAAAATACAGAGACAGTGCATATTAAGGAACAGTTTACTGTAAATATGCCAGTTTAGCCAGGTTGGCAAATTTTCAACTGTAGTCTCTGGGGCAGGTGACATGAGCACTACAATAATTAAGACATAGTACAGTAATTAAAACACAGGAATCAGTATTGGTTACAATACACTAAAATACATACAAATAAATACATTAATACATCACAACCCCTCAGTTAAAATGGTCGCACACTTGACCATCTCTCAACCATGATTTTAAGTTATATGTAAATGAAATGTAACTTTGATACTCCCTGAGCCGTATTGGCAGACTGTTCCAGGTGTGGGCTGCTCTCACGGAAAAGGCTGCCTGACTAAAAGCAGACCTTCTGTTTGGGACTACACAGTCCCCTCTGACTACAGACCTGGTATATCTGTCAGCAGATGCTTTCTGTTCTATGAAAGTACAGAGGGAAGGAGGAGCCAAACCATGTAGGATTTTATAGGTAAGGCAGGCATCTTTGAATTTGACGAGATTGTCCCAGCTCAGTAGGTTCTGGTTTGTTATGCTATGACAATGGTGGTGGCTGTTTGTTTTCCTGTCTAGAACTTTCACAGCCTGATGGTAAACTACCTGCTTACCAACTGTTCGCCTGTTTTTAATGCAACAATGCAACACTACTATCACCGACATCTAAGAAGGGAGATCCCCCCCCTTGAATGGCCCTTCTAAGGTTTCTCTCCTCCACATTGCCTGTGGTGAATTTTTTCCTATTGCTAGGTTTTAGTGAGTTTTTGATTACCTTCGCGTGGGGTATGTCTGGGAGTGTTGCATTTATTTATTTAGCATTTATTAAATTTTTTTTGGACCTTATGGTATAGGCCTACTTGTTTTTTTCTTGACTTATTGTGTTGTTTCTTCTTGACTTGTTTAAAGAAGACGTGTCTCTGTTAAGCACTTTGAGCTGCATTCTGTGTATGAAAGGTGCTATATAAATGAAGATTATTATTATTATTATTATTACCTGTACAGATCGTAGTGTTGTACAGGAGGCTTGTGTCCAGCTAGTCAGACAGTATGTTAAATGTGACATAATAATGGCATTAAAATACAGTGCTGCTGCTTTTGTTGACAGAGAGTTTCTGATGTGACGGAAGTTTGATAAGTGAAACTTTGCGTTGTTTACTACCGATTTGATTTGTTTTTTAAATGTAAGGTTAGGGTTAGGTTTAGGGTTAGCCACACTACAGCCAGCTCCCTCTGACTGTGGAAGAGCAATGCTTTGTTGCATTGTGGACTCCTCACATGACCCACATGATGCCATGGCAGCTTTACTGCCATTTGCACCCCCTCGCCCTTCACATTTACATTTAGTAATTTAGCTGAGGCTTTTATCCAAAGCGATTTACAAGTTCTGTACAAGTCAGCAGGAAGAGTACATCTCTGGCAGCTAAGGGTAAGTGATATTTTTCATCAAACAGTGTGGAACTTGAGTGCTGCACTCCGAGTTCATAGTAATATAGGAATATTAGGTAGTAGTATAGGCATAGTAGATCACCTAGCAGCACGTACATAATAATAGTTTTTTCTTCTTTTTTCCCCTCCAGATATTGATTGAAGAAGTGTGTTTTCAGTTGATGGCGGAAAATTGGGTGGGTTTTGGCTGTCCCGACTGTGGTGGGAAGTTCGTTCCACCATTGTGGAGCGAGGATCAAGAATAGCCTGCTTCTCTTTGATGACCCCCCAGAAGCCCGAATAGGAGTTGGTCTCAGGCGGCCAGAAGATGTAGAGTGTTGGGGTCTAGAGATCATTGACCGGAGGTAGGCGGGAGCCGTTCCCTTCGCCGCACGGTATGCCAGGTCAAGGACCTTAAAATGGATTCATGTGGCGATGGGAAGCCAGTGCATCCCTCTGAGAAGTGGGGGCGACGTGGGCCCATTGGAGATCAGGCGGGCCGCTGTACTCTGTATGAGTTGAAGTGCCTTGGTGGCAGAGCGTTGCAGTAGTCGAGGTGAGATATGACTGCTGATTGCGGGACGAGTTGGGTAGCTTCTGTCGGTTACCTTGGGGCCTAGGAGCTGAGGCTTTTTATTTATTTCCTTGTGAGCTCCTCAACATGTATCCCTGGTGGTCGGTTATCGCTAATCTGATCCTGTCTGCCTGCTTCGATCCATCTCTCTGTTTCCTCTGCATCCTTTCCACAGGCCTGCCACCATAGATATATATAGAACACTAGATAGCTTGCCCGCGCTGCCGGCCAATGGAGAGCGACGTCACTGAACCGCCGCCATCTTGCTCCAGTTAGCCTTGAGTGAGAGTGAGTGAGCTGCACAGACAAAAATACTCATAACTCGCTGAAATATTGACGGATTTACAAACGGTTTGGTTTATTACAAGCATTATTAACGTGGCTATGATTCAAGCGGTTTGTAAAAAAAAACATCTTTAAATTTATTTATTTTTTATAAGTATGCAGTATCATAACTACATCTTTGATGTTTATAGCAAACCAACCCGTTTGTAAATCCGTCAATATTTCAGCGAGTTATGAGTATTTTTGTCTGTGCAGCTCACTCACTCTCACTCAAGGCTAACTGGAGCAAGATGGCGGCGGTTCAGTGACGTCGCTCTCCATTGGCCGGCAGCGCGGGCAAGCTATCTAGTGTTCTATATATATCTATGCCTGCCACACTCCTTATCTTATCCTTCATCTTCTATACATCCTGAGTCCCATCCGCCTCCTCCGCCTCCCACAGTGACTCTGTGGTGGGGACGGCTGTTTTAAAGGCAAGATATACAGTACTGTTACATTTGTGACATACAAGATATGCAAATATACAGTACTGTTAAACAGAGATCCTAACAGAAAATATATACATACGAGGGGGAGGAAACTGTACATTAGGAGGGGGCGGGTGGGTGGGAGGAGGGGGGGGGGATGTTCGACAGGGGTTGACCACAGGATTTTTGAGTCACTTTTGTGTTCCTCTATTTTCGATTTAAAATAAAGCTTCTTGGCCTCCACTACCATTCTTTGTACTTTATTACTTAAGACTTTGTATTCTTTAAAAAAAAAAGTCTGGTCCATTGCTTCTCCTAAACTTACTCGGTCCTTTATTTCTAAAATGTATGGTGTCCAGGATTTCAGTGTTCATCCAGGGTTGAGTTCTCTGTTTGATCCTAACCTCTTTTAGCGGAGCTATTTTATCTAACACCTGCAGAAATTTCTCTGGAAGTGATTCCATCCTACATCGACGTCACTACTATCTAAAACATTGGACCACTCAATATTCCCGAGCATAGCCTCGAAGTTATCAATATTGTACCTTCTGAGGCTTCTGCTTTTAACAGAATTATGGTTTGTAGCCTAACAACCTTGATATAATGGATACTGGCATCTAAAATAACATTTGGAAAGCATGTGCTTTATATGCTGTCCCCAAGTCTGAAACCTGTTGGTGAGCGGTTGCAAAGAGGCCAAAGTTTCCATGCACGGAAGTGCCACAGGAAACCTTTGTGGTTTAACGACCAAGGCCCCTCACAGAGGTATTTATGGCCGCGGCAGCAAGGCCAGGAAACCGATGCTGGTGCTCCCAATGTACAAATGGGGACGAAGGGACATTTATGCACATGTATTGGGACTGCCCACCAGTTAAGATATTCTGGAAAGATGTGACCCAACAATTATCAAACTCGTATCTTGGATATACCTGTACACCCCTCTGTATTACTGCTGAATGATGTTTTTGAGTTTGCAGTACATCCACAGCTAAAGAGTTTGGTTTTATCGGGTATCACAGTAGCTAAAAAACTGATCGCATCACGCTGGTTTCAACCAGAAAAAATTTGCGGAAAGTTTGGTTTCTTACATATCTCGATGTGATTTATCAAGAAATATCTACAGCAAGAATTCTGGGTCTCAATGAATCCAAAATGACAATGTGGTTAGAAGTGGTGGAGAGAATAAAAGCTAGCATATAAAGGTAGTGTCTGGTTAGGAGCGAGGGATAATGGAGGTACTATCCAAAGAGGGGTCCGGGAGGGGGGGGTTCGAGCTGGAGCATATGTGTGTAGGTTATTAGATAACAGGTATTAGGGGTATATCCTGTATAAGACATTGGTATAAATGGTAATTTCGTTGGATATACACTGTGTATTAATGCTTGTGTATCTTATCGTGTGTTGTCATGTTTGTTTATAGTGTGTTTAAAATAAAAAAAAAAAAAAAAAAAAAAGGAAACCGATGCTGGTTGACTCCCCAGCATCTCGATAATGTGTGTAATTTTCTTCTACTAACTTTAAATGAACATCATGGCATCTTATCACATTGAAATTTGCACTGTACTGAGAGGGAGAGAGAAGAGAGACTTACTGTGTGTTTGCAGTGTTTAGTTCTCACTCAATTATCTGTAAACTATTATTTTTAATTGCAAAGTCTTTTACATTTTCTATTTTATTTTAAGTAACTTTTTACTTATCTGTATATATTCATATTTCTAACAGCACAACCACAATTATTCAGTTTATGTACAGTTTTGTTGTTTTACTGCACACTGTCATAACATCTTATCTGTTTCCCATGCCAATAAAGCCTGTTTGAATTTAATTGAGAGAGAGAGAGAGAGAGAGAGAGAGAGAGAGAGAGAGAGAGAGAGAGAGAGAGAGAGAGAGAGAGAGAGAGAGAGAGAGAGAGAGAGAGAGAGAGAGAGAATGAGAGAGCACTCTACCACTCTCATTATCGTTAACTAGTTACAGGTGGTTGTCATTAGAGACAGCTGATTTACGGTCTGGAGGCAGAGTGGTAACACCGCCCCAGACGTAGAGAAGCTGTCAGATCGTAAACTCTCGTACCACGTTAGTCTCTGTAGCTTTAGTTGTTCGCCTGGACTCAGCACCTCTTCCACAGTGCTGAAGCGTTTGTTGAACAGCTTGTAGGAGGGTTGTTTTCATTGGTTAGCTTAGCTGTCAGTGTCGTGGGCAGGTCATGGTCAGCAACATAGGCAAAAAGGGCTTGCTTCTGTTCCAGAGACTCTCCGTCATAAAGTAGGTGCTATTCCACCTCGTCTTGACGTCTTGTTGACATTATGAATTGAAAATGGGGGACCCTGATGTAAACAAGACGAAAGTCTTCCTCTGGTCTGCATCCCCTTAACAATTGTGTGTATTGAGCCGTACTGTATTGTACTGAATTCTACAATCTGTTAATAAAGTTTTCAATCAATCAATCAATTAGCAGCCGTAGGTGGATAATGTTTAAAATGTCCCACAATCTGTCTACCGCTTGCAACGGCATCACTCGCACTCCTTTTACAAAAGCCTTACTAAAAAACCAAGGCTTTCACACTACATTACAATCGAATTACAATGAACAAACGAATACACAGTGGAAAGTCGTTAAAAAGGTAATAAACTCTATTCTTAGACGGCTCTTCGAGTTTCCACCCGAACTGGAAATGTTTGTAATGTCTGTGGCATATTAATTTTATTTTATATTCTGTTTTTTTTTATCATTTTTATTATTTCTAATAATTTATTTATTATTTATTATTGTTGTTATTATTATTACTGCTGATATTGTCCTGTGAAGTCTATTATTGTTGTTTATTATTACTGTATTGTGTTTTGTCTTGTTTCATGTGGAAAGGAAAATAAATGTATAATAAAAAGATGTGATCACAAAAATATATATATATAATACATAATAAATGTATACATGATCATGCAACATAAAAGAATTGTTGTAGGAACGGTTTGGTAGGGGGGGGGGGGTTAGGTTGTGTGTCATCAGTTCCAAAAAATGGAACTTCTAAGTTTAAAGCTCAATATATCAAAGCGTGGCACTTTACAGTGAACAGGAGGTATATTTGTATTAAAAACAATAGATTGTTTTTCATTTAAATGTCTGGAAGAGCTAAAAAAAAAAAAAAATGTCAAATGATATTTTTGTTGCCTTTTTTTTTAGTTGATCTAAATGTTACTGATTGGGCATATAATATCGTCTCATATCGATCGCAGGCACCTTAATCTAATCGTATCGTTTCGTGATATCGGTAAGTATCGTATCGACTGGTGATTCCCACCCCTACTGCGCACCTGTTCTCACATTGAGGTAATCCGTGTGCACAGGTTAAATTGGACATCCTCACACGCACACGCACACGCACACGCACACGCACACACACTGAGGAGAGCTTCACCTGTCATGATGATGTTCCATCTGCTCTTGGCTTGTACCATCTTGTCACCTCTTCAATAAACCGGTGTGCTGTTTATATAATGTCTGCCTGTATCTCTGTGTTGGAGAGCCCTGCGAAAGGTACTGCGGTTATATTGTCAGCAGCACTAGAGTACTGCAGTTATACTGAATATAAGATACAGTATGTACTAGAGTACTGCAGTTATACTGAATATAAGATACAGTATGTACTAGAGTACTGCAGTTATACTGAATATAAGATACAGTATGTACTAGAGTACTGCAGTTATACTAAATATAAGATACAGTATGTACTAGAGTACTGCAGTTATACTGAATATAAGATACAGTATGTACTAGAGTACTGCAGTTATACTGAATATGAGATACAGTATGTACTAGAGTACTGCAGTTATACTGAATATAAGATACAGTATGTACTAGAGTACTGCAGTTATACTGAATATGAGATACAGTATGTACTAGAGTACTGCAGTTATACTGAATATAAGATACAGTATGTACTAGAGTACTGCAGTTATACTGAATATAAGATACAGTGTGTACTAGACTACTGCAGTTATACTGAATATGAGATACAGTATGTACTAGAGTACTGCAGTTATACTGAATATAAGATACAGTATGTACTAGAGTACTGCAGTTATACTGAATATAAGATACAGTATGTACTAGAGTACTGCAGTTATACTGAATATAAGATACAGTATGTACTAGAGTACTGCAGTTATACTGAATATAAGATACAGTATGTACTAGAGTACTGCAGTTATACTGAATATTAGATACAGTGTGTACTAGACTACTGCAGTTATACTGAATATTAGATACAGTATGTACTAGACTACTGCAGTTATACTGAATATTAGATACAGTATGTACTAGACTACTGCAGTTATACTGAATATAAGATACAGTATGTACTAGAGTACTGCAGTTATACTGAATATTAGATACAGTGTGTACTAGAGTACTGCAGTTATACTGAATATTAGATACAGTATGTACTAGACTACTGCAGTTATACTGAATATTAGATACAGTATGTACTAGAGTACTGCAGTTATACTGAATATTAGATACAGTATGTACTAGAGTACTGCAGTTATACTGAATATTAGATACAGTATGTACTAGAGTACTGCAGTTCTACTGAATATTAGATACAGTATGTACTAGAGTACTGCAGTTATACTGAATATTAGATACAGTGTGTACTAGAGTACTGCAGTTATACTGAATATTAGATACAGTGTGTACTAGAGTACTGCAGTTATACTGAATATTAGATACAGTATGTACTAGAGTACTGCAGTTATACTGAATATTAGATACAGTATGTACTAGACTACTGCAGTTATACTGAATATTAGATACAGTATGTACTAGAGTACTGCAGTTATACTGAATATTAGATACAGTATGTACTAGACTACTGCAGTTATACTGAATATTAGATACAGTATGTACTAGAGTACTGCAGTTATACTGAATATGAGATACAGTATGTACTAGAGTACTGCAGTTATACTGAATATTAGATACAGTATGTACTAGACTACTGCAGTTATACTGAATATTAGATACAGTATGTACTAGACTACTGCAGTTATACTGAATATTAGATACAGTATGTACTAGAGTACTGCAGTTATACTGAATATTAGATACAGTATGTACTAGAGTACTGCAGTTATACTGAATATTAGATACAGTGTGTACTAGAGTACTGCAGTTATACTGAATAGATACAGTATGTACTAGAGAGTACTGCAGTTATACTGAATATAAGATACAGTATGTACTAGAGAGTACTGCAGTTATACTGAATATTAGATACAGTATGTACTAGAGTACTGCAGTTATACTGAATATTAGATACAGTATGTACTAGAGTACTGCAGTTATACTGAATAGATACAGTATGTACTAGAGTACTGCAGTTATACTGAATATAAGATACAGTGTGTACTAGATTACTGCAGTTATACTGAATAATGAGATACAGTATGTACTAGAGTACTGCAGTTATACTGAATAGATACAGTATGTACTAGAGTACTGCAGTTATACTGAATATTAGATACAGTATGTACTACAGTAGAGTACTGCAGTTATACTGAATAATGAGATACAGTGTGTACTAGAGTACTGCAGTTATACTGAATACAGTGTGTACTAAAGTACTGCAGTTATACTGAATATTAGATACAGTGTGTACTAGAGTACTGCAGTTATACTGAATATTAGATACAGTGTGTACTAGAGTACTGCAGTTATACTGAATATGAGATACAGTATGTACTAGACTACTGCAGTTATACTGAATATTAGATACAGTATGTACTAGAGTACTGCAGTTATACTGAATAATGAGATACAGTGTGTACTAGAGTACTGCAGTTATACTGAATATTAGATACAGTATGTACTAGACTACTGCAGTTATACTGAATATTAGATACAGTGTGTACTAGAGTACTGCAGTTATACTGAATATTAGATACAGTATGTACTAGAGTACTGCAGTTATACTGAATATTAGATACAGTATGTACTAGACTACTGCAGTTATACTGAATAGATACAGTATGTACTAGAGAGTACTGCAGTTATACTGAATATTAGATACAGTATGTACTAGAGTACTGCAGTTATACTGAATAGATACAGTATGTACTAGAGTACTGCAGTTATACTGAATAGATACAGTATGTACTAGAGTACTGCAGTTATACTGAATATAAGATACAGTGTGTACTAGATTACTGCAGTTATACTGAATAATGAGATAGTGTGTACTAAAGTACTGCAGTTATACTGAATAGATACAGTATGTACTAGAGTACTGCAGTTATACTGAATAATGAGATACAGTGTGTACTAGAGTACTGCAGTTATACTGAATATAAGATACAGTGTGTACTAGATTACTGCAGTTATACTGAATAATGAGATACAGTATGTACTAGAGTACTGCAGTTATACTGAATACAGTGTGTACTAAAGTACTGCAGTTATACTGAATATTAGATACAGTGTGTACTAAAGTACTGCAGTTATACTGAATATTAGATACAGTATGTACTAGAGTACTGCAGTTATACTGAATATAAGATACAGTATGTACTAGATTACTGCAGTTATACTGAATAATGAGATACAGTGTGTACTAAAGTACTGCAGTTATACTGAATACAGTGTGTACTAAAGTACTGCAGTTATACTGAATATTAGATACAGTATGTACTAGAGTACTGCAGTTATACTGAATATTAGATACAGTATGTACTAGAGTACTGCAGTTATACTGAATATTAGATACAGTATGTACTAGAGTACTGCAGTTATACTGAATAATGAGATACAGTATGTACTAGAGTACTGCAGTTATACTGAATAGATACAGTGTGTACTAGAGTACTGCAGTTATACTGAATATTAGATACAGTATGTACTAGAGTACTGCAGTTATACTGAATAATGAGATACAGTGTGTACTAGAGTACTGCAGTTATACTGAATAATGAGGTACAGTATGTACTAGATTACTGCAGTTATACTGAATAATGAGATACAGTATGTACTAGAGTACTGCAGTTATACTGAATAATGAGATACAGTATGTACTAGATTACTGCAGTTATACTGAATAATGAGATACAGTATGTACTAGAGTACTGCAGTTATACTGAATGAGATACAGTGTGTACTAGAGTACTGCAGTTATACTGAATAATGAGATACAGTATGTACTAGAGTACTGCAGTTATACTGAATAATGAGATACAGTATGTACTAGAGTACTGCAGTTATACTGAATAATGAGATAGTGTGTACTAGAGTACTGCAGTTATACTGAATATTAGATACAGTATGTACTAAAGTACTGCAGTTATACTGAATAGATACAGTATGTACTAGAGTACTGCAGTTATACTGAATATAAGATACAGTGTGTACTAGAGTACTGCAGTTATACTGAATAATGAGATAGTGTGTACTAGAGTACTGCAGTTATACTGAATATTAGATACAGTATGTACTAAAGTACTGCAGTTATACTGAATAGATACAGTATGTACTAGAGTACTGCAGTTATACTGAATATAAGATACAGTATGTACTAAAGTACTGCAGTTATACTGAATAGATACAGTATGTACTAGAGTACTGCAGTTATACTGAATATTAGATACAGTATGTACTAGAGTACTGCAGTTATACTGAATATTAGATACAGTATGTACTAAAGTACTGCAGTTATACTGAATAGATACAGTATGTACTAGAGTACTGCAGTTATACTGAATAATGAGATACAGTGTGTACTAGAGTACTGCAGTTATACTGAATATAAGATACAGTGTGTACTAGAGTACTGCAGTTATACTGAATATTAGATACAGTGTGTACTAGAGTACTGCAGTTATACTGAATACAGTGTGTACTAAAGTACTGCAGTTATACTGAATATTAGATACAGTGTGTACTAAAGTACTGCAGTTATACTGAATATTAGATACAGTATGTACTAGAGTACTGCAGTTATACTGAATATAAGATACAGTATGTACTAGATTACTGCAGTTATACTGAATAATGAGATACAGTGTGTACTAAAGTACTGCAGTTATACTGAATACAGTGTGTACTAAAGTACTGCAGTTATACTGAATATTAGATACAGTGTGTACTAAAGTACTGCAGTTATACTGAATATTAGATACAGTATGTACTAGAGTACTGCAGTTATACTGAATAATGAGGTACAGTATGTACTAGAGTACTGCAGTTATACTGAATATTAGATACAGTATGTACTAGAGTACTGCAGTTATACTGAATAATGAGATACAGTGTGTACTAAAGTACTGCAGTTATACTGAATACAGTGTGTACTAAAGTACTGCAGTTATACTGAATATTAGATACAGTATGTACTAGAGTACTGCAGTTATACTGAATAATGAGATACAGTGTGTACTAGAGTACTGCAGTTATACTGAATAGATACAGTGTGTACTAGACTACTGCAGTTATACTGAATATTAGATACAGTATGTACTAGAGTACTGCAGTTATACTGAATAATGAGATACAGTATGTACTAGAGTACTGCAGTTATACTGAATAGATACAGTGTGTACTAGAGTACTGCAGTTATACTGAATATTAGATACAGTATGTACTAGAGTACTGCAGTTATACTGAATAATGAGATACAGTGTGTACTAGAGTACTGCAGTTATACTGAATAATGAGGTACAGTATGTACTAGATTACTGCAGTTATACTGAATAATGAGATACAGTATGTACTAGAGTACTGCAGTTATACTGAATAATGAGGTACAGTATGTACTAGAGTACTGCAGTTATACTGAATAATGAGATACAGTGTGTACTAGAGTACTGCAGTTATACTGAATAATGAGATACAGTATGTACTAGAGTACTGCAGTTATACTGAATAATGAGATACAGTATGTACTAGAGTACTGCAGTTATACTGAATAATGAGATACAGTATGTACTAGATTACTGCAGTTATACTGAATGAGATACAGTATGTACTACAGTAGAGTACTGCAGTTATACTGAATGAGATACAGTATGTACTAGAGTACTGCAGTTATACTGAATAATGAGATACAGTATGTACTAGATTACTGCAGTTATACTGAATAAGATACAGTATGTCCAGTACTAGATTACTGACACAATTCCAAGGTTTTTCTTGGCAAATAAAGAGATTCTCTGAGCAAATGAAAGGGAACCGTCTGTGGGAGACGAGTCTATTTGAACGTTTAGGCTTCAGCATAAAAAGAACACTGAGATGAAAAAGCTGCAGTAAAACTAAGCCTCTGTAATCAGCTTGAAAGCCGGGGGGATAATTAATGTTATAGTACTTTGTTTTTTATTCGTTCAAAAGCTGCGATTGTTGAATTCCTCATTGAGACAATGGGGGATTTACATCCTTAACAAATGCATTATTGACCCGCCTGAGTGTTACGTTTCTACTCTTAGTTAATTAGCAAACACTCCGTTAGAGTGAAAACCACCATTAGTTGTTCCTGGAAACTGTTTAAATTATTGAAAGCTTGGATGTTGGCAACCTGTTTTAGGACACAAATATGCTTCTTTAAGATAGTCTAATGACAATTCTCTCTCTCTCTTACTCTCTCTCTCTTTCTCTCTCTCTCTTACACTCTCTCTCTTACTCTCTTACTCTCTCTCTCTCTTACTCCCTCTCTCTTACTATTTCTCTCTTTCTTTCTTTCTCTCTCTCTCTCTCTCTCTTACTCTCTCTCTCTCTCTCTCTCTCTTACTCTCTCTCACTCTCTCTTACTCTCTCTTACTCTCTCTCTCTCTCTCTCTCTCTCTCTCTCTCTCTCTCTCTCTCTCTCTCTCTCTCTCTCTCTCTCTCTCTTTATATATATATATATATACATACTAGTGCTGTCAGGCGATTTTAAAAATTAATCTAATTAATTACAGGATTTGTAATTAATTAATCTAATTAATCGCATTTTAATCGCATAACCATTTTATGCCTGATATTCTATATTCTATAATCATATTTCAAATTGCATGTGTCCGGATGGCAGAATTCAGTACTGTATCTACAAAACCTTCTGTTTAATCATCTTCCATTTATTAATTTGCTTAGATTTCTCAGGTCTGGTCAATTTGAGCATGGTGTTATTCACAGTCAAAGATTTAAAAAAAATGCATTGATATTCTCATTTGGTTCATTACAATTTACTCAAGCCTAGTAACAGACACAGTATTTCTGACACTGGGAATACATTCCCTGAGATACATATTGATGTCCCTAGAATCAGATACCAAGAACATGCAAATGGCCCATATAAAAAAAAAGTCTGTAAATGTGTATTCTACGTTCTTATGGAATGAATGAGATAAAAAAAAAATTATTTAAAAAAAATATATATATATATATTTTTTTGTAATACATTTTTAGTTAATTTTCATAACGCGATAATTTGCTGTGTAATTAATTAATCTAATTAACGCGATAAACTGACAGCCCTAATACATACATATTATTGTTGTTTTATCTGGACCTGTGCTACTTCTGTTTAGGCTGAGCTTCCCTTGCAAAGAAAAGGTTATACACTGCAAAGCTATCGATAGTTAGTTTGTTAAAATAAGTGGTCTATGTGTTCAAATAATAGCTCTACAGCTCGACCCATGTTGACCAAACACTCATATCAGTATAATGTAGAGCTATTTAACACTTATTAAAGCTACCATTGATTCTACACTGCAAAGCTAACCATTAAAGCTACCATTGATTCTACACTGCAAAGCTAACCATTAAAGCTACCATTGATTCTACACTGCAAAGCTAACCATTAAAGCTACCATTGATTCTACACTGCAAAGCTAACCATTAAAGTTACCATTGATTCTACACTGCAAAGCTAACCATTAAAGCTACCACTTATTCTACACTGCAAAGCTAACCATTAAAGCTACCACTTATTCTACACTGCAAAGCTAACCATTAAAGCTACCACTTATTCTACACTGCAAAACTACCCATTAAAGCTACCATTGACTCTGCACTGCAAAGCTAGTAGCTTCCCATTATAGCTCTCATTGATTCTACAGATGTTTTTTCAAATTGAAATCCCAATGGCAAGAGAATTGCTTTGGATTTCATGATAATCTCTTCATATTTGATCATCCTGTCATTCAGGCCTATTGCTATAGTAGGGGTTGCATTGCAGGTATTGTTGTAGGTATTGCAACGTGTTGTTTGTTCGTTGTATATTTCATGACACTGATGATGCAATTTACAGTTTATGAAAGGCACATGAAATAACATAGTAACGGTAGGAAGCTGTGCCCCCCCCCTCCCCGCCAGATCGAAAGCACTTTTGCACCAGATGCATCGTTTGTATATTACTCCGTCTGAGTGGTATTGCTCCACCCTTTGATCAACGCCAACTCCTAACTCATTTACTTCAAAAACCCATACATTTCCATTCCTGTGACTCACTGCCCCTCTGGCGTTTGTCTTCAATTATACTCTCCAAATAAAAAACGAGAGGCTGTGTTGCACCAAGCATTTTCTCCCCTCTGAGACCCGCGAGAGGACTTTACTTTACTGGAATCACCAAACTAGACAACCTAAGGTATCCGTTGGTGGCAACCATGTCATCGCTGCTGGTGGAACAAAACCTTGTAACTCCAAAAACCCAACTTTTCAGCAGATGAAAAAAACGAACACAGATTTGAGGGCGAATAGAGTTACGAGGTTTAGACAGATGATTAGTTTAATGCTTGCCCATTGTGTAGACTTTGTAAAACCACACACACATGGAGGATGATCTACTGAGTTGATAAAAAAATAAATAAAAAATGGAGTTACAAGGTTTTGTTCCGCCAGCAGCGTCATGCTATTGTGTTGGGAAGGGGGTTAAATAATGCTCCATGTCATGCTAGTGTGTTTGGAAGGGGGTTAAATAATGCTCCAAAAGGTTAGGTAGAAAAACTGCCATGGGCATTTTCAAAGGGATGCCTTGACCTCTGACCTCGAGGTATCTGAATTTAAATGGGTTCTATGGGTAGCCTCGAGTCTCCCCTTTACAGACACTCCCACCTTATGATAATCCCATGCAGTTTTGGGCAAGAACCATGCCGTTATTTGCATGCAGTACACATGTGTTATTTTCGTCTATTTAACCCTCCAGTCACCCTTCAAAAAACCCACTAGTCAAGTCAAGTCAAGAGTTTTATTTGTCACGGCATACAGGCAGTGCCGTCTGGGAGAAATGCGAGGCCCTGTGCAAGAATTTAAACGCGAGGCCCCCCCATAAAGAAAAAAATAATAAAGGGGAAAAAAAATTATATAATACTTTATTTTTTATTTTTTATTAATAAAAATATATATATATTTTTTTTGAAAAAAGTCAACGTATTCTTAAATAATAGCACTGCCCGAGGCTGGGCATACAGTCAACATATTCTTAAATAATAGCGCTGCCCGAGGCTGGGCATATGATACAGTCAACGTATTCTTAAATAATAGCGCTGCCCGAGGCTTATTGGCAATGCACCTGTACAGTCGTACACCTGGCAGTAACAGGGAAAATGCATAAAACACCCCTGGAACCTGATAAACAAGCTTAACCCATTCTCTGCCACCACTTTGATCATCCTAAACCATTCTCTGCCAGTACTGTAAGTCTATGGAGATGTTCACCTTCTTTGCAGGGCTATAACTTTTTAAATTGTATTGCTAAATTAACATTACTATGGTCCATTCAACATCGATTAGCTATCGTTCAGGATGTAGGAACATTTTACTTTTTCATTCACACATTCATACGAAAATACTGTATAAATATGTTTTTATCGTTTTCTGCAGTATTTCCTAGAACGTGAGATATAGACATAAATGCATATATTAGATTATCAAATGTCGTTTGATACCAATCAACGTTATATAAAAAATGTCAACTGTACATGGTCCTAAACGTTATGACTGATCATCCGCGGGTGAACGGAGGGGGGGGGGGGGGGGGGGGGGGGGGGGGGTCGTTTATAATTCCGTGACCGACGTTAAATGATTTATGTAGTATGGGTGATATATAGATCAGAGCAGTTTGTATCGAAAATGATAAAGAAAAACGCTGAAACTCACTTCAGTCTCCTCGTACCGTTGGGCAATGAGAGTGGAGCAAACAGATCCCAGTTATGTGATGTGGATCGATGCGATCCAGTTACGGTTTGTATAATACTAATATACGCCCAAATCATGTGGATTATTGAGTTATGGCAACGGATCCATATCCACGGTGTGTGTATTGAGTCCCGCGACGATAAACAAGTGGCCGGACAGAATAGGCAGACGCACCGGGATCACAAGAGATCCACTTCCGGTTGCAACTCGCCAATCAGCCACCAGGTGGCAGTATTGAAGCGTTGCAGAGTTATGATGGCTCCCGCAGTATATGACAAGGCTCCGTGAGTGAAATATGAATACCATGACGAAAATATGAAATATGAACTTGAAACACGTCGTACGCCGTTATTGGCAGAATTCGCATGAACTTGAAACCCGTTGTACGACGTGATTGGCGGGAAAAGGGTTAAAGCCAGGTAAATCTTTCAAGCACGACATGCAGTTTTGCCTTATTTGAATCGAACTCTATAAGCTTAGTACACACATCACAAGAGAGAGAGAGAGAGAGATCCACGGCGGGAACAGAATAGATTGCATTAAAAACTCACCCTAACGCAGAATCAGGTCCAAGAGGAAGGAGACAACCGTGGAGTCCCATGATATTGTCCCCCCCATTGGGATGAACTTGGGAGTCTGTTCCTAGTTTATCTGCCACACATTAGCACTCGATAACGCTAGTTAGCTGTCCCTGCCTTTAGCTAAGCTACTAGCCGACATGGCTAGCCTGACTGAACCACACGTTAGCACTCGATAACGTTACGTAGCTAAAGCTAACTAGCTAGCTAGGTTAGCTGACGCTAGTTAGCTGTCCCTGCCTTTAGCTAAGCTACTAGCCGACATGGCTAGCCTGACTGAACGTTCTAACAACTTTCATCTTCAGTCCATCTGCCGAACGTCCTCTTCGTCTTGGCATAACCTAATCACTATACTTGGTATTGATAAGCTTACGGCACGCAGCGTTATTTCTTCTGCTCCGATGCTGCACATTTGTTTTTCAAAAGTAGGATGCTCTTGGCCAAGACATCCACTCGCTCCCGTGGATAGCGCCGAATAGACCCCGTACCTGTACCCCCTCCCCTCGTGGATAATACCGGTCTTCTTCACATCTCTCTACCGACTACCAGACCGATGCCAACCAGCTCCCCCTAGTGTTAGTCCTCCCACGATGCTTTGCAAAAAAGTAAACGGGTCATTGAATGAAACCAATAGTATATCTGCAGAGCCGCAGAGCCCGGAACACTATTCTACAAGCGTGTCTAATGTGAAATATATAAGCATGTAAGCAAAACTAGATTTTAGGTCTGTGATGGAAAGTGATTGTTAACATTCTATTTATTTATATTTTTATAAAAAATTTAAAAAAATTAAAAAAGTTTCTCTCTTCTCGCGAGGCCCCCCTTCTCGCGAGGCCCTGTGCGACCGCACTGCTCGCACACCCCTAGCGGAGGCCCTGGCTACATAACCTCTATATAAACACTAACCTAGCTAACATTAGTCGGCTGTTTAATTTAGTAGGCTACATAAGCTCTACATTACAAAAACACTAGCCTAGCTAACGTTAGTCAGCTGTTTTATTTAGTAGGCTACATAAGCAGCGTTTCACTTCAACTCATCCTTGTCGGTAAGTGCATAAAACAGGATATAAACTAAATGTGGGATTAGCTGTTGTTTAGAAGAAATCTGGTAATGTGTTCTGAGTCATCTGTATGTAACGAAGAACCCTACCACAAGCCTAGCTAACACTAACCCTACCACAAGTGTAGTGGAAAATGTATGGTTTCTATACCATAAAATCATAATTACTATTAATCTACAAATCAGTGATATTGAAGTCATGTAAAGACTATCTTCCCTTCGAGCTCTGTGGACACTGACGTTGACAGACCTCTGGGGGAAGGTTTTTTTTTATGCTTTTTGGGGGGTTTTGGTGATCAAATATTGAATATTGAACTATAATAATCAGTGCAGGAGCTCACTTATCCCTGAAAGACACTTTTATCACTGACTTAAAAGGCCCATACATCTCCATAAATGTTCAGGGGGGAGGGAATAAGTGCTTACCCTACAGACCCAAGAAGTGCTGTATATTCTGTATTAATATAAATGCATTTTTTATTCCAATTTGTATTTGAGATTCCCAAATCCCATCGGACTTGACTTCTTCGTGTCCCTCAATGAGTGTAATACCAGCATTCAACTGTATGCGCCACAGCGGTTTCTATCATCATCATCATCACCACCCACGCTATGCATAAAATATATAGGTCCGCGGAGAGGAATATGGGGCATCTCTCTCTCTCTCTTTACCTAATATTTTGATTCTATCCTGACATTTTTCAGTTGGAAGGGCAGTCTATATGCGTAACGGTAATAATAATAAAAAAAATTATAAAGAAATATATATATATATATATTTTTTTAAAGGGCACTTTTTTATGAGGCTCAAACGGGCAGGTGCTCAAGCACCCCTTGGGTTCTATGTGTGCACGTGCCTGGAGGCCACACAGTATTCCAATATACATCTCACTACATCATGCACAGGTATAATCGCGGAGAGCAAAGTGCTGCGACGTGCGCAAGCCTGTGTGACGGCACATATGTGAGGGCTGCCGAATGTTTAGGATTACACATCTCACTACATTATATAGTCGCGGAGGCCACGTCTGGCCTGAATAAATTGAATCTGGGACTACAAGGTCGGGACACAGACATGTTTGGACTCACAGCTAAAATGGAGAGCTGTGGCACTCCAGAATCATCAGCGGAGATTTTGGGGTGTTTACTCTGCTTGGTGGCTTTTTGGAGAAACAGAATGTAGCACAAATGATTTGAAGCCCATTATCTTTAGCGACATAGAAGGGCTCATTGAACAATTTCTGAAACATTTTCCCGAAAGAAAGAGCACTGACAATTTGGACAAATGGATCCAAGATCCGTTCATTACGCAACAGGCCTCCCACTGTCTGAGCAGGAGGCGCAAATTGATCTTTCTTGTGACGAGCTACTGAAAGTCAAGTTCACTGGACAGTTCACTTGCAAAGTTCTGGATATCAGTCCGGATAATGAGTACCCAGTGCTGTGTAATGCTGCGCTGAGAAAGCTTGTCCCCTTTGCATCCATGTATCTCTGTGAGGCCGGATTTTCATTAAAGGTCCCGTGTCTTGCTATTCGTTTCACTATTTGGGCAACTTTACACAATTCCTGCGAGTCTATGGAACACATCTGTAACGTTTTTTTCCAAAAAATTCATTGTTTTGTATTTCTAATCAAGTACTCTAAAGCAGCATTTTTCCACTTCAAGATTTCAAGCTGTTTTGGGCTGGGCTCCACCCGTAAGCGCTTTGAGTGACAGTCACCCACAGTCTGCACTGGCAGACAGAGAGAGACATAGAGAGATTGAGGGGGATACTAATTAATTTTGCCGCGGGGGGGCATAATCCCATGCATTGGTAACTTGTTTCAAATGACAATATATACCCCTGTGAATATTATTGCACAGATCGGAATACGGGCGCGAGCATGGGAGCGTGCGCAATGATATTTTGCAGCAAGTTGACAGTGATATGCGAGTGCTCCCGAATGTGCTCTCTCTCTCTCTCTCTCTCTCTCTCTCTCTCTCCCTCTCTCTCTCCCTCTCTCTCTCTCCCTCTCTCTCGCTCGTTCTCTGCTCTCTCCCACGCCATGATATGCATGTGTTTCCCCGCGTGTGCACGCACGGTCGGGAGTGTGTGTGTAAATGCTCCGTGTCCCTCTCTCTCTCTCTCGCTCGCTCGTTATCTGCTCTCTCCCATGCCACGTCACAGGGCATACAGTGAAATGCCTGTCTCCCTAGTGACCGAAACTGCAATCTCAGTAAAAACATATCTTTTTCATGTATTGTTCCAATTTTTTTTCATGAATATCATTATTAACTTCAGTCCTCACCATACATATCGAATATTTATAAATGTTCAGGATTTTAACCATTTCTTAAATTAGGGTTAGGGTTAGGGTTGGGGTTGGGGTTAGGGTTGCGGTTAGGGTTAGGGTTAGGGGGTTAACTAACCCTAACCCTGACCCTAACCCCCTAACCTTAACCCTAACCCTAACCTGTTCATTTCTGCGACTAGGGTGAAAGGTAACACCACGGTAACTCCCCTACATGTATCCGACCATTCCTTCATATCCTTTTCACTAACTCTCATGCTTAACCGAAAGGTCTTCACCCCAACTCAAACCGTCTCACTCAGACGCAACCTGCCCTCCCTATCCCCCTCCACCCTCTCCTCTGACATACTATCCGCTCTACCTTTGAGTGACACCTTCTCTGCTCTCTCCACAGAGATGGCAACCTCCACCCTCCTCTCAGCCCTTGCAACCTCCTTCGACAAGCTCTGTCGCCTCGTTGAGAAACCTGCCCGCCGTTCCCCACCCAGTCCATGGCTGACAGATCCAGTGAGAGAACAAAGACAGGTCCTGAGAGCAGCTGAGAGAAAGTATAGAAAGTCACGCCTCACTGCTGACATCGACACATATCACAACCTCTTGTTAACATTCTCCAAAACCATTACTAATGCCAAAGCTTCTTTCTTTCACCATAGGATCGAGGCCTCTGCCAAGAATCTTCGCAAACTGCATGCTACCATGTCCTCCCTCCTCACTCCCCCCCCACCCCCTCCTCCCTCATCTTTCTCTGCCGAAGACTTCGCGATCTTCTTTGAGGAAAAAGTGGAGAACATCCGCAGCTCCTTCTCCCAACCCCCACCCATTCCAAATGCTGAATCGAGAACCTCATCCTTCACTCTGTCATCTTTCTCTCCCATTACAGAAGCCGAGACCCTGACACTGGTAACGTCGAACCGTCCGACTACATGCCAGCTGGACCAGCTACCCTCCCCACTCCTCCAGACCATAGCACCGGACATCCTCCCATTCCTAACTGCAACCATCAACTCCTCACTCAACTCAGGGGTGGTCCCCACCTCCCTAAAACCAGCCAGAGTCACGCCGCTCATAAAAAAAACCAACCCTGAACCCCACCGTCATAGGCAACTACCGTCCTCTCTCTCTTCTCTCCTTCCTTTCTAAAACACTTGAACGTGCTGTATCCAACCAACTTACTGCTTATCTCTTACAGAATGACCTCCTAGACCCTAATCAGTCTGGCTTCCGGATTGGCCACTCCACAGAAACGGCCCTCATTGCGGTCACAGAGGCACTTCACTTAGCAAAAGCGAAAGGCCTCTCCTCTGTCCTGATTCTCCTAGATCTATCTGCAGCCTTCGACACGGTCAACCATCAGATCCTCCTCGCGGCCCTCGCAGGAATGGGAGTGGCTGGCTCTGCGCTGACATGGCTGACATCATACCTCAATGACCGCTCCTACCAAGTGTCATGGAGAGGGACCCTGTCGGCCACCCACCCCCTCCGGACGGGTGTCCCCCAGGGCTCGGTTCTAGGACCCCTTCTCTTCTCCCTCTACACTAAATCACTGGGTAACATTATCACGTCTCATGGCTTCTCCTATCATTGTTATGCCGACGATACTCAACTCTTCCTCTCCTTCCCTCCCTCAGATATCCACGTCTCTGAGCGGATCTCGGCCTGTCTGTCCGACATCTCCGCCTGGATGACAACCAACCACCTCAAACTGAACCTAAGCAAAACAGAATATCTCCACCTTCCAGTCAAATCCTCCCCCCTGACCGACCTTTCCATCACAGTCGAGAATGCAGCTGTGACCGCGTCCCCGACCGCCAAGAACCTTGGTGTTGTCCTCGACGACCAGTTGAACTTCTCTGCTCACATCGCAGTGACAACCAGAACCTGCATATTCCTCCTGAGCAACGTCAGAAGGATCCGCCCCTTCCTGAACGCAGCGGCCCGCCTGATCTCGAACCTACCGAAGTCGGCCCATGTCACCCCACTTCTTAGGGACCTGCACTGGCTCCCCATTGCTGCACAAATCCGCTTCAAGGCCCTCGACCTAGCATACCGTGCGGCAAAGGGAACCGCTCCTGCCTACCTCCGGTCAATGGTCTCTAATTACACACCCTCAAGACCCCTACGCTCTGCATCTTCTGGCCGCCTCAGACCTACTCCTATCCAAGCTCCGGGAGGGTCATCATGAGAAGTCGCCTATTCTCAGTCCTTGCCCCACAATGGTGGAATGAACTACCCACCCCAGTTAGGACAGCCGAAACCCGTCCAATCTTTCGCCGTCGACTAAAGACACACTTCTTCAACCATTATCTGAATTAAAAAGAAAAGAAAAAAATATCTAACCCTAACTAACCTTACTGTCATGCACTTGTCCTAATAAACTAACCTACACTGTAGCACTCAACACTTTGATGAACATTGTTACTCAGCTGAGAGTTGTGCCCTTCCTGATGACTTGTCGTACAGAACTTGTAAGTGGCTTTGGATAAAAGCGTCAGCTAAATGACTAAATGTAAATTTAAATGTTTTTTTTTTAAACATGGATTATTGTAATGTGAGTCCAAGATGTGATACTGAGCTACTTTTTTGGCATATACATAAAATCTAGCCAACACTATCCACAAATTGCTATTTGACCAGAATTGCGACAAGGGTGACTGGAGGGTTAAAAAGATTATGTATGACCATTTCTGCATAACATTTTGCACCAAATCTGTTTAACAAAATGGTATCAACTCAAAGATTGATCCAACAACAACTTATGAGCCCCTGTTATTATGGTGATAGGGACACCATACAGCTGCGAGTGCCGTCCTTCGGATGAGATGCTAAACCGAGGTCCTGGTTGAATTCGGTTGTTAAAGAAGAGAGTAGAGGGTTCCCCGACGTTTCTGGCCAAATTCCCAATCAGGTCTGTGACATCAAGGCCACCTAATAATCCCCCCCCCCCCCCCTTAATTGGCTGATATCAATCCCTGTCTCCTGAGCCGTTCAGCCATTGTGTAGTGTGATGTGTGCCTGGTGCCAGTGTATGGCAGCCATTGTGTAGTGTGATGTGTGCCTGGTGCCAGTGTATGGCAGCCATTGTGTAGTGTGATGTGTGCCTGGTGCCAGTGTATGGCAGCCATTGTGTTATGGTTTGTAACCGACCCCAATCGCACAAGACAGGTATGAGAGTAAGCCAAGAACTGGGCATATATTGAAACACACAGAAAACGGCACTGTCCCTTTAAGGGAGAACACAAATTACTGGAAAACAAGAAATGGGAAAAAGGCACAGTGCCTTTAGGAGGCGAGCTGGCTTAGGGGAAGGCTAAGGGAACAGGACCAGGGCAAGGGACAAGGGCAGGAACAGGGAGGACTAGGAGGACTGGACGGGATGACTAGGAGGACTAGGAGGACTGGACAGGGAGGGCTAGGAGGACAAGAGAGGGGAAACAGGGACAGAGGCTCGCGGAGGCGGGCAGGGGAGAGGGAGGACTGGAAGGACTAGACAGGGAGGACTAGGATGACTAGGAGGACTGGAAGGACTGGACAGGGAGGACTAGGAGGACTAGACGGACTGGACGGACTGGACAGGGAGGACTAGAGAGGGGAAACAGGGACAGAGGCCCGCGGAGGCGGGCTGGGGACAGGGAGGACTAGGAGGACTTGGAACGGGGCGAAGGCTGGAGCTGCTTACAGGGACAGAGAAAACAGACAAAGCCTGGGATACAAGCATTAGAAGAATGTTGCTGCTCTGCAGCTTCTCCCGGGAAGGTTCGTCTGAGGAATCTGACAGTGACGTCAGAGCCGCTCTGCAGAATCCTCTCGGCAGCTCTCCGAGGTGGAAACGGGACAGAGAGGGAGAGAGAGAGCGGGTTAGCTCAGAGTACAGTTGGGAACAGAGCAGGTGACAGGAGAAGTGACTTGTCCCAAAACAGAGTAATCCAAGTGACTGAATCCTCGGTGTAAATACACACTGTGAGCGAAGTCCCAATTATAATCCAAGTGATAATATCTTCGGTGTGAATACACACAGTAAGCGATGTCCCAATAATAATCCAGGTGAAAATATCTTCGGTGTGAAATCACACAGTGAGCAAAGTTCAAGCAAATATTATCCCAAATGAAACATCCAAAAAGCAGGCACAAGGTGAGTGACAGTCTGAACGAAAGCAGGATCTCTTCAGTGTTACACACACACGAAAAATGATAGGGTCAAAAGACAGTCTTGCAAAACTCACCCAGGCGCTGTGCGTACAGAGAGCAGGATCAAACAGGGCGAGCGCGTCGCTACGGGGAACGGGTTGTCCAAGCGGAATACTGAGTGGTGCGTGGCTGTTTGGAGTACGCGCCGGTACGGAGAGCGCGTCTGGCTCGGAGGTCTGGATGCGCGTCAGGATGCGCGTCTGGAGTGAAGAGCGCGTCTGCTGCGCGGAGGTCTGGATGCGCGTCTGGATGCGCGTCTGGAGTGAAGAGCGCGTCTGCTGCGCGGAGGTCTGGATGCGCGTCTGGATGCGCGTCTGGAGTGAAGAGCGCGTCTGCTGCGCGGAGGTCTGGATGCGCGTCTGGGCGTCTGCTGCGCGGAGGTCTGGATGTGCGTCTGGACGTCTGCTGCGCGGAGGTCTGGAGTGGAACACCGGAATACCTCCCGTAGAGGTTTAGAGAGCGCAGTACGGTGTCTCCTTCCAGGCAAACGGCGACAGGTGGCGAAGGCTTGAGCGCATCTGGCGCGGAGGTCTGGGGTGGAACACTGGAATACCTCCCGTAGAGAATTAGGGAGCGCAGTACAATCTCTCCCTCCAGGCAACGGCGACAGGTGGCCAAAGCTTGCACCTCGTCTCACGCCGGAGATAAAACAGCATACAGACAGAAACAGAACTCCCGTAGGAGCCTATAGACAGAGAACCTCCCGAAGGAGTTAGGTGATAGAGATATGATACGGAACGACCCGACAAGGCCAGAGGGGAAGAGCGAGGTACTTAAAGCCCAAAGGGGAACTAATTAGAATACACGTCAGGTGCGTGAAGGTAATTGATACTTGAAACTAGAAGTGTGTGTTCGGCACCAGACCAATCAAACACATAATGACAGGTAGTCCAAGGGTGTGGCTGCTGAAGAGCAAACGAACGCGAGGGTGGGGGCAAGTGAAGTGAGGAGACAGGGAATTAAAGTACAGGGAACAGGAATTAAAGGTCCAGGGAGAGTAGAACCTCACAGTACCCCCCCCTCCACGGGAGCCACCGGGCGACCCAAAAACACAGACAGAGGGGCAGGGAAAAAAAACAAGGCAACAAAACAAAAGGTACTGGGCCATGCTAGCAGGGGAAGCTACAACAAAAGTGGGGCTAGCAAAGGAACAGGGCAGCTGAGGGGTAATTAGGGAAGCCGAGGGGCAACTAGAGGAGCTGAGGGGTAACCGGAGGAGCAGAGGGGTCACCATGGTAGCTGAGGGGTAACTAGAGTAGCTGAGGGGTAGCTGGAGGAGCTGAGGGGTAACCAGAGGAGCTGAGGGGTAACTAGAGGAGCTGAGGGGTAACTAGAGGAGCAGAGGGGTAACCAAGGTAGCTGAGGGGTAACTAGAGGAGCTGAGGGGTAACTAGAGGAGCCGAGGGGTAACTACCAGGGCACTGATAGCCACAGGGCCTATGCTAGCTGTACCGCTACATTAACATAGAGGCTGCGCTAGCTGCCGGAGCTAGGCTGGCAGACAGGGCTGGAACAGGGGCACTGGAGAGGGGAACAGGGAAGGGGCTAGCAGAGGGAAAGGGTAGCTGCCAGGGCACTGATAGCTACAGGGCCTATGCTAGCTGTACTGCTACATTAACATAGAGGCTGCGCTAGCTGCCGGAGCTAGGCTGGCAGACAGGGCTGGACCAGCATGAGAGAACAAGCTAGCTGGAAGGACAGTCCTAGCTGTGGGGAACTGACCTTGCTAGCTGAAGGGGCAGTCCTAGCAGTGAGAGAAAACTGACCTTGCTAGCTGAAGGGGCAGTCCTAGCAGTGGGAGCAACCTGACCTTGCTAGCTGAAGGGGCAGTCCTAGCAGTCGGAGAAAACTGACCTTGCTAGCTGAAAGGGCAGTCCTAGCAGTGGGAAAACTGACCTTGCTAGCTGAAAGGGCAGTCCTAGCAGTGGGAAAAACTGACCTTGCTAGCTGAAAGGGCAGTCCTAGCAGTGGGAAAACTGACCTTGCTAGCTGAAAGGGCAGTCCTAGCAGTGGGAAAACTGACCTTGCTAGCTGAAAGGGCAGTCCTAGCAGTGGGAGAAAACTGACCTTGCTAGCTGAAAGGGCAGTCCTAGCAGTGGGAAAAACTGACCTTGCTAGCTGAAAGGGCAGTCCTAGCAGTGGGAGAAAACTGACCTTGCTAGCTGAAAGGGCAGTCCTAGCAGTGGGAAAACTGACCTTGCTAGCTGAAAGGGCAGTCCTAGCAGTGGGAGAAAACTGACCTTGCTAGCTGAAAGGGCAGTCCTAGCAGTGGGAAAAAACTGACCTTGCTAGCTGAAAGGGCAGTCCTAGCAGTGGGAAAAAACGGACCTTGCTAGCTGAAAGGGCAGTCCTAGCAGTGGGAGAAAACTGACCTTGCTAGCTGAAAGGGCAGTCCTAGCAGTGGGAAAACTGACCTTGCTAGCTGAAGGAGCAGTCCTAGCAGTGGGAAGGCTACACAAAAAGTGGAGGCCATGCAGAGGGACCGGGTTAGCTGCCTGGGCATGGCTAGCTACAGGGCCTATGCCAGCTGCAAGGGCTGCATTAACATAGAGGCTGTGCTAACAGCCGGGGCTAAGCTAGCAGACTGGGGCCATGCAGAGGGACTGGGTTAGCTGCCAGGGCATGGCTAGCTACAGGGCCCATGCCAGCAGCAAGGGCTGCATTAACATAGAGGCTGTGCTAGCAGCCGGGGCTAAGCTAGCAGACTGGGGCCATGCTGAGAGACTGGGTTAGCTGCCTGGGCATGGCTAGCTACAGGGCCTATGCCAGCAGCAAGGGCTGCATTAACATAGAGGCTGTGCTAGCAGCCGGGGCAAAGCTAGCAGACAGGGGCCAAGCTGGTAGTAGAGGCCTAACAAGCTGCAGGGGAGCTAACAAGGCTAACAGGGAAGCAAACAGGGGAGTCACAGGCTAACAGGGGAGCTAACAGGGGAGACTAACAAGCTAACAGGGGAGCCAACAGGGCTAACAGGGAAGCTAACAGGGCTAACAGGGGAGCCAACAGGGAAGCCAACAGGGAAGCTAACAGGCTAACAGGGGAGCCAACAGGGCTAACAGGAAAGACTAAACAGGCTAAACAGGGGAGCTAACAGGGGAGACTAACAAGCTAACCGGGGAACTAGAGGAAAAAAAAAAAAAAGGCAAACTCAACCACACCGTCAGTGCTGGCTGGGGTCGTCGATTGGTCGGGTCGTACTGTTATGGTTTGTAACCGACCCCAATCGCACAACACAAGACAGGTATGAGAGTAAGCCAAGAACTGGGCATATATTGAAACACACAGAAAACGGCACTGTCCCTTTAAGGGAGAACACAAATTACTGGAAAACAAGAAATGGGAAAAAGGCACAGTGCCTTTAGGAGGCGAGCTGGCTTAGGGGAAGGCTAAGGGAACAGGACCAGGGCAAGGGACAAGGGCAGGAACAGGGAGGACTAGGAGGACTGGACGGGATGACTAGGAGGACTAGGAGGACTGGACAGGGAGGGCTAGGAGGACAAGAGAGGGGAAACAGGGACAGAGGCTCGCGGAGGCGGGCAGGGGAGAGGGAGGACTGGAAGGACTAGACAGGGAGGACTAGGATGACTAGGAGGACTGGAAGGACTGGACAGGGAGGACTAGGAGGACTAGACGGACTGGACGGACTGGACAGGGAAGACTAGAGAGGGGAAACAGGGACAGAGGCCCGCGGAGGCGGGCTGGGGACAGGGAGGACTAGGAGGACTTGGAACGGGGCGAAGGCTGGAGCTGCTTACAGGGACAGAGAAAACAGACAAAGCCTGGGATACAAGCATTAGAAGAATGTTGCTGCTCTGCAGCTTCTCCCGGGAAGGTTCGTCTGAGGAATCTGACAGTGACGTCAGAGCCGCTCTGCAGAATCCTCTCGGCAGCTCTCCGAGGTGGAAACGGGACAGAGAGGGAGAGAGAGAGCGGGTTAGCTCAGAGTACAGTTGGGAACAGAGCAGGTGACAGGAGAAGTGACTTGTCCCAAAACAGAGTAATCCAAGTGACTGAATCCTCGGTGTAAATACACACTGTGAGCGAAGTCCCAATTATAATCCAAGTGATAATATCTTCGGTGTGAATACACACAGTAAGCGATGTCCCAATAATAATCCAGGTGAAAATATCTTCGGTGTGAAATCACACAGTGAGCAAAGTTCAAGCAAATATTATCCCAAATGAAACATCCAAAAAGCAGGCACAGGGTGAGTGACAGTCTGAACGAAAGCAGGATCTCTTCAGTGTTACACACACACGAAAAATGATAGGGTCAAAAGACAGTCTTGCAAAACTCACCCAGGCGCTGTGCGTACAGAGAGCAGGATCAAACAGGGCGAGCACGTCGCTACGGGGAACGGGTTGTCCAAGCGGAATACTGAGTGGTGCGTGGCTGTTTGGAGTACGCGCCGGTACGGAGAGCGCGTCTGGCTCGGAGGTCTGGATGCGCGTCAGGATGCACGTCTGGAGTGAAGAGCGCGTCTGCTGCGCGGAGGTCTGGATGCGTGTCTGGATGCGCGTCTGGAGTGAAGAGCGCGTCTGCTGCGCGGAGGTCTGGATGCGCGTCTGGATGCGCGTCTGGAGTGAAGAGCGCGTCTGCTGCGCGGAGGTCTGGATGCGCGTCTGGGCGTCTGCTGCGCGGAGGTCTGGATGCGCGTCTGGACGTCTGCTGCGCGGAGGTCTGGAGTGGAACACCGGAATACCTCCCGTAGAGGTTTAGAGAGCGCAGTACGGTGTCTCCTTCCAGGCAAACGGCGACAGGTGGCGAAGGCTTGAGCGCATCTGGCGCGGAGGTCTGGGGTGGAACACTGGAATACCTCCCGTAGAGAATTAGGGAGCCCAGTACAATCTCTCCCTCCAGGCAACGGCGACAGGTGGCCAAAGCTTGCACCTCGTCTCACGCCGGAGATAAAACAGCATACAGACAGAAACAGAACTCCCGTAGGAGCCTATAGACAGAGAACCTCCCGAAGGAGTTAGGTGATAGAGATATGATACGGAACGACCCGACAAGGCCAGAGGGGAAGAGCGAGGTACTTAAAGCCCAAAGGGGAACTAATTAGAATACACGTCAGGTGCGTGAAGGTAATTGATACTTGAAACTAGAAGTGTGTGTTCGGCACCAGACCAATCAAACACATAATGACAGGTAGTCCAAGGGTGTGGCTGCTGAAGAGCAAACGAACGCGAGGGTGGGTTGATTGATTGATTGATTGAAAACTTTATTAACAGATTGCAGAATGGGTACAATACAGTACAGCTCAATACACACAATTGTTAAGGGGATGCAGACCAGAGAAAGACTTTCGTCTTGTTTACATCAGGGTCCCCCATTTTCAATTCATCAGGACATATATGACATACATGACATACAGATAGTCAGTACTGCTACATCTATACATTTATGACATACCAGATTTGCAAATACAGTACTGTTTGTGATACAGAAGGAGTCAGGAAAAGGGAGTATATACATTTGACGTAGAAACTGTACATTGGAGGAGGTTGGGTGGGGGGGGGTTGGGTACACTGTATATACAAGCAAAACTGTACATTGAGGGGGGGGGGGGGAGACACTGTACAAACAAACAAAATTGTACATTGGACTATTGACAAAACCATACTAGGTAAATGACTGTACTGGGGGGGCAAGTGAAGTGAGGAGACAGGGAATTAAAGTACAGGGAACAGGAATTAAAGGTCCAGGGAGAGGAGAACCTCACACATTGAGCCCGCATAGCACAAGGTTGGGTGCTACCAGTGGTGGTGAAGGAGGCAATTTCCACCCTACATTGTGGGGAGCGCTTTGAGTGTCTAGAAACATTTCAGCAAAACAGTAAAAAATCGAAAAACATTGACCATGACTGAAAGTGTATATAAAGGTGCTGAGTAGAGGCAAGAGACCCAGATGGGCCTATACGGGGCCTCAACTCATTAAATCATCGGATTAAAAAAAACACAAAAACAAAAGTAAAGTGAAATAAGTTCATAATACAATTTTCATAATATTAAGATAATAATAATAATAATAATAATAATAATAATAATAATAATAATAATAATAATAATAATAATAATAATAATAATAATAATAATAATAATAATAATAATAATAATAATAATAATAATAATAATAATAACAATCAAATTTACATGAAACTGTAAAACAAAGTGACTTTAATGGTTTTATGAGATTGAAGCTATTCATTTAACAATGTATATTTAAGCTTGGATTTGAGTGAAGAAACAGATGAGCAATTTTTAATTATGGAGGGTTTTGAATTCGAAATTGTAGGACCTCTAAATCTTATACTGAACTAACCTAATGTTGTGCGGAAGAAATTACGATGAATATTATTTGATTGCCTTGTTGGATATGAATGAATACTGGAGTTTGATATGAAGAAATTATGGAAAACTATAGGAAATAAATTAAAAGTGCAGTTAAACATAAAAATACATATCTGGTATACATTAATATCAAAGATTGATATTAAGTTGCTTAAAATAGGAGCAGATGGTTCAAGGTGATTAGAAGTAGTGGCAAGCCTTATGAATTTATTTTGCAATATACACATTTTATGAAGAGAAATAGGAAAAGTATTGGCCCAAATAATATTACAATACGATAAATATGGGTATATCAAACTATAATAAAGTGTCAAAAGACAGGAGCGATTCACAAGAGAAGAAATCCTTCTAATAATGCCATATGATTTCATATTTTTTTTGCAAACTAGCTCAATATGATTTTTACATGTAAGGCCTTCATCAATAATGACACGTAAGAATTTAGCATGCGACACCTGTTTAATTTCAATATCATTAATATCTAATTTAGAGTCCTGTTTTGAATATTTTTTGTTTTTATTTCTGAAAATCATATAATTAGATTTATTAATATTTAATGAAAGCCTATTAATCTGAAACCATGTTGCGGTTTGTGCAAGTATAGAATTTGCATCTTTAATCAGGGAACCAAAGTCAGAATGTGAAAACACTATGTTTGTGTCATCAGCAAAAATAATGGGCAGAGCGGTATCAAACTGTAAAGCAAAATAATTTATAAAAATAAGAAACAAAAGAGGCCCAAGGTTTGAACCTTGTGGTACACCACAAGATACCTCAGTTCTATTGGAGTTCATACCCTCAATACACACATATTGCTGCACAATACACACATTCATTCATGAGACATAATGGAGCGTGTGAATGGCCACCATAGACTTCCATCATAATGTTCTACTCCCCCATAGACTTCCATCATAATGTTCTACTCCCCCATATACTTCCATCATAATGTTCTAAGCCCTCATACACTTCCATCATAATGTTCTAAGCCCCCATACACTTCCATCATAATGTTCTAAGCCCCCATACACTTCCATCATAATGTTCTAAGCCCCCATACACTTCCATCATAATGTTCTAAGCCCCCATACACTTCCATCATAATGTTCTAAGCCCCCATACACTTCCATCATAATGTTCTACTCACCCATACACTTCCATCATAATGTTCTAAGCCCTCATACACTTCCATCATAATGTTCTAAGCCCTCGTACACTTCCATCATAATGTTCTAAGCCCTCGTACACTTCCATCATAATGTTCTAAGCCCTCAGACACTTTCAAGATGTGACAAACACCATGTTTATTACAGATGTATGACTAGAAAGACTTGACACGCAGTGCTGAGCTGCATCTCCTCGGGGTCCCAGCTTTCAGATGACGTACCACCATTTAATACCTCCACAGTGGCTCAGGAGGTAGAGCGGTTGTCTGGTTATCAGAAGGTTCCCGGTTCGATTCCCACTGCTCCCGGGCAGCGTGACGATGTGTCCTTGAGAAAGACACTTACTGTAACCCCTAACTGCTCCCGGTGAGCAGGTTGGCACCTTGCATGGTTGCCTCCGCCATCGGCGTGTGAATGGGTGAGTGAATGGGTGCATGTGAGGATGAATTGTAAAGCGCTTTGGATAAAATAACGATGTAAATGCACCATTTACCATTTACCTGTCTGTCTGTTTGCACTAGATATGCAATGGCCGGTGTAACTGAGGGGTTACAATACCCTGACTGTATTAAAGATTGTGATATATTAAACCACTACTAGTTATGTACTTTAATTACTGGCCATACAGTACATGAATATATATGGTGAACACCCACACAAGAATACGGCATTGACACATAAAGTTCTATTTGGAGGGTTATTTATTATTGTTACAAAGGATCAGATTAAACCGAATATATATATTTATTTATTGATATATATTGCATAGTATTTGTATATCGTTTGATATCCCTTGTATATTCCTTGTACATATACACGGAATATCCCTTTAGTCCAGCCCATAATATTTCATTCTCCTATTGGACAGTGGTCCACCGGCGCCAGGGACCGGCCCCCGGAGCCAAGTTCAAAGTCACCGACACGACATGTCTGGACATGCCCGGCCTTGCCCAGGGATACGCGACAGAAATGAGAGTGGAACTATTTGTTCACTGTGCGTATAAATACGGCGCAGGTGAATGTAGAAGCCCCTTAGCCCCTTACCTCCGTACCCTTCGTCCTTTTAGTATGTTACCGATAAGTTGAAGCCTCACCCACGATACAACGTGCAGTGAAGTATGGCCTGTTTGGCCTCAGAATAGAGCATCGAGACCGCGTGCGAATTAGTAACTGAATTGTCAGAGTTTGGCGCTATACCGTCGAGTGCGACATATTTCTATTGAGTCTTTAATAGTCTATTTGTGTATAGTGTATCGTGCGGTTATAATTCTATAGTGACCAGCATCTCCAACGCTTTCTCGTATTAGCTAGAGTTCTTATCCAGGCTGGGACGACCGCATGGCGCTTTCACCCGAGGAGACCTAGGCGAGAACCGTATGGACATGTACACTGGATTAATCTACCCGACGACTACATAGCCCTTTGCGGCTGGAATATATTTGCTTTGGTCCTATGATTTATGGAGCGGATAATCGCCGACGCCTGCACGTGTTGGATTTACCCCGAGAGGAGTCAAGTCGAGTCGGCGCTCAGAGAGCCTGAGGCCGCCTAGCTTTCTTCACTGTAGAGCTACAGTCTACAAAAGAACCAAGCTGTATTCGTCTGTGGATCAAGAGACTACTGCACCGGCTTCTGTACCTGAAGTCTCCCTAGTCATCGTTGACCAGACGTCCTACTACCGACAGATCTTCTACCCCCTTGCTGGCTTACAACCCGTGGGAACCCCTTCCAGTATCTCCCGCTATTACTAGTGTACCATAGATATAATTCCCTAAGATTCAGGTTGTATAATTACCTCCTGCGTAACCAGAGAATGGACATTCGTTATTGATTTGCCTACGCATACTCCTTTGCCTTACAAGTGCATTCAAAGAATAATGTAAAGTATCCTATGTACCTTTTGCTCCATTAAATACTTGATTAATACCTTTGACTGGAACCGATTTCATTGTGGGAAGTGTTCATCATATTCATATATCGTGTACTGTATGGCCAGTAATTAAAGTACATAAAGCGGTAGTGGTTTAATGATACCATACTTATCAATACAGTCAGGGAATTGTACCCCTCAGTTACAATAATTATTAAGCAACGTTCGGTTACAGATTGAGAATTAGGCTCGCGCTTGTATGGCGAAGAACATACAGTCAGTCAAGAGCATAAGTCAATGAGAATAGTATGAATACTAGGATGGGTCTAAGCTGACGCCACCTGTGGTATAGCAATTACATAGGGCACACTGGTACCAGCTGGAGACACTGGGGGGGTTCCCTCCGGGGTGTAAGGCCGGTAGGGGTAGAGGAATGTTCGGGTACAAAGTCTGGGTCAACGAGGAATAACGAGGCTCCAGATACAGGAGCCGGTGCATGTACTCCCTTGATCAGCAGACAAAGCAGCAGTTGTAATCCAAGATGCTCGAATAGCATTGACGACAGCTAGCCAGCCTCTTCCTAGAGGCGGGCCCGAGTGATGATCCTCACGGGGGTAAATCCCAAACGACAGTGGGATCGACGGTTCTCTTCTCCAGCGGTCACGGTCCCAAAGCAATATAATCCAACCAGAAATGGTTCTGCAGTCGCCGGTGTAGGTTCTCCGGTGTACATATCCAACGGTTCTCGCCTAGGACTCCTCAGGTGTGGGCACGGATTTAGGCCGCACAGCCTGGATAAGTGCACTAGCTAAATACACGACGAACCGATGGTAATGCTGGTCACTGAAGAACTGTAGCCGCACGATACACTATAAATGATCGACTATTACTTCACATTAGATTAAGTCGAACTCAACGTTACTGCGTTAAACTCTGACACTTTAGCATTCTATTCGCACGTGGTTCTCAATGCTCTATTTAGATGCAAGGTTGCTCACTTCGCTGCACGTTGTATGCGTGGTGAAGGCATTAAGGGTTTGGTAAGACTACTGCTGTTTACACCTGCGCCGTATTTATACGTAAGGTGAATATCTAGTGCCAACCTCAGTTCTGTCTCGTATTACTGCGCAGACTCTGGGCATGTTTCGACATGCCCGGAGTTGCCTTTGAACTTGCCGTTGGGGGCTTGGTCGTTGGCGCTTGGGGGTCGCTGTCCAATAGGAGAGCGAATATTACTCTGGTTTGTGCACAGGTAAAGGGATATTCCGCGTATATATACAAATAATATACAAGGGATATCAAACGATATACAAATATTATACAAGGGATATCAAACAATAAATGTATATATTCGGTTTAATCTGACCCTTTGTAACAGCCGGATTGCTAAGGAATTTGCTGTGCACATTCATGGCCACTCACTAGCAGCAAAGTTGGGAGATTATTACACCTTGACAGATGTCTACTGAGTACATCTTTCTAAGTAGGAACAGTAACTTTGACATTTTGACAGGCCTGTATGCCTTTATTAGTTACATTTCTTTCCCACTATATCTCAAAACATTTGGTGTTTGGATGTGGCCAAGTGGTGGAAAGGTCTGAGGCAGGTTGTCATCACCCGGTGGTTTGTTTTTATTTTATTTTATTTTGTTCACCAGTGGAAAAACAGGCTGCAGCACAACTCATTACAATAAGGTAGCATTTACAGAATAAATAAATGCAAGTTCCAGCAAGGCTGTGTCTCTCCTCCCAGCCTGCTTCTACTTCTGCTTCTGCTTCTGCTTCTGCTTCTACTTCTACTTCTACTTCTGCTTCTGCTTCTACTTCTGCTTCTACTTCTACTTCTGCTTCTATTTCTACTTCTACTTCTGCTTCTGCTTCTGCTTCTGCTTCTACTTCTGCTTCTAATTCTGCTTCTACTTCTGCTTCTACTTCTACTTCTGCTTCTGCTTCTGCTTCTCCTTCTACTTCTGCTTCTGCTTCTACTTCTGCTTCTACTTCTACTTCTGCTTCTGCTTCTGCTTCTACTTCTGCTTCTACTTCTACTTCTGCTTCTATTTCTACTTCTGCTTCTGCTTCTGCTTCTGCTTCTACTTCTGCTTCTACTTCTGCTTCTACTTCTGCTTCTACTTCTACTTCTGCTTCTACTTCTGCTTCTACTTCTGCTTCTGCTTCTGCTTCTGCTTCTGCTTCTACTTCTACTTCTGCTTCTGCTTCTACTTCTGCTTCTACTTCTATTTCTACTTCTACTTCTGCTTCTGCTTCTGCTTCTGCTTCTACTTCTGCTTCTACTTCTACTTCTGCTTCTACTTCTACTTCTGCTTCTGCTTCTGCTTCTCCTTCTACTTCTGCTTCTACTTCTACTTCTACTTCTGCTTCTGCTTCTGCTTCTGCTTCTACTTCTGCTTCTACTTCTGCTTCTACTTCTACTTCTACCTCTGCTTCTATTTCTACTTCTACTTCTGCTTCTGCTTCTGCTTCTACTTCTGCTTCTACTTCTGCTTCTGCTTCTGCTTCTACTTCTACTTCTGCTTCTGCTTCTGCTTCTGCTTCTCCTTCTACTTCTACTTCTGCTTCTACTTCTACTTCTGCTTCTACTTCTGCTTCTACTTCTACTTCTGCTTCTGCTTCTGCTTCTGCTTCTCCTTCTACTTCTGCTTCTACTTCTGCTTCTACTTCTACTTCTACTTCTGCTTCTACTTCTACTTCTGCTTCTGCTTCTGCTTCTACTTCTGCTTCTGCTTCTACTTCTACTTCTGCTTCTGCTTCTGCTTCTGCTTCTGCTTCTGCTTCTACTTCTACTTCTGCTTCTGCTTCTGCTTCTGCTTCTGCTTCTCCTTCTGCTTCTGCTTCTGCTTCTGCTTCTACTTCTACTTCTGCTTCTGCTTCTGCTTCTGCTTCTGCTTCTACTTCTGCTTCTGCTTCTACTTCTACTTCTGCTTCTCCTTCTGCTTCTGCTTCTACTTCTACTTCTGCTTCTCCTTCTACTTCTGCTTCTGCTTCTGCTTCTACTTCTACTTCTGCTTCTGCTTCTACTTCTGCTTCTGCTTCTGCTTCTGCTTCTGCTTCTGCTTCTATTTCTACTTCTGCTTCTGCTTCTGCTTCTGCTTCTCCTTCTGCTTCTGCTTCTGCTTCTGCTTCTGCTTCTGCTTCTGCTTCTACTTCTACTTCTGCTTCTCCTTCTCCTTCTGCTTCTGCTTCTGCTTCTACTTCTACTTCTGCTTCTGCTTCTATTTCTGCTTCTATTTCTGCTTCTGCTTCTGCTTCTGCTTCTGCTTCTATTTCTACTTCTGCTTCTGCTTCTACTTCTGCTTCTGCTTCTGCTTCTCCTTCTGCTTCTGCTTCTACTTCTGCTTCTGCTTCTGCTTCTGCTTCTGCTTCTGCTTCTCCTTCTGCTTCTACTTCTACTTCTGCTTCTCCTTCTCCTTCTGCTTCTGCTTCTGCTTCTGCTTCTACTTCTACTTCTACTTCTCCTTCTGCTTCTGCTTCTGCTTCTCCTTCTGCTTCTGCTTCTGCTTCTACTTCTGCTTCTGCTTCTGCTTCTGCTTCTACTTCTGCTTCTACTTCTACTTCTACTTCTGCTTCTATTTCTGCTTCTGCTTCTGCTTCTACTTCTACTTCTACTTCTACTTCTGCTTCTCCTTCTGCTTCTACTTCTGCTTCTACTTCTGCTTCTGCTTCTACTTCTACTTCTGCTTCTACTTCTCCTTCTGCTTCTGCTTCTGCTTCTGCTTCTACTTCTACTTCTGCTTCTCCTTCTGCTTCTGCTTCTACTTCTACTTCTACTTCTGCTTCTGCTTCTACTTCTACTTCTACTTCTGCTTCTGCTTCTGCTTCTACTTCTGCTTCTGCTTCTGCTTCTACTTCTGCTTCTACTTCTACTTCTACTTCTGCTTCTGCTTCTACTTCTACTTCTGCTTCTGCTTCTGCTTCTGCTTCTGCTTCTGCTTCTACTTCTGCTTCTGCTTCTGCTTCTGCTTCTGCTTCTGCTTCTGTTTCTGCTTCTGCTTCTGTTTCTGCTTCTGCTTCTGCTTCTGCTTCTACTTCTGCTTCTCCTTCTGCTTCTACTTCTGCTTCTGCTTCTGCTTCTACTTCTACTTCTGCTTCTGCTTCTACTTCTACTTCTGCCTCTGCTTCTGCTTCTACTTCTACATCTACTTCTACTTCTGCTTCTTGTATTTTATTTTTTTATAATTTTTTAAACAAACATATAAACAAACATGACAACACACGATAAGATATACAAGCATTAATTGTCAGGGCACATCCAATGAGATCACATTTTAGTTAGTTGTCTTATATAAGATATACCCCTAATACCTGTTATCTAAAAAAAACCTACACACATATGCTCAGCTCGAACCCCCCCCTCCCGGACCCCACCTTGAGAAGTACCTCCACTATCCCTCGCACCTAACCAGACACTACCATTATAAGCTAGCTTTTATTCTCTCCACCACTTCTAACCACATTGACATTTTGGATTCATTGAGACCCAGAATTCTTGCTGTAGATATTTCATGGTAAATTACATCGAGATATGTAAGAAACCAAACTTTACGGCACATTTTTTCCGGTTGAAACCAGCGTGATGCGATCAGCTTTTTGGCTACTGTGATACCCGATAAAACCAATCTCTTTAGCTGTGGATTCACTGCAAACTCAAAAACATCATTCAATAATAATACCGAGGGGTGTACAGGTATATTCCAAGATACGAGTTTTGATATTTGTTGGGTCACATCTTTCCAGAATGCCTTAACTGGTGAGCAGTCCCAATACATGTGCATAAATGTCCCTTCGTCCCCATTTGCACATTGGGTGCATTTGGAATCTTGTTTAAGCCCCATTCGGCACAGTCTTATAGGAGTCAAGTATGTCCTGTGAATATAGTTAAGATTGATTTGTTGATGATCCGGGTTCCTTGATGTAAGTCGGACATTTGCCCAGGCACCTTGCCAATCAAAGTCATTTTCCAGGTCTGGTATATCCCTCCTCCAGACAGAGTCAAGTTGGAGGGTTTCATACGAGGACGTTAGTAATTGATGATAAAATTCTGAAACAAAACCTCTCGATGTCTCTCTTGCGTAGAAGAATTTGTGGTATCTGTGGTGTTCAATTGGTCTGTCTAATGGAACACCGTGAGACTTCAAACATAGCTTTAACTGTTTGTGAAAAAGCCATGTGGACTTGGTGAGATAAAAAAATTTGCGTATTTCTTTATCACTACAAAAACCCTGTTTGTTAAAAACATCCCCTAATGAGTGTATGCCTTGCTCTTCCCATATAGGGAATCTTATAGGTCGTTTTCCAATTAAGAGTGCATTGTTATTGAATAAGGGAGTATTATTGTGCCATTTTTGTGGGTTAGGATTTTTTTTTTGTGATTCACGCCATATCCGGATCGCATGAGTAATTATGGGGCCAAATTTTCGTTCACAGTGCTTGATTGGTAGTTTAGTGTATGCTATGTCCTTCAGTCTTTGTGGGGCTACTATGTTTTCTTCTATTTTTCTCCAGGATGCTAATGCTTGGGTGTCAAACCATGTTGTCAATGGACTTAATGTGTACGCCTTAAAATATAGGAACAAATCTGGAAATGCCATGACACCATCTGCTTTATTTCTCTGTGCGGTGGATCTTTTTATACGTGGTGGTTTGTTATTCCAAATAAATTTGTATGTGGAGGAGTGTAATCTTTTCCAGTAACCCTCTGGAGGGGGTAACGGTAGCATTGAACTGAAGAAGTTGATTTTAGGTAGTACATCCATCTTAACTATTGATATCCGTGCTTGTACTGTGTTTTTAAGTTTTGCCCATCTATCAAGGTCGTCTTTGATTTTGTTTTGGATTTTTGTGTAGTTGTGCTTCACCGTTTGTCTTATGGTAGGGAATATTTCCACTCCCAAGCATCTGAAATGTTTTACCATCGGTATCTGTCCTGGGAGGGTTGTATCTTTTTTTGCAGGGGTGTTAAGTGGAAGGAAAGCCGACTTCGGCCAATTTATCTTAAATCCCGATAAATCACCAAAGTCCTCAATCAACTTGAGCAGATGAGGCAATGTGGTGTTGGGGTTTTTCATGAACAATATTACATCGTCCGCATATAAACAAATTTTTTGTTGTGTGCCCTTGATTACGATTGGTTCTATGGATTGGGATTGTCTTATATATTGTGCTAAAGGCTCTAATGATAAATTGAACAGTCCGGGACTAAGAGGACAACCCTGTCTGGCAGAGCGTGATACCGGAAATATTTGGGAGATGATTGTGCCTGTTGTAATCATGGCCGATGGGTCTTTGTATTATACTTTAATCATATCGATGAATCCTTTTCCTAACCCCATCCTTTCTAGCACTGCCCACAGATACGACCATTCCAGCCTGTCAAAGGCCTTCATAGCATCCAGGGACAGCAACGCCTTAGGTATGGTGTCCTCCTTGTCGGCATCAAGTACGTGCAGTATACGTCTTATGTTCTCAGTGATCAGGCGGCCTCCTATGAAGCCAGTTTGGTCCGGGTGAACTAAAGACGTCATATGCTTTTGTAATCTGATGGCTAATACCTTAGAGTACAGTTTGATATCTGT
The DNA here is from genome assembly GCF_963971535.1 of Notolepis coatsorum. Lineage (NCBI taxonomy): Eukaryota > Metazoa > Chordata > Actinopteri > Aulopiformes > Paralepididae > Notolepis > Notolepis coatsorum. The sequence goes on along the minus strand of NC_140176.1, from coordinate 95,843,198 downwards.
TCCGAGGAGGCTTAAAGGTCTATAACTACCGCACTCGTTGGGGTCTTTGTCTTTTTTAAGGAGGACTGTTATGAGTGCAATATTGTCATTTTTATGGAAGTTCCCCTCCTTGACTGAGTATAAGATCATATTTAGTAATAAGGGGCCAATTATGTCCCAACAAGAAAGGTACATTTCTGATGGGAAACCGTCTCTTCCAGGAGCCTTACCACTTTTCATTGCGGTTATGGCCTTCTTGAGTTCCTCTAGTGTGATCGGTGTTTCTAACTGTTTAGCGTCATCCTCTGAAAGTTTAGGGAGAATAATTTGATTAAGAAATGTGTCCATTTTGTTTTGATCGAAGGTCATTTCTGATTTATATAAGTCGGAGTAGAATACTTTGAATGTATCGTTTATTTTTACAGGATCTGTTACAAGTACTTGTTGTGCTCTAATGGTAGTTATATCTGCAAATGTTGCATTAATTCTTAATCGCATGGCTAATAGGTGGCTGGGTTTGGAACCATGGGAGTACTGCTGTTGTCTTGTGCTGCGTATTTGTATTTCCGATTGTTGTCTGTATATGGCATTGATCTCTATTTTTAGTACGTTAACTTGATTTTCTAGTCGAGTTGAGTTGTTGTATTTCAGAGAATTAAATAACGTTGAGTAAAGCGTTTCCAGCTCATCCAGTTTTGTGCTTTGATTCTTGCGCATTTTGGAGGAAAAGCTATCCGTGAAGTCTTTGATCATTCCCTTTACCGACATCCATATTATTCTGGGGTCTTGCACCGAGTTTGCATTCTCCCGTTGGAATACTATAAGAGCTTCTTTGAGTTGTGTAATGAATTCCTTGTTATTCAGCAGCAACGAGTTAAATCGCCATCTTGGGGCTCGGGAGGATAGTATACCAAATGTACCTTTAAGGAGTAAATAACAGTGATCTGATAGTGCGTTGGGTATCATTTCCACTTCATAATTATCAAATAGTCTCTGTGATGCAAAGACATAATCTATTCTGGATAGTGTATTATGTCTCGCAGATCGACAAGAGTACTTTCGGGTCGTGGGATTAAGTAACCGCCATAAGTTCAAGTTTCAAGTTTCTTTAATAGTTGTCATACAGAAGTACAGAATACTTTTATACAAAATGCTTCTTACTGTTGCGCTCCAGAGACTGTGCAAGACAAGATAAGTATGAAATAAAATAACATAGTAAAATTAGAAGTAAAAAAAAATGAGGTCACAGTGTTCAGTTTAGACATATGTACAATGTTCGATGCAGAATAGACGTAGTTACCATACAATATACAATACTGTGCAGTGTACTAATATACAATACTATATAGTGCAAGGCAGAAATGGAGAAATGGGACGAGGTGCAATTTAGGTACAATTCACAGTAGGTGTACGAGTTGTAGTGCAAATCCTTTATCAATAAATATAAAGTGTAGTGTGTTTGTGTGATCTAAAGTGTGGAGAGTGGGTGCTGCAGTGTGTTGTTTGTTTGAGTGAGTGTGTGCGTGTGGGTGTGTGTGCTGTGTGCATTTGATGGTTGTTGCATAGTGATTATTGTTCGTTTAGCAGCCTGATGGCCTGGGGATAGAAGCTTCTTCTGAGTCTTTCTGTGCTCGCCTTAAGACTCCGGTATCGCTTGCCTGACCGCAGCAGTTCAAAGAGGCAGTTGTTCGGGTGGCTCGAGTCCTTAATAATTCTCTTAGCCTTCCCCTTGCACCGCTTGTTGTAAATGTTCTGGAGGGTGGGAAGCCCCCCTCCAATTGTGCGTTCGGCTGAACGTGTCACTCTTTGTAGTCTGCTACGGTCTTGTGCAGTGCTATTCCCAAACCAGGAGGTGATGTTGCCGGTCAGGATGCTCTCTATTGTACATGAGTAGAAGTTCCTAAGGATCTTCTGACTGACTTGGAACTTCCTTAGGCGCCTGAGGAAGTAGAGGCGTTGTCGTGCCTTCTTCACAACACTGTCAATGTGTGTGGTCCATGTCAAGTCCTCGGATATGTGGGCTCCGAGGTACTTGAAACTGTTCACTCTCTCAACCGGTGCCCCGTCGATGCTGAGGGGGCTGTAGTCCTTGACCCCCGACCTCCTGAAGTCCACAATCATCTCTTTTGTTTTGCTGACGTTCAGGGAGAGGCAGTTCTCCTGACACCACTGTGACAGGTTCTCTACCTCTTCCAGGTAGGCCCTTTCGTCGTTGGCAGAGATCAGGCCCACCACTACTGTGTCATCAGCAAATTTGATGATGGTGTTGTTGTTCCGCTGTGCTACGCAGTCATGTGTGTACAGGGAGTAGAGGAGGGGGCTCAGAACACAGCCCTGGGGGGCCCCTATGTTGAGCGTGATGGATGAGGAGGTGCAGTTGCCGGCTCTTACCACCTGGGGTCTGCCCGTCAGGAAGTCCAAGACCCACTGGCAGAGGTCATAGTTCAAGCCCAGGTCCCTGAGCTTGGCTATGAGTTTGGAGGGGACTATGGTATTGAATGCTGAGCTGTAGTCGATGAACAGCATTCTCACATAGGTCCCCTGCCTCTTGTCCAGGTGTGATGCTGCTGTGTGCAGCACATGGGCTATGGCGTCCTCCGTGGACCTGTTGGGGCGATATGCAAATTGCAGAGGGTCCAGGTTGATGGGGAGGGAGGAACAGATGTAGCCCTTCACTAGCTTCTCAAAGCACTTCATGGCTATGGAGGTGAGGGCTACAGGGCGGTAGTCGTTGAGGCAAGCGGGCGTAGATTTTTTGGGTACAGGGATGATGGTGGACTTCTTCAGACAGGTGGGGATGACAGCCTGTTCCAAGGACAGGTTGAAGATGTCAGTGAATACCGGGGCCAGTTGGTCGGCACAGACTTTTAGGACGCGGCCGGGGATGCCGTCCGGTCCTGCTGCCTTCCTGATATTCACTTTTTTAAAGATCCGTCTCACCTCATGCTCTGTTACCCTGAACACTGAGTCTCCATCAGCAGACCCCCCCCCCCATTGCCGTGGTTTGTAGGCTGGTGTTGTTATTCACAGCCTCAAACCTCGCATAGAAGGAATTGAGATCATTTGCTAAGGAGATGTCACTGTTCAGTTTGAGGGGGGTGCCTTTGTAGTCTGTCATTGTTCTGAGGCCCTGCCACATGCCTCTAGAGTCAGCCTGTTCAAACTGAAGTTCAACTTTATCCCTGTAACGCCGTTTTGCCTCTATTACTGCTCTCCTGACGTTGTATCTTGCCATCTTGTGTTCTTCCATGTTGCCTGTCACCAGCCCGGTGTTGTATGCTGATGTGCGCACTTTCAGAGCCTCACGGACGGATTTGTCTACCCAGGGCTTTTGATTTGGGTAGATTTTATTTTTGGTGGAGGGGATTGTTTCTTCTACCAGAGTACAGACATAGTCAATCACCGTTTCGGTGTATTCGTTAATATTGGCTGTGTTATCACGGAATACACTCCAGTCTGTGCATCCAAGTGCAGCTTGGAGTGACTCCTCTGACGTCACGGCCCAACGCTTAACCTCTCGCGAGACCACCGGCGTTCGCTTGAGACTTTGTTTGTACTTTGGCAAACAAGAATGGACTAAGAGCCTGTGACTTGTACCCATTCTTAAATTGCGAGTATACATGGTCTAATATGTTCTCGCCTCTGGTGGGACAGGTCACATGCTGATAGAAATTCGGCAACACCTTTTTAAGACGCGCGCTGTTGAAATCACCCAGAACCAAAATGGCAGCGTCAACATTAGCTGTCTGGAGTTTGTTTACCTCGTCGTGAAGTTTTGAAAGTGCGACCCCAGTGTTCGCGTGTGGTGGAATGTACACTCCGATGAGGATGATGGACGTTAACTCTCTTGGGAGGAAGAAGGGTCGACATTTTATCGTGATAAACTCCAGGTCTGGGGAGCAGTGGTTAGACAGTTCCTTTGTGTTGCCTAAATCGCACCACTCCTTGTTTATCATGAAGGCAATGCCGCCTCCTTTCTTCTTTAGTGACTCTTCTGCCGTCCGGTCCTTGCGGAGAACGAAGAAGTGGTCTGCCGGTTCTATTGCGTGATTCGGGACATCTGGACTCAGCCAAGTTTCTGTGAAACAGAGGACGTTACAATCCCGAATGTCCCTCTGGAATTGGATCCGTGCTCTGATGTCGTCCAGTTTATTTCCTATCGATTGCACATTGGCCAACAATATGCTGGGCAATGTGGTTCTGTGTCGTTTGGACCTCAGTCTGTTTCGGACCCCGGCTCTCTTTCCACGTCTTCGCGGCGGCTTCTCCTGGTCTTGGCCATGGCCATAACAAAGGATCTCGGCGGGCCATTTCTGCTGTTCAGCGATCCGATCCAGAGAGCAATCCAATCGGTAAGTTTTCCTTAATCCAATGTCAATGATTGACTGACGGTCATACACATATAATGCACCAACAGTTGGTGCAAATAAAACTCCTAATACTATAAAAATTAACAAAAGAAAGCACAGTCTCGACGGAGCGATCAGAAAGGCAGCCATCAGTGCAGCGCCAGTTTCGAGTGTTTTACACCTGTAATCTTTGACCAATCCTTTAATGCCTTCGATGAATTCTTTTGTTCGCTGGAAAAGGCGAGGTAAGATTTGTCCATCCTTGGGTTCCAGATGGCATTAAAATCCGCTCCTATTATAAATGAGTAATCGGGAATGTCTAACATTGCATTGGTTAATGTAGTGAAGAAATCTTCTTCGTACAAATTTGGGGCGTATACCGCTATCAACGCTATTTTCCTGTTCTTATGTTCAATCTTAGCTATAGTTATCCGACCTTCTACATCAGACCATACTCCCTTTAGTACAATATTCAACTTACGTTTAACGACTATTGCTACACCCCGAGTTCTCGTACCAATAGAGGAGTGACTGATATTATGGTATATGTTGTCCGCTAATTTATCTATGTCTTTCCCTAGAATGTGCGTTTCGCTTAGCAGAGCAATGTCCACATGTTCTTTTTTCATCAGTGTGAGCACGCTTTTGCGTTTGAGTTGGTTATTTATTCCCCCGGTGTTCCATATCATTATATTCAAACTAGCCATAGTCTATACATGTTGCATTGTAATTTTTGGTAATGCTTCTAGAGTGCGAGGCAATAATAGATATACATCCCACTAGTGAGGTCCCGTTGAGAGCCGAGCTTAAAAACATACATATATACAAATAAAAATCCCCTACCCTTCCCTCCCACCGAGAGTCGTACAGGATTGTGTTCCATGAACACAACCTTTGCGTATGACTCCCTCCCTTGCACCACCGGATATCCCAGAATAATCCAATTATCCTTAACATTCCTATGTATACCATAGGATCTAACACTCTAAATTCTACCATAAGTAGAATGTCGACTGTGGCTTGGCCACTTTCCTGTAAAAAATAAATAAATAAAAATTTAAATGAGATAAACTAAAAATAAAGACCAAAAATAAGCTTCAATTGTCATGCCCTAATCTTACATTTTATATGAACTTGTGTAATTTATAGTAACCCATGAATAATATGAAGGTATTGAACTGAAGAGAGAGCCTCAATAAATCAGAGAGAGCGGATGAAAAAGAAAAAAAAACAAGTAAAAGGAAGAGAACATTAACTTAGATCTTAAAAGAGCATTGCTATGCTTAAACATCTAAAGTATAAATTGGAGAAGTAGTGGAATTATTTCCCATTAATAAAAAACAGTTTTTAAATACGTAAAAGCAGCATTTCCCCTGACCGGGGTGGGCGATGATCGTTGTGTAGAGTGATATTTCTGCCGGCCGGCTAAGATGGCTCTGTGGTTCTGCATCTAGATAGCTGTTGATTATTCCCCCGAGGGGCTTCTGGTAGAGTGAATGACCACGTATTGCTGATATTCCAGAATGTTCCATATATCAAAGAATGCTTCGATGTTCTAGATTATTCCAATATGTCATTTTTACATTGTTTGAATGTTCCAGTATGTTCTGGAGTGTTCCAATCTTGAATCCAATATGTCCGCAATAATATAAACACGTCGGGGAAAGCATTCAAAAACTCTGAGCACGTAGGTCTCTGTCCCAAATCCTCGGTTATTAAAGATTGTACTATATGGTGAACTTGCCTAACTGAGATTAAAAGGCCATTTATACACTATTCTGCGTGTTGTTCAGACAGGAATTTGGCTGCATCTTCAGGCGAGTTGAGGAGAACCCTTGCTCCTTGTTTGTCGACAATGCGAAGTATTGCAGGGTATATTAGTAGGGGTCTGTATTTCTCCAGGTATAGTTGAGACATCACCGTCTTGAACTTGGCATGCAGTTCCACTACATCACGACAATAATCTTCAAAGCAGTGTATTGGTACCTCCATGTATTTCAGATTGCCTTTCATCCTGCGAGTTTCACGAATAATAATTTCTTTTATTCTGACTTGGCGCAGTATAACCAATATCACTCTGGGCTTAGCGTTATTGCCAATGGAGCGGGTCCCCAATCTGAAGCACTGATCCACCTCCGGTATTTTAGGAAGGATCCCTGTTCCCAAGATTTTCTGTAATTCTGTGGCAAACTCTTCAGGGTTTGCACATCTCACTGATTCGTCCAGACCGACAATACGAATATTCAGCTTGCGTTTTTGATATTCCATCTCGAATATTTTGGCTTTCTGTTCTTTATTGATTCGCGTAAGCTCCAACGTTATTTCGCTGAGCTCCGTCTTGATTTCATTGTAGTTCCCCTTCATCTCAGCAGTTAGGTTAACTTTGTTAACCTCTACTTCATTGTAGATGCGAGTGAAATTGATTTCGTGGGCTTCCATTACTTTCTCCAGAGCCTCGGTGCGTTTAATCTGTGCGTCGGCGTCCGCTCTCAGCGCATCAATTTTGCCTTCAATAGATTCTTTAATAGCAAGTACTTTTGGAGTTATTATCTTCTCCGACAGTTGTGATTGGAGGATCATTTCCTCCATTCTCTTCTCCATTGTCTTCCCCATTTCCTCCATTTTCCGGATGATATGTTCGGTATCTGCGGAGGTGTTTGATGGGGTTGAACTTGAAGCGGCCTCTGTCAAGTCTATATTTCCTGCTGTCCGCTGTACGAATCCTGGATCCTGCGGCGGGACATCTACGACTGTTTTTGGTCTCGTTGTGTCTTTCTTTGGTGACATCTCGATTCTTTTGGTCAATATAGTTAGTTGATAGTCTCAGTTGATATATGCGTCAAGTTTTAAACGCATTAATGGTATATAAATATGTTTTTAAAACGAAAAAAAAATAACGGGTGAGCAGCTGTGTCACATGCGACCTACTCCATTCTAAAGCTAAACCGGAAGTCCTAATTCTACTTCTGCTTCTACTTCTGCTTCTCCTTCTCCTTCTCCTTCTGCTTCTGCTTCTGCTTCTACTTCTACTTCTACTTCTCCTTCTGCTTCTGCTTCTGCTTCTACTTCTACTTCTACTTCTACTTCTACTTCTGCTTCTCCTTCTGCTTCTACTTCTGCTTCTCCTTCTACTTCTACTTCTGCTTCTGCTTCTACTTCTACTTCTACTTCTACTTCTGCTTCTGCTTCTGCTTCTACTTCTACTTCTGCTTCTCCTTCTGCTTCTGCTTCTGCTTCTACTTCTACTTCTACTTCTACTTCTGCTTCTACTTCTACTTCTACTTCTACTTCTGCTTCTACTTCTACTTCTACTTCTGCTTCTCCTTCTGCTGCTACTTCTACTTCTGCTTCTACTTCTACTTCTACTTCTGCTTCTACTTCTGCTTCTGCTTCTACTTCTACTTCTGCTTCTGCTTCTGCTTCTACTTCTGCTTCTACTTCTGCTTCTGCTTCTACTTCTGCTTCTACTTCTACTTCTGCTTCTGCTTCTACTTCTGCTTCTGCTTCTACTTCTGCTTCTACTTCTACTTCTACTTCTGCTTCTACTTCTGCTTCTGCTTCTGCTTCTACTTCTGCTTCTACTTCTGCTTCTGCTTCTACTTCTGCTTCTACTTCTGCTTCTACTTCTGCTTCTGCTTCTACTTCTGCTTCTACTTCTACTTCTGCTTCTGCTTCTGCTTCTGCTTCTGCTTCTACTTCTGCTTCTACTTCTACTTCTACTTCTACTTCTGCTTCTATTTCTGCTTCTATTTCTGCTTCTGCTTCTGCTTCTACTTCTACTTCTGCTTCTATTTCTGCTTCTATTTCTGCTTCTGCTTCTGCTTCTACTTCTACTTCAGCTTCTACTTCTACTTCTGCTTCTGCTTCTACTTCTACTTCTACTTCTGCTTCTGCTTCTGCTTCTACTTCTACTTCTGCTTCTGCTTCTATTTCTGCTTCTCCTTCTACTTCAGCTTCTACTTCTACTTCTGCTTCTGCTTCTACTTCTACTTCTGCTTCTGCTTCTACTTCTGCTTCTACTTCTACTTCTGCTTCTACTTCTGCTTCTGCTTCTACTTCTACTTCTGCTTCTGCTTCTGCTTCTACTTCTACTTCTGCTTCTACTTCTGCTTCTGCTTCTGCTTCTATTTCTGCTTCTACTTCTACTTCTGCTTCTGCTTCTGCTTCTACTTCTACTTCTGCTTCTACTTCTACTTCTGCTTCTGCTTCTGCTTCTACTTCTACTTCTACTTCTGCTTCTGCTTCTACTTCTGCTTCTACTTCTACTTCTGCTTCTGCTTCTACTTCTGCTTCTGCTTCTGCTTCTACTTCTGCTTCTACTTCTACTTCTGCTTCTACTTCAGCTTCTACTTCTGCTTCTGCTTCTACTTCTGCTTCTACTTCTACTTCTGCTTCTGCTTCTATTTCTGCTTCTACTTCTGCTTCTGCTTCTGCTTCTACTTCTGCTTCTGCTTCTACTTCTGCTTCTGCTTCTATTTCTGCTTCTGCTTCTACTTCTACTTCTACTTCTGCTTCTGCTTCTGCTTCTACTTCTACTTCTGCTTCTACTTCTACTTCTGCTTCTGCTTCTGCTTCTATTTCTGCTTCTGCTTCTACTTCTGCTTCTACTTCTACTTCTGCTTCTACTTCTACTTCTGCTTCTGCTTCTGCTTCTACTTCTGCTTCTGCTTCTACTTCTACTTCTACTTCTGCTTCTACTTCAGCTTCTACTTCAGCTTCTACTTCTGCTTCTGCTTCTACTTCTACTTCTGCTTCTGCTTCTGCTTCTACTTCTACTTCTGCTTCTACTTCAGCTTCTACTTCTGCTTCTGCTTCTACTTCTGCTTCTACTTCTACTTCTACTTCTGCTTCTGCTTCTATTTCTGCTTCTCCTTCTACTTCAGCTTCTGCTTCTACTTCTACTTCTGCTTCTGCTTCTACTTCTACTTCTGCTTCTGCTTCTATTTCTACTTCTACTTCTACTTCTGCTTCTACTTCTACTTCTGCTTCTGCTTCTGCTTCTACTTCTGCTTCTGCTTCTGCTTCTACTTCTACTTCTACTTCTGCTTCTACTTCTACTTCTACTTCTGCTTCTATTTCTGCTTCTACTTCTACTTCAGCTTCTACTTCTGCTTCTGCTTCTGCTTCTATTTCTGCTTCTACTTCTACTTCTGCTTCTGCTTCTGGTTCTACTTCTACTTCTGCTTCTGCTTCTATTTCTGCTTCTACTTCTGCTTCTACTTCAGCTTCTACTTCTGCTTCTGCTTCTACTTCTGCTTCTACTTCTACTTCTACTTCTGCTTCTACTTCTACTTCTGCTTCTGCTTCTATTTCTGCTTCTCCTTCTGCTTCTGCTTCTACTTCTGCTTCTACTTCTGCTTCTACTTCTACTTCTACTTCTGCTTCTGCTTCTACTTCTGCTTCTACTTCTACTTCTATTTCTCCTTCTGCTTCTACTTCTACTTCTACTTCTGCATCTGCTTCTACTTCTACTTCTACTTCTGCTTCTGCTTCTACTTCTGCTTCTACTTCTACTTCTGCTTCTGCTTCTGCTTCTACTTCTACTTCTGCTTCTGCTTTTATTTCTGCTTCTACTTCTGCTTCTACTTCTGCTTCTACTTCTACTTCTGCTTCTGCTTCTACTTCTACTTCTGCTTCTACTTCTACTTCTGCTTCTACTTCTGCTTCTGCTTCTACTTCTACTTCCACTTCTACTTCAGCTTCTACTTCTGCTTCTGCTTCTGCTTCTACTTCTGCTTCTACTTCTGCTTCTGCTTCTACTTCTACTTCTGCTTCTGCTTCTGCTTCTGCTTCTATTTCTGCTTCTCCTTCTACTTCTGCTTCTACTTCTGCTTCTACTTCTGCTTCTGCTTCTACTTCTGCTTCTGCTTCTGCTTCTACTTCTACTTCTGCTTCTACTTCTGCTTCTGCTTCTACTTCTGCTTCTGCTTCTGCTTCTGCTTCTGCTTCTACTTCTGCTTCTGCTTCTACTTCTGCTTCTACTTCTGCTTCTGCTTCTGCTTCTATTTCTGCTTCTGCTTCTACTTCTGCTTCTGCTTCTGCTTCTACTTCTGCTTCTACTTCTACTTCTGCTTCTGCTTCTACTTCTACTTCTGCTTCTACTTCTGCTTCTATTTCTGCTTCTCCTTCTGCTTCTACTTCTACTTCTACTTCTGCTTCTACTTCTGCTTCTGCTTCTGCTTCTACTTCTGCTTCTGCTTCTACTTCTGCTTCTACTTCTGCTTCTGCTTCTACTTCTGCTTCTACTTCAGCTTCTGCTTCTACTTCTATTTCTGCTTCTGCTTCTACTTCTACTTCTATTTCTGCTTCTACTTCTACTTCTGCTTCTGCTTCTACTTCTACTTCTGCTTCTACTTCTGCTTCTATTTCTGCTTCTCCTTCTGCTTCTACTTCTACTTCTGCTTCTACTTCTGCTTCTGCTTCTGCTTCTGCTTCTACTTCTGCTTCTGCTTCTACTTCTGCTTCTACTTCTGCTTCTGCTTCTACTTCTGCTTCTACTTCAGCTTCTGCTTCTACTTCTATTTCTGCTTCTGCTTCTACTTCTACTTCTGCTTCTGCTTCTACTTCTGCTTCTGCTTCTACTTCTGCTTCTACTTCTGCTTCTACTTCTACTTCTACTTCTGCTTCTGCTTCTATTTCTGCTTCTACTTCTGCTTCTACTTCTGCTTCTACTTCTACTTCTACTTCTGCTTCTGCTTCTGCTTCTACTTCTGCTTCAGCTTCTACTTCTGCTTCTGCTTCTACTTCTGCTTCTACTTCTACTTCTGCTTCTGCTTCTGCTTCTACTTCTACTTCTGCTTCTATTTCTGCTTCTCCTTCTGCTTCTGCTTCTACTTCTGCTTCTACTTCTGCTTCTGCTTCTACTTCTGCTTCTGCTTCTGCTTCTACTTCTACTTCTGCTTCTACTTCTACTTCTGCTTCTGCTTCTACTTCTGCTTCTGCTTCTGCTTCTACTTCTGCTTCTGCTTCTACTTCTGCTTCTACTTCTGCTTCTACCTCTGCTTCTACTTCTACTTCTGCTTCTATTTCTGCTTCTGCTTCTACTTCTGCTTCTACTTCTGCTTCTGCTTCTACTTCTACTTCTACTTCTGCTTCTACTTCTGCTTCTACTTCTACTTCTGCTTCTGCTTCTACTTCTACTTCTGCTTCTACTTCTGCTTCTATTTCTGCTTCTCCTTCTGCTTCTACTTCTACCTCTGCTTCTACTTCTGCTTCTGCTTCTACTTCTGCTTCTACTTCAGCTTCTACTTCTGCTTCTGCTTCTGCTTCTACTTCTACTTCTACTTCTATTTCTGCTTCTGCTTCTACTTCTACTTCTGCTTCTGCTTCTGCTTCTGCTTCTACTTCAGCTTCTACTTCTATTTCTGCTTCTGCTTCTGCTTCTGCTTCTACTTCTGCTTCTGCTTCTGCTTCTATTTCTGCTTCTGCTTCTACTTCTGCTTCTACTTCTGCTTCTGCTTCTGCTTCTGCTTCTGCTTCTGCTTCTACTTCTGCTTCTGCTTCTGCTTCTGCTTCTGCTTCTACTTCTGCTTCTGCTTCTGCTTCTACTTCTGCTTCTGCTTCTACTTCTACTTCTGCTTCTGCTTCTGCTTCTGCTTCTACTTCTGCTTCTGCTTCTGCTTCTGCTTCTACTTCTGCTTCTGCTTCTGCTTCTACTTCTGCTTCTGCTTCTGCTTCTGCTTCTACTTCTACTTCTGCTTCTGCTTCTGCTTCTGCTTCTGCTTCTACTTCTGCTTCTGCTTCTGCTTCTACTTCTACTTCTGCTTCTGCTTCTGGTTCTACTTCTACTTCTACTTCTGCTTCTATTTCTGCTTCTACTTCTGCTTCTGCTTCTACTTCAGCTTCTACTTCTGCTTCTGCTTCTACTTCTGCTTCTACTTCTACTTCTACTTCTGCTTCTGCTTCTACTTCTACTTCTGCTTCTGCTTCTATTTCTGCTTCTCCTTCTGCTTCTGCTTCTATTTCTGCTTCTCCTTCTGCTTCTGCTTCTACTTCTGCTTCTACTTCTACTTCTGCTTCTGCTTCTGCTTCTACTTCTGCTTCTACTTCTACTTCTATTTCTCCTTCTGCTTCTACTTCTACTTCTGCTTCTGCTTCTACTTCTACTTCTACTTCTGCTTCTGCTTCTACTTCTGCTTCTACTTCTACTTCTACTTCTGCTTCTGCTTCTGCTTCTACTTCTACTTCTGCTTCTGCTTCTATTTCTGCTTCTACTTCTGCTTCTACTTCTACTTCTACTTCTGCTTCTACTTCTGCTTCTACTTCTACTTCTGCTTCTACTTCTGCTTCTGCTTCTACTTCCACTTCTACTTCTGCTTCTGCTTCTACTTCTGCTTCTACTTCAGCTTCTACTTCTGCTTCTGCTTCTACTTCTGCTTCTACTTCTGCTTCTACTTCTACTTCTGCTTCTGCTTCTGCTTCTATTTCTGCTTCTCCTTCTGCTTCTGCTTCTACTTCTGCTTCTACTTCTGCTTCTGCTTCTACTTCTGCTTCTGCTTCTGCTTCTACTTCTGCTTCTACTTCTACTTCTGCTTCTGCTTCTGCTTCTGCTTCTACTTCTGCTTCTGCTTCTACTTCTGCTTCTACTTCTGCTTCTACTTCTGCTTCTACTTCTGCTTCTATTTCTGCTTCTGCTTCTGCTTCTACTTCTGCTTCTGCTTCTGCTTCTACTTCTACTTCTGCTTCTGCTTCTACTTCTACTTCTGCTTCTACTTCTGCTTCTATTTCTGCTTCTCCTTCTGCTTCTACTTCTACTTCTGCTTCTACTTCTGCTTCTGCTTCTGCTTCTACTTCTGCTTCTACTTCAGCTTCTGCTTCTACTTCTATTTCTGCTTCTACTTCTACTTCTGCTTCTGCTTCTACTTCTGCTTCTACTTCTGCTTCTATTTCTGCTTCTCCTTCTGCTTCTACTTCTACTTCTGCTTCTACCTCTGCTTCTGCTTCTACTTCTGCTTCTACTTCTATTTCTGCTTCTGCTTCTACTTCTGCTTCTGCTTCTGCTTCTGCTTCTACTTCTGCTTCTACTTCTGCTTCTACTTCTACTTCTACTTCTGCTTCTGCTTCTATTTCTGCTTCTACTTCTGCTTCTGCTTCTACTTCTGCTTCTGCTTCTGCTTCTACTTCTGCTTCTGCTTCTACTTCTACTTCTACTTCAGCTTCTACTTCTGCTTCTACTTCTGCTTCTACTTCTACTTCTGCTTCTGCTTCTACTTCTACTTCTGCTTCTGCTTCTATTTCTGCTTCTCCTTCTGCTTCTGCTTCTACTTCTGCTTCTACTTCTGCTTCTGCTTCTACTTCTGCTTCTGCTTCTGCTTCTACTTCTACTTCTGCTTCTACTTCTGCTTCTGCTTCTACTTCTGCTTCTGCTTCTGCTTCTACTTCTGCTTCTGCTTCTACTTCTGCTTCTACTTCTGCTTCTACTTCTATTTCTGCTTCTGTTTCTACTTCTGCTTCTACTTCTGCTTCTGCTTCTACTTCTACTTCTACTTCTGCTTCTACTTCTGCTTCTACTTCTACTTCTGCTTCTGCTTCTACTTCTACTTCTGCTTCTACTTCTGCTTCTATTTCTGCTTCTGCTTCTACTTCTAATTCTGCTTCTACTTCTACTTCTGCTTCTACTTCTACTTCTACTTCTGCTTCTACTTCTGCTTCTGCTTCTACTTCTGCTTCTACTTCTGCTTCTGCTTCTACTTCTGCTTCTACTTCAGCTTCTGCTTCTACTTCTACTTCTACTTCTACTTCTATTTCTGCTTCTGCTTCTACTTCTGCTTCTGCTTCTGCTTCTACTTCAGCTTCTGCTTCTACTTCTGCTTCTGCTTCTGCTTCTGCTTCTACTTCTACTTCTGCTTCTGCTTCTACTTCTGCTTCTGCTTCTACTTCTGCTTCTGCTTCTACTTCTACTTCTGCTTCTACTTCTATTTCTGCTTCTGCTTCTACTTCTATTTCTGCTTCTGCTTCTGCTTCTACTTCTGCTTCTGTTTCTGCTTCTACTTCTGCTTCTGCTTCTACTTCTGCTTCTGCTTCTGCTTCTACTTCTGCTTCTACTTCTGCTTCTGCTTCTGCTTCTACTTCTGCTTCTGCTTCTGCTTCTGCCTTCTGCTTCTACTTCTACTTCTGCTTCTACTTCTATTTCTATTTCTATTTCTGCTTCTGCTTCTGCTTCTGCTTCTACTTCTGCTTCTGCTTCTGCTTCTGCTTCTATTTCTGCTTCTGCTTCTACTTCTGCTTCTACTTCTGCTTCTACTTCTGCTTCTGCTTCTACTTCTGCTTCTACTTCTACTTCTGCTTCTACTTCTACTTCTACTTCTGCTTCTGCTTCTACTTCTGCTTCTACTTCTACTTCTACTTCTACTTCTGCTTCTACTTCTACTTCTGCTCCTATTTCTGCTTCTGCTTCTACTTCTGCTTCTGCTTCTACTTCTGCTTCTACTTCTGCTTCTACTTCTGCTTCTACTTCTGCTTCTACTTCTACTTCTACTTCTGCTTCTATTTCTGCTTCTGCTTCTACTTCTGCTTCTGCTTCTATTTCTGCTTCTCCTTCTACTTCAGCTTCTACTTCTACTCCTGCTTCTGCTTCTACTTCTGCTTCTGCTTCTACTTCTGCTTCTGCTTCTGCTTCTGCTTCTGCTTCTATTTCTGCTTCTGCTTCTGCTTCTACTTCTACTTCTGCTTCTGCTTCTACTTCTGCTTCTGCTTCTGCTTCTACTTCTGCTTCTGCTTCTATTTCTGCTTCTGCTTCTGCTTCTACTTCTACTTCTACTTCTCCTTCTACTTCTACTTCTGTTTCTGCTTCTGCTTCTACTTCTGCTTCTACTTCTGCTTCTGCTTCTACTTCTGCTTCTGCTTCTACTTCTGCTTCTGCTTCTGCTTCTATTTCTGCTTCTGCTTCTACTTCTACTTCTACTTCGGCTTCTACTTCTACTTCTACTTCTGCTTCTATTTCTGCTTCTGCTTCTGCTTCTACTTCTGCTTCTGCTTCTGCTTCTGCTTCTATTTCTTCTTCTGCTTCTACTTCTATTTGTACTTCTGCTTCTACTTCTGCTTCTACTTCTACTTCTGCTTCTGCCTCTGCTTCTGCTTCTATTTCTGCTTCTGCTTCTATTTCTGCTTCTGCTTCTGCTTCTGCTTCTATTTCTGCTTCTGCTTCTACTTCTATTTCTACTTCTGCTTCTGCTTCTATTTCTGCTTCTACTTCTGCTTCTGCTTCTGCTTCTACTTCTATTTCTGCTTCTGCTTCTGCTTCTATTTCTGCTTCTGCTTCTGCTTCTATTTCTGCTTCTGCTTCTGCTTCTATTTCTGCTTCTGCTTCTACTTCTATTTCTACTTCTGCTTCTACTTCTATTTCTGCTTCTGCTTCTGCTTCTATTTCTGCTTCTACTTCTGCTTCTGCTTCTGCTTCTACTTCTATTTCTGCTTCTGCTTCTCCTTCTATTTCTGCTTCTGCTTCTGCTTCTACTTCTGCTTCTATTTCTGCTTCTGCTTCTGCTTCTATTTCTGCTTCTGCTTCTACTTCTATTTCTACTTCTGCTTCTATTTCTACTTCTGCTTCTGCTTCTGCTTCTATTTCTACTTCTGCTTCTACTTCTGCTTCTGCTTCTACTTCTGCTTCTGCTTCTACTTCTATTTCTACTTCTGCTTCTACTTCTGCTTCTACTTCTGCTTCTATTTCTGCTTCTACTTCTACTACTGCTTCTGCTTCTACTTCTGCTTCTACTTCTGCTTCTACTTCTACTTCTGCTTCTACTTCTGCTTCTACTTCTGCTTCTGCTTCTGCTTCTACTTCTACTTCTGCTTCTGCTTCTACTTCTACTTCTGCTTCTACTTCTACTTCTGCTTCTGCTTCTGCTTCTACTTCTGCTTCTACTTCTGCTTCTACTTCTACTTCTACTTCTACTTCTGCTTCTACTTCTACTTCTGCTTCTGCTTCTACTTCTGCTTCTACTCTTGCTTCTACTTCTACTTCTATTTCTGCTTCTACTTCTGCTTCTACTTCTACTTCTACTTCTACTTCTGCTTCTACTCCTGCTTCTGCTTCTATTTCTGCTTCTGCTTCTACTTCAGCTTCTACTTCTGCTTCTGCTTCTGCTTCTATTTCTACTTCAGCTTCTACTTCTGCTTCTACTTCTATTTCTACTTCAGCTTCTACTTCTGCTTCTACTTCTACTTCTATTTCTACTTCAGCTTCTACTTCTGCTTCTACTTCTACTTCTATTTCTACTTCAGCTTCTACTTCTGCTTCTGCTTCTGCTTCTATTTCTACTTCAGCTTCTGCTTCTGCTTCTGCTTCTATTTCTGCTTCTGCTTCTCCTTCTACTTCTGCTTCTGCTTCTACTTCTGCTTCTACTTCTGCTTCTGCTTCTATTTCTGCTTCTCCTTCTGCTTCTGCTTCTGCTTCTGCTTCTACTTCTACTTCTATTTCTGCTTCTACTTCTGCTTCTGCTTCTGCTTCTACTGCTGCTTCTGCTTCTACTTCTGCTTCTGCTTCTATTTCTGCTTCTGCTTCTACTTCTGCTTCTACTTCTACTTCTGCTTCTGCTTCTATTTCTGCTTCTGCTTCTACTTCTGCTTCTACTTCTGCTTCTACTTCTACTTCTACTTCTGCTTCTACTTCTGCTTCTGCTTCTGCTTCTGCTTCTACTTCTAGTTCTGCTTCTACTTCTGCTTCTGCTTCTGCTTCTACTTCTACTTCTACTTCTGCTTCTACTTCTACTTCTACTTCTGCTTCTACTTCTACTTCTGCTTCTGCTTCTGCTTCTACTTCTACTTCTGCTTCTACTTCTGCTTCTGCTTCTACTTCTACTTCTACTTCTGCTTCTACTTCTGCTTCTGCTTCTACTTCTACTTCTACTTCTACTTCTACTTCTACTTGATTTGATTTGATTTTTATTTAGTACATACAATTTATACAAAAGTATAAAAACAAGGGGTACAAGGATAACATGTGAAAGTCTGTCGACTTGTTTCCAACATGGTCCCAAAAAACAAAAAAACTCTATAGTAAAAACACTAAGGCTGTCAAAGTTAACAAGTTAGCGCGTTAACGCACAATTATTTTAATGCCACTAACGCACGAGAGAAAGAGAGCTGGGAGAGAGTGTGTGTGTGTGTGTGTGTGTGTGTGTGTGTGTGTGTGTGTGTGTGTGTGTGTGTGTGTGTGTGTGTGTGTGTGTGTGTGTGTGTGTGCAGGCACGTGCACACATAGAGCCCAAGGGGTGCTTGAGCACCTGCCTTTTTGAGCCTCGTAAAAAAAGTGCCCCTTTAAAAAATAAAAATAAAAACGTTACGCATATAGACTTAGGAACTTCTACTCATGTACAATAGAGAGCATCCTGACCGGCAACATCACCTCCTGGTTTGGGAATAGCACTGCACAAGACCGTAGCAGACTACAAAGAGTGACACGTTCAGCCGAACGCACAATTGGAGGGGGGCTTCCCACCCTCCAGAACATTTACAACAAGCGGTGCAAGGGGAAGGCTAAGAGGATTATTAAGGACTCGAGCCACCCGAACAACTGCCTCTTTGAACTGCTGCGGTCAGGCAAGCGATACGGCGGCTGAACTCCAGCTAGGCTGCGTGAACTCCAGCTAGGCTGCGTGAACTCCAATATGAGACCGAATGCACTAGCAGGTCTACACACCAGTTCTGCTAGTTATCAACTGTCAAATTGACCTGAGCACAATGAGACAATATTTATATTTGCGTTGTATCTGAACGTGTATAGTAGTGCAACGCCTCATCCAAATGGGCCTTGTAGTTTGCGCGATTAGCTGCGGATAGACAGACAGACAGACAGACAGACAGACAGACAGACAGACAGACAGACAGACATGTCCACCCTAATGGTACGTTCAAATAGAATATTAAGCCACATTTGGAGGAGGCGCGAAATAAAAGATTTCATTTAGCATTTTTTTCTTTTAAGTTTGCATTTTTGTACCTCATTGTCTGCATTTTTACTTCATTGTACTTTAGGTTGTACTTTAGTTTGTATATTGTATATTTGTATAGTGTTGGGACTTTATTCCTCTTTAACTTTTTTTTACTGTATGAAGCACATTCTCAGGGCGCTCATACAGGACCAAGCATTTCACTGTAATGGACATGCACCTTATAATGTGACAAATAAAACTAAACGTGGAAACTTGAAGTAAATTGAAAGACAGGAACGGAGGCGAAGAGGCGCAGCTTCGCTCTAGACGGCTGAACTCCAGCTAGGCGGCTGAACTCCAGCTAGGCGGCAGCGTGAACTCTAGCTAGGCGGCATGAACTCCAGCTAGGCGGCAGCGTGAACTCCAGCTAGGCGGCTGAACTCCAGCTAGGCGGCTGAACTCCAGCTAGGCAGCAGCGTGAACTCCAGCTAGGTGGCTGAACTCCAGCTAGGCAGCAGCGTGAACTCCAGCTAGGCGGCATGAACTCCAGCTAGGCGGCTGAACTCCAGCTAGGCGGCTGAACTCCAGCTAGGCGGCGTGAACTCCAGCTAGGCGGCTGAACTCCAGCTAGGCGGCGTGAACTCCAGCTAGGCGGCTGAACTCCAGCTAGGTGGCGTGAACTCCAGCTAGGCAGCAGCGTGAACTCCAGCTAGGTGGCAGCGTGAACTCCAGCTAGGCAGCAGCGTGAACTCCAGCTAGGCGGCAGCGTGAACTCCAGCTAGGTGGCAGCGTGAACTCCAGCTAGGCAGCAGCGTGAACTCCAGCTAGGCGGCAGCGTGAACTCCAGCTAGGTGGCAGCGTGAACTCCAGCTAGGCAGCAGCGTGAACTCCAGCTAGGCGGCAGCGTGAACTCCAGCTAGGCGGCTGAACTCCAGCTAGGCAACAGCGTGAACTCCAGCTAGGCGGCTGAACTCCAGCTAGGCGGCTGAACTCCAGCTAGGCAGCAGCGTGAACTCCAGCTAGGCAGCAGCGTGAACTCCAGCTAGGCGGCTGAACTCCAGCTAGGCGGCTGAACTCCAGCTAGGCGGCTGAACTCCAGCTAGACGGCTGAACTCCAGCTAGGCAGCAGCGTGAACTCCAGCTAGGCAGCAGCGTGAACTCCAGCTAGGCAGCTGAACTCCAGCTAGGCAGCAGCGTAAACTCCAGCTAGGCAGCAGCGTGAACTCCAGCTAGGCGGCTGAACTCCAGCTAGGCAGCAGCGTGAACTCCAGCTAGGCGGCTGAACTCCAGCTAGGCGGCTGAACTCCAGCTAGGCGGCAGTGTGAACTCCAGCTAGGCGGCGTGAACTCCAGCTAGGCAGCAGCGTGAACTCCAGCTAGGCGGCGTGAACTCCAGCTAGGCGGCTGAACTCCAGCTAGGCTGCGTGAACTCCAGCTAGGCTGCGTGAACTCCAATATGAGACCGAATGCACTAGCAGGTCTACACACCAGTTCTGCTAGTTATCAACTGTCAAACTGACCTGAGCACAATGAGACAATATTTATATTTGCGTTGTATCTGAACGTGTATAGTAGTGCAACGCCTCATCCAAATGGGCCTTGAAGTTTGCGCGATTAGCTGCGGATAGACAGACAGACAGACAGACAGACAGACAGACAGACAGACAGACAGACGGACAGACAGAGGGACAGACAGACAGACAGACAGACAGACAGACAGACAGACAGACAGACAGACAGACAGACAGACAGACAGACAGACAGACAGACAGACAGACAGAGGGACAGACAGGCAGACAGACAGACAGACAGACCAGGCCACTGTTTTGCAAGTCCTAAGTAAGTCTCAAGTCCACTACTCGATTATGGTGACTTACTCTACATGTATGCACCTGATCAGTACCTTAGAAAGCTGGATACTGTGTACCATTCTGCCTTACGCTTTGTCACGAGATGTGGAAATCGAGTGCACCATTGCACCCTATATGCCATTGCAAGTTACCCATCTCTACAAATACGGCGATTTTCTCTATGGCTCTCTCTTGTGCACAAAGCTCTGCTTAAACTGGTTCCCTCGTACCTAAGTGTGCTTCTGTGCACTAAGCAATACAAGTATGCCCTTCGTTCTCAAGCTGCTCTAACACTGGATGTTCCCCATATGAGAACTGAATTGGGGGAAAAGGGCTTTTAAAATATGCTGCTCCTTCATCCTGGAACGAGATACAGGAGGACCTAAAGTTACCAGGACTGGTCACCCTCTGAGAATTTAAAGCCATTTTAAAATCCTACGAACTCAGTTCCCTCGGACAGTGCAACTGTGTTTGATAACTGGCCTGTTTGATAACTTGCCTGAAATTGGAGCTTGCTGTGAATGTTTTATCTGTATTTTATGGTGATGTTCTTTTTTTATGTTGAAACTTTCTGCTGCCTTGCTTGGCCAGATCACTCTTGAAAAATATATTTTAATCTCAATGATGCTTATCTGGTTAAATAAAGGATTTGATTGATTGAAGTCTTTACACTCAACCATGATGGTTTGGTTTCCAAATGTAGAGTACACTACAAATGTTATGTATTATTATTATTATTATTATTATTATTATTATTGTAACTGAGGGGTACAATTCCCTGACTGTATTAATCAAGTACTGATATCATTGAATCACTACCGTCTATGTACTCCTGGCCAATACTGTACATAAGTATTTTAAATTAGAACACTCCAACAATAACACGGTTTTCCACACAAAATACTCGGTTAGAATATTTATTACATCAAAGGGAATATTGTTACATAATATACTTTGCTTAGATTGCGCTTATAAGGCAAATAGAATGTGCAGGCAAATCAAATGGTGAATATTAAGGATTATCTCTATGGTTATTCTGGGAATAGGGGTGTACTACCGGTTGTAAGCCAGCAGAGGGGGGCAATGCTCTAGGAATGTCAATGGTCCACGGAGCTGTAGCAATGCACCTGGAGACGGTGTATTTACTCCCTGCGTCAGCGGAGAAAGCAGCCTGGTAATCCCAGGGTGCGCTCCGCGCAGATGAAGGTGGAAGCCGTGGGGTCTCCGGTACGACGGAGACGGGCTTGAGTGATGTCTCCACGGGCACGTGGATCCCACAGCAGTGGGTGTAGACGGTTCTCTGCTTCCAGCAGCGTAGTGAAGAATGAAGAATAATAATCCTTGCCGGAGAAGTGGCACTGCGGGCGGGGTGTAAATCCTCCGTGGTGCTGCTGCTCCGGTGTAAATCCTCCGGTGCGGTAATGCACGGCTGAACTTGACGTTACTATACTATTAGCACGGGCAATAAGTGCTCTATGTCGACGCACAATTACTCACTCCACGTGGTCTTTGACTCGTAATGAAGGTTTACTAATGAATAGAGAACGATACGACAAACAGACGTATTTAGGATAACACGAGACTATATTGGGGCCATGCGAGCCCTGCTCTGCCCACGTTGCGTAGTGGGTGAGACGTTGCTTGGGTAACTGAACCAGACTGAACTGAAGGCGAACTGAAGAGGAACTGCAAGGGGGGTTCTGTATTTGCCGCGCCGTATTTATATGTGCGGGGGGTAAACGATGGTGCCAGCCTGCTCACTGTCTCGTAGCCGTGGGCGAAAGCGGGCATGTTTGGGCAAGTCCTGGCGGTAGCTTTCAAGTCAGCTCGAGGGGGGTATGGCGCTGGCGCCTAGGGGTCGCTTCCAATAGGAGAACGAATATTATGGTCTGTCCTGCTACCAGGTAAAGGGATATTCCGTATATATTGTACAAGGAATATACAGGGGATATCAAACGATATGCAAATATTATACATGGGATCTCAGGCAATAAATATATATATTCGGTTTAATCTGACCCTTTGTAACAGCCGCCCCCTAATTAGTCCCACCTAATTAGCTAAGCAGGGACAGATTAACCGCACTGTCCACTACTCAATGTCTGTGAGGGGTCGGGCAGTTCACAAAGTCAGGGGTCATGGTCGTCATTAGGCAAGTCGGGGAGCCTTGGCGACTCGATCAGCCTCGCCACGGGTCGGTTGTAGGGCCGCCCTTGGCCGAGCACTTCTGCCACTCTGACCTTTCCGTCGGTACCAGTGGTCACTTTGCTTACGCGGCCGGCCGGCCACGCAGCTCGGGGTAGTGACTGGTCTATGGTCATGACGACTGGACTGGATGGAGGGGGGCTTAGGAGGAAGCGGGCCTGAGACTGCTTTGATCTGGGCTTGGCTGCGCTTTCTCCTCCTCCGTCTGTTTCTCTTGTTCGCTCTGTACCCCGTGTGAGGAGGGGCCGGTCCCGGCCGCCCCGTCAAGGAGTCGCTTGGGGTGCTGGGTTCGAGGTCAGCTACGTCTGAAGCGCAGCTGAGGGGGGTGGAGTTCCGAACTCCCTCTGGTACCCACGGTTCTTTCACGGGCCTCTCGCTTAATGTCAATAGCCTCTCCTGTACGGGGGAGAGGCCGGTGTCTTCTTCTGTCTCTCTGGAGTGGAGGCAACTAGTGGCTGCTGTTCGGTTGAGAGATTTAGCGAGGGGGCCTTGGAGGGTCCACCCTAGGCGGGTCTCGACTGCTGCAGGACAGCCTCGGGGGCCTGTATGGACCCGGTCAATCGGGACTATGAGTTCTGCATGGTCGGAGCCTATCAACAGGGTCGGGGTAGCGCCGTCCATGAGCGGGATAGGTAGTTGACGCAGGTGCACACACTTATCCATCAGCTGTGGGATGGGGTAGGTGTACTGTGATAGTCCTATTTCTTGGCTGGTGAAAGCATTTGTAATCCTATACCGTCGCTCTGGCTGCCCGCTTGCTGCGATAGTGAAGGAGACATTCTCGCCCTTTATCGTCTTTAAATCTCTTCTTATTGTCCGAATCGTCATTTGGTTCTCGCTCCCCCGCAGTCCCAGCTGGGCCGCAGCGGACGCGAGCAGAAGGGTCTTCTCTGACCCGTCATCAAGGACGGCGTAAGTGTCCATGACTTTGTCCCCGTGGCTCAGGAGCACTCTGACCACTTTGAGGAGCACACGGGGGGTCCCGCTATGCTGGGGGTCTATGTGGAGCACTCCTGTCTCGGGTGGTGACGTAGACTCTATATGGCACGAGTCGCACCTTGACTCCCAGTGTCTGCCGCGGCAGTCGGGACACCAGGGAGCGGTCTGGTGGAACTTTGGTTCTGGTGCCACCGCCTCGGCGTGGTACATGACCGCGACGGGCCCACTCGGTTGTCCTGGCTGACGCTTGTTGAGGTCATGCAGGACCTCCAGGTGGGTGCCACCGCACCTGCTGCACCTTTTCTTCAGGCGGCACTCAGCTGCTAGGTGGCTGCGCGCGCAGCGGAAGCAGCGGCGGTGGTCCTTGACCCACTGGCTCACATCATCCGTGGTCAGCTTCTTGAAGTCTTCGCACTGATGGAGCCGATGTTCTCCCTCACAGTACTGGCACTCAATCTTCCACTGGTCCTCTTTCGTCGAGGGGGTGTTGTGGTTGGAGTGCTGCGGTACTGACTCTGATTGGTGCATGACAGTCACCGATCTTTTTCCATCATTTATTCTCCTGGGTCCCTCTCTGGAGCTTGGCGTGCTCCGCCCGAAGGTGTCCAGTCGTAAGCTGCTGACCTCTCTCGCCAGGAAGTCGGCCAGATCAAGGAGGGATGGCTCGGGGCCGTCGGGGTCGCGGTAGTCCCTCTGCCGCCGAAAGCGCTCCTGTCTTGCGGGTGGCAGCTTCTCCAAAATCCTCTCAACGTTAGAGTTGGCGTATAGCTCATGCCTGCCCTTCTCCCGTTGAGCTCCCAGCATCCCCACCAGGGACTGCACTTTGATTGACAGGTCGTCTAGTGAGCGATTGTCTGTGGCTGGGGGTAGGCGGTCAATATGCCTTATCTCTTCTATTACGTAATCCCATATACGTCCATATCTCTGGTCCAGCGCCGCTAGGGCCGCTGTGTATGGTGTCGAAGAGGTGGCATAGGCCAGCGCTATATTGTGCGCCCGCGGTACTTTCAGGTGCTTCAGTAATATTGCATACTTGTGGCGTTCACCAGCGACATCCACCATCATTGTCTCTAGGCACATCCGGAGCTCCGTGTACTGTGCTCGACTCTCATAGGCGAAGTCGGGAAATGACGGCGTGGCGATGTATGATGTCATGGATGACTGGCACATCGGTGAGCGTTGGGGGAGAGGCCTCCTAGGCGAGTCTCCTCTTGCGTGTCGTCTTGGGCTGGTACTTGGTGGGTACCGAAGGTCGGGTACCCAGGTGCTGTTCCTCGGGGCTGACGGTGCGTCAAACTCACCCGTGAGTTGAGTCGGGGGTTTGTAGCGCAGGGCCTCGGGGGTGACTTCTGGGCTGTACTGGACCTCCTGGTCCTGAGTACGTTGCTGCTGGTCGGCTTGACACTCCTCCTCTTCCTCCTCCTCTTCCTCTGCTAGGACCTGGAGTCTTCTGTTCAGTCTCTCGGCGTGGTTCGGTTCTGTACCCCGGTTGCTAGGTCTCGTATGGACCGGCTGGGGAGGGGGTTCAGAGACGTGGGCAGGCTCCTCCTGTTGGCGGGGTCCCGGGTCGCTTCGTCGGGTAGGGGAATGTGTCCTAGACCCGTGTCTTGACGACCTCTGAGAGCTCCGTGCGGAGTGAGGGGGTGTCGCCATGGCAACCAGTTTGTCCATCAGCTCCGCCTGCAGCCGGTCGCGCTCTGCCTCGCGCCGGGCATGGGCTGCGTTGCGCGCTGCTTCGCGCTGGGCATTGGCGGCGTCGCGCTGCGCATTGGCGCTGGCCTGGGCAGCGTCGCGCTGTGCGTTGGCGACGTCGCGCTGGGCATTGGCGCTGGCATGGGCAGCGTGGAGCTGTGCATTTGCGGCGGCGTGCTGTGCATTTGCGGCGGCGTGCTGTGCATCGGCGCGGCTTCTCTCAATGTTCTCTTCTGTCTGGAGGCGTCTGGTCTCCAGCCTTATGCGGTCGTCTTCACTCCTTTGTTGCGCCTGGAAGCGCTCTCGCTCGCCTGCAAACTGTTCGCGCTCGCGCGTCTGTTGCGCTTGAAGTCGATCGCGTTCGGTGGAGGCTGCCAGGGTGGCGATGAGTGCTTGCGCCAGCATCTTGTCCGCCGCGCTGGGGGAAGACGCCGTTCGGGGCGATCGGCTCCCGGCAGTACTGGTTGGAGATCCATTCTCCTGTTGCGTACCGAGGAGATCCGTCTCCTGGGTGCGCGTCTCTTTAGGGTTGTCTTCCTCCCGGGGCTGATCGGGGGCTATTTCTTCGGTATTGTCTGGGGGTAAAGTCGTGTCAGTTCCCTCCTGGTCCCCACCGTGAGCTTGGTCAGTTACATTAGCACCCACTAGGGCCTCTGTGGTCGGGGTAACCTGGTTGTTAAGGTCAGACATAATTTTACTTTCTACTTTTACCGCGTTTACCGTTCCTTTAAAGCTAGGTATTGGACTGACAGAGTATGCCTCTAGGTAGGGAGGTGGCTGTCGTCTGCGCTGTGGGCGATCTAGCTCAGGAGAACCGTTTGTGGAGTGTTCGTCATCGGCCATGTCAATATTAATATTATATTAATATTACGCTAATTATTATCTCGGCTATCGAAGGACCAATTGTAACTGAGGGGTACAATTCCCTGACTGTATTAATCAAGTACTGATATCATTGAATCACTACCGTCTATGTACTCCTGGCCAATACTGTACATAAGTATTTTAGATTAGAACACTCCAACAATAACACGGTTTTCCACACAAAATACTCGGTTAGAATATTTATTACATCAAAGGGAATATTGTTACATAATATACTTTGCTTAGATTGCGCTTATAAGGCAAATAGAATGTGCAGGCAAATCAAATGGTGAATATTAAGGATTATCTCTATGGTTATTCTGGGAATAGGGGTGTACTACCGGTTGTAAGCCAGCAGAGGGGGGCAATGCTCTAGGAATGTCAATGGTCCACGGAGCTGTAGCAATGCACCTGGAGACGGTGTATTTACTCCCTGCGTCAGCGGAGAAAGCAGCCTGGTAATCCCAGGGTGCGCTCCGCGCAGATGAAGGTGGAAGCCGTGGGGTCTCCGGTACGACGGAGACGGGCTTGAGTGATGTCTCCACGGGCACGTGGATCCCACAGCAGTGGGTGTAGACGGTTCTCTGCTTCCAGCAGCGTAGTGAAGAATGAAGAATAATAATCCTTGCCGGAGAAGTGGCACTGCGGGCGGGGTGTAAATCCTCCGTGGTGCTGCTGCTCCGGTGTAAATCCTCCGGTGCGGTAATGCACGGCTGAACTTGACGTTACTATACTATTAGCACGGGCAATAAGTGCTCTATGTCGACGCACAATTACTCACTCCACGTGGTCTTTGACTCGTAATGAAGGTTTACTAATGAATAGAGAACGATACGACAAACAGACGTATTTAGGATAACACAAGACTATATTGGGGCCATGCGAGCCCTGCTCTGCCCACGTTGCGTAGTGGGTGAGACGTTGCTTGGGTAACTGAACCAGACTGAACTGAAGGCGAACTGAAGAGGAACTGCAAGGGGGGTTCTGTATTTGCCGCGCCGTATTTATATGTGCGGGGGGTAAACGATGGTGCCAGCCTGCTCACTGTCTCGTAGCCGTGGGCGAAAGCAGGCATGTTTGGGCAAGTCCTGGCGGTAGCTTTCAAGTCAGCTCGAGGGGGGTATGGCGCTGGCGCCTAGGGGTCGCTTCCAATAGGAGAACGAATATTATGGTCTGTCCTGCTACCAGGTAAAGGGATATTCCGTATATATTGTACAAGGAATATACAGGGGATATCAAACGATATGCAAATATTATACATGGGATCTCAGGCAATAAATATATATATTCGGTTTAATCTGACCCTTTGTAACAATTATTATTATTATTATTATTATTATTATTATTATTATTATTATTATTATTATTATTATTATTATAAGTCCTGTCAAGACTGGCAATTCCCAAGTTAAGGCCCAAGTCAAGACAGGCAAGTCTTGTGCAAGTCACAAGTCTGAAACGTTGGGTTTCGAGTCCTAAACAAGTCCTAATGGGTCATTTTACAAAATGATAAAACCAACAGAGTAATAGTTAGTTTATAAAATGTAGATGATTCTGAAACACAACTTCCTTCTCTGCTCACACAACTTGATTGGTGGCTGACTGATTAATCCAAAGTGGAGCTGTAATCGGGGAAATTAAGTAGATTTGCTTGACACTTTTCATGGCATAATTCTTTTTAACATTTTGGGCTTTGAGAGAGTATCAAGTCTTTCAGGTTACGAGGCTCAAGTCAGTGTGAAGTCATAAGTAATTGGTGTTGAACAAAGTCGAGTTGCAAGTCTTTTGTGATTTCGTGAAGTTGAGTCTGAAGTCGTCAAATTTGTGACCAAGTCCAAGTGGTGTCAAGTCTGCACTTCTTTTGAGAAGGAAAAATATGGCATTTTGACATGTAAACAAAAAGAAAAACATATTTAGACCACACCCTCAAAAGGTTTGGTACCCACTTTAATTAATAAATGGTCACAAGACATGAGCTTCAGTGAGAACCAAGTGAATGGCCTAAAGAGGAAAATAAATCTTGTTTTTGAGAAATGTAAATAGTTGTTTTGTGAGAATAGCACCACCATGTGGCCAAATGACTCAACACGTCACAAACATGTTGTCTTCTGGATGAATAGCACTCTGGTAAGTAAGGGGACTTTTTATTGTATTTTATTCATATATTTTTATTTTGTGTGAGCTGCCCCTTTAAACATGCTCAAGCAAGTCGTGTAAAACGATTGAAAAGATGAAAAATAACACTCCAACAGCCGACAGCTGCCAGGGGCCCTGTGTTATGCACGGTATGTCACACATATCATGGTTAGCATGGCGAGAAGGAAGGCCGACTGCTCAGCAGAGCTGTAATGGGAGGCCTCTCTCTCCCTGCCGCCCCAGACGTCTGCTCCGACGCTTCACCTCATTGACGGATAAACTAGTGGTTGACGAAAGAAATACAAAAAGGTTGCAAATTATATTGTATTATATTTATATTTAAACTGCCCGTCTGAGTTTTCTCCCCCTTTTCCATATTGCTAGGTTTTATGGAGTTGTTCCTTATCTTCATTGGGGAAAGTCGGTTGGGGGTGTTGGTGGAAAATTTTGGATTTTATGGTGGTTTTTATTGTGGATCTATTGTGATGTCATGATGCAATGTATGTCGTGTATGTCATAAATGTCACTATGAATTGAAAATGGGGGACCCTGATGTAAACAAGACGAAAGTCTTTCTCTGGTCTGCATCCCCTTAACAATTGTGTGTATTGAGCTGTACTGTATTGTACTCATTCATTCATTCATTCATTCATTCATTCATTCATTCATTCATTCATTCATTCATTCATTCATTCATTCATTCATGTTACTTGTTGAGAGTCTGGTTCCAAACGGTCCTGGGGCCCTTTCAAAGTCAATATTCACAAGATGACATTGTGGGTTGAATATAATACAGTGAAGAAAAAGCAAATCTCTCTCAGTCTTAAGTGGAGTTGCGTGAGAGATTTCCGGCCCTCCTATTGTATCGGTTACACGTTCCGTCTGGCCGCATTCTGTCTGCTAATTGATCCACAACTTAAAAAAAACGGACACGCCCCCTCCGGATAACCATTGGTTCGAGGAAGGGGGTCTAATTTGCATGTAAGGGGAAACGGAGCGAGGTGATAGGACGGCCCGCTTTGTCAATCAGTGGAAAGGGGCGTGGCGTGTGGTCCAGCTGCTAAGTGGTGGTAATGTGTGCAGCAACAGAAGCAGCAGCAGGACTGGCAGCAGGCAGAGAGGCTTCGGACGGAGGGACCCGAATCCAGGCCAATAAAAGAAGACATTAGAGGAAGAAAGAAAGGGATTCCTGCGCCGCGAAATGCGCATCACACGGAAACAGTGGACTATTTGCACGATAAGCATTCTGCTGATCTTCTACAAGACGAAAGAGATCACCAGAAGTGAGGAGGAACACCAGGAGGCTCAACTCACTGGGTACGGATCCGCTCTTTCTGCCTCTGATGCCCCGCTAGCTCACAGGTAGGCTGCCCGCCGCCGCCGGTGGTGGAGGACATGAGGAGCCGAGGAGCCAGGGCGCCGGGAGGAGTGCAAACTTGATTTGTAACACTTTTTGTTTGTTTGTTTGTTTGTTTTTGTTTTATAATCTTGATAAGAAAATAAAATAAAAATGGATCTCCTCGCGGTGTATCCTCCTGCAGCCGGTCCGACTCTCTCTCTCTCTCTCGCAGCAGGTCCAGTTGTATAACGGGGTGGATGCTGCTGCTATTGTGCTCCTTTGTTTGGACTGAACCGGGGTGCGATCACTGTCCCCCACCAGTCCCCGTGTTTGGTGCTTCCTGCGCGGCGTCCAGCCCTCCTGCCGCCCCGGTGCAGTGGCTCGCTGTGCCTGTAGTGCGAGTGCCTGGATTCTTCAGGGGGATTTTTGAACCATCCTCTCCCTCCTGAATGTGTGCCAACAATTCTCTCCTTCAAGAGCCCTCGGGCAGACAAACTGGGGCAAAATATGGCTACCCACTACTACCCAGAATCTAACCAAATATCAACCCACCAGGATGCAGCAGAAACTGGCTGCATTCTGCCAACTGTGACATTTTGATATTGTTATTATTATTCACACATTCATTAGCTTAATCAAAGAGAACGGCTTTTCGTGGTTTGTCATCACTTAACCTGTTCCACACAATGTGAAAATCCGCCTAAAATATATACCTAGGTAAATGGAATATTGCTCCACTTCTACAAGGGCTATTTGCATATTCTTGGTATCTAGGTACATCTATGGACCTCGGGGAATGTATTCACAGTGTCAGAAATATTGTGTCTATTACTAGGCTTGCTTAAATTGTGATGAAACAAAGGAGAATATGAATTATGATTTTTCTTTGCATCTTTGACAGTGAATAACACCATGATAATAATGACCAAACTTAGAACTGCCACTGATCTCGTTCAGTACCCTCTTCTTGAGTACTCTTGAGGGTTATCCGATAAGATAAACCCAATGGAAAAACATGCACAACAACAATAGGTCGCTAACGCTGTGGCGTCCTTGACGAAGACGGACAGGAGCACTTGGATTGGTCCCCTGGCGCGGCTCACGTTGACGCCTGTCTGCTCCCGGCTGCCCTTGGGGGGGAAGGACAACGGGATGGGTTAATCGCAGATACGAATCGCATTCATGCATCGCATGCGTGCCGAATGATGACCTCTGAGCAGGTCCTAAATTTTTTTTTTTTTATATTATTATCATGTGTACAAAAAATCTAAGGAAATTAATAAAGGCAAGATGATTAAACCGAAGGTTCTGTAGATACAGTACTGAATTCTCCCATCCGGACCAATGCAATTTGAAATATTATTATAGAATATGATGCTTATACATTACCTTATTATAGCCAATTCTCACATTTTTATATATATATAGTATATACATATATTATCTTTCAAATGCCCGAGTTCAATTTGGATTTAGTATCACCAGGCGTGCATAAGAACAGATAATAATCTAGTGTACTTTTTAATTTTCCCCACAGTGCAACCGTTTTGAAACTAATTTCAGATCTAATTGTTCCTACATGCTAACAATAGGGAGGAGAAACTAACTGCGTTTCAATATTTGTCAAACTTTACCTTTTGTGGCTTATCGTGAATCATAACAGTTATTGATATGATTCATTCAGAACGCTGAACTTTGAAACCCCACAGTATCTGACAGGAAGTGTAGTTCGGAAAAATTCCAACGCTGGTCGACCGCTATAGACCACCGCAACACTTCCGGGATTCTGAAATCACGGAGGAGATAGCGGGGGGAGCATATGAATGAATGTGGATGAGAGCCGTGATGTAAGTGGTTGCAGCTACGGCTGTGGGGGCGCTAGAGACATGATCGAATATACTTTTATGCGACTGAGTCTCCTGAACACGGCGCAACCCATTCCTAATCGATCAGAACTAAATCGGCCGAGATCAAGTCCCTTTTCCAGCACCTACTCCCCATACACATGCGCAGATTGTCAATGGAGTCTGGACGACGCGAGATGACGCACGAATGAATGTGGACTGTTCCATCAGAGGGGGGAGCTTCGGTGGTAGTGTGAGTGGCTACAGACCACTGCACTTAAATATAAACATTACATCTACCTGGAGACTCAATGAGGTAATTGTAGATGTCCCCATAAGACGCGTCTGGCCATTTAGTGGGATAATTTTTTCATTATCCTGTTCGGCTGAAAGGACACTGGCCACCGAAGCTTTGAAATTCCACAGTACTGGAAAAGGGACTTGATCTCGGATGATTTAGTTCTGATCGATTAGGAATGGGTCGCGCCGTGTTCAGGAAACTGGGCGCATAAAAGTATATTCGATCATGTCTCTAGCACCCCCATAGCCGTAGCTGCAACCACTTACATCATGGCTCATCCACATTCATTAATTTGCTCCCCCCGCTATCTCCTCCCCGATTTCAATGTAACGCGGAAGTGCAGTGGTCTATGCATGTCCTCTACAAAATGGCAGCAAAAAGACTACAATTCCCATGGTCCAAAATTTCCATTTCCGTTTCCGTCTTTGAATAGACTTCAGAAAATCGAAAACTTAAAACTATCCAATGGCACTTTTAACCTATTGCTAAACTAACGTATTGATGATAATATACATTCTACATGCTTTTGTGACATGTTAATACTTTAAAACGTTTGACAAAAAAATCGCAACTTATATACAATATTAAAAAAATATATGGATTTATGACCAGATGTCATTTTTTGGGTCGGTACCGACCCTGTGGGGGGGCACTTCAACTAAATAACATTGCTGATTTTATCTTGCACATAATCTCGCACGTATCCCAAAGCAAACGCATTGATTTAGTTTGACAGTTATTGAGAGTAAATGAGTTTGAATATGGCCACCACCACTGATGTCATCGGGGGGCATTGCATCTGTGTTGTGTTAATTTACAGCTCCATGAAGTGACACAGTAGCGGTCCCTGTAAGACCAGCTATTGAAATTTTTTTTCTTCTACATAATTTCAGATGTAATTAAAACAACGCAAGGATTCAATGTCCCCGGTGACATCGCTGGTAGCCATATATTAAACATTATTTACTCTCTCAATAATAACTTGTCAAACAAAACATTTGTGCAACCCCATTTTCTTGATTTTTTTGGATGTGTTTGAGATTATGTGCAAAATAAATCTGTGATGTGCCCCTTTAACCGTCTCTAGTGGTAGTCAAAGGGTTAACCGTCTCTAGTGTGGTAGTCGAAGGGTTAACCTTCTGTAGTATGGTAGTGAAAGGTTAACCTTCTGTAGTGTGGTAGTGAAAGGTTAACCTTCTGTAGTGTGGTAGTGAAAGGTTAACATTCTATAGTATGGTAGTCAAAGGGTTAACCTTCTGTAGTGTGGTAGTGAAAGGTTAACCTTCTGTAGTGTGGTAGTGAAAGGGTTAACCTTCTGTAGTGTGGTAGTGAAAGGGTTAACCTTCTGTAGTGTGGTAGTGAAAGGTTAACCGTCTGTAGTGTGGTAGTGAAAGGGTTAACCTATAGTATGGTAGTGAAAGGTTAACCGTCTGTAGTGTGGTAGTGAAAGGGTTAACCTTCTGTAGTGGTAGTGAAAGGTTAACCGTCTGTAGTGTGGTAGTGAAAGGGTTAACCTTCTGTAGTGTGGTAGTGAAAGGGTTAACCTTCTATAGTATGGTAGTGAAAGTGTTAACCTTCTGTAGTGAAAGGGTTAACCTTCTGTAGTGTGGTAGTGAAAGGGTTAACCTTCTGTAGTGTGGTAGTGAAAGGGTTAACCTTCTGTAGTGTGGTAGTGAAAGGTTAACCTGTAGTGTGGTAGTGAAAGGTTAACCTTCTGTAGTGTGGTAGTGAAAGGTTAACCTGTAGTGTGGTAGTGAAAGGTTAACCTTCTGTAGTGTGGTAGTGAAAGGGTTAACCTTCTGTAGTGTGGTAGTGAAAGGTTAACCTGTAGTGTGGTAGTGAAAGGTTAACCTTCTGTAGTGTGGTAGTGAAAGGTTAACCTGTAGTGTGGTAGTGAAAGGTTAACCGTCTGTAGTGAGGTAGTGAAAGGTTAACCTTCTGTAGTGTGGTAGTGAAAGGGTTAACCTTCTGTAGTGAAAGGGTTAACCCTTTGTCGTGTTGGAAGTGAAAGGGTTAACCTTCTGTATTGTCGCAGTGAAAGGGTTGAATGAAAATGCTAAATTCTGCACGGATGTTGACTGTGTGTGAGAGAGAAGGCTTGTAGCAAGGTTGAAAATTAGTTCTGGGAAATATGAGTTCTCTCCCGAGGCATAATTATGAGAAAGTGACTGTGAAAGATATACCTCCTCCTCTCTGGGACTCGAAAGTAGTTTAATAGGCAATGAATCTGTGTGTAGTATTGGACCTATAAATTATCTCTTGACTAGTTGTGTATGCTGTAGCTAATAAACGCATCAACACGTCCTCTTAAAGGGGACATCTTTATATATCAGAATTTCAACCTTGTGCCAGAGCTGTTCCTGTATGTAAGTAAAAAGAGAAAATGTGACTTGTTGGAACACGTTGTTGGAACCAGGTTGTGTTGCCTGAAGCAGAAGTTGGGAGCATTTCTATGGAGTATGTTATCTAAAAAAAACAAAATCAACAACTTCCTAAAATTGGTGAATAGATTTCACAATGTAGGGTGAAATGTCACATCCTATTTAGCACTTTAAGATGAGCCCGGAAGGTTGAGGCCTATGTGTGTGGTTTGTGTGTGTCTGAGTGCGTGCGTGCGTGCCTGTGTGTGTGTGCCATCAGGCGGTAGACTGTCAGGCTCTGCTTGCTTTGTTTATAACTCTTCAGAAGCGGTTGGTGACGGAAACAGATAACGGAACACACCCTTGGCCTCGACTCTCGCAGACAAACAACCGCGTCTGTCGCCTCTTCCCCGCCCACTTGATATTCAATTATGCAGAATCCCATCGATGTTCACAACGGGGGGGGGGGGGGGGGGGGTCTCTTCTCGCGCTCGATACTCGAAGATATAACCGATAACTGTGGCTCCAGTGCTTTACGTCTCACGTTTTGACCTCTTGATCTCGAGCGTCCTTTTCTTTTCTTCTGCCCAGGCAGGTGGGTTGCTAATCACAGCAGCAGAACGCAGAGGTGCCGTGTCAGAGCGCAGCAGATGGGAAGTCGTCGCAGAATGCGGCCGTGTGTTGCGTGTGAATGCCTGAAGCTCTTGGAACAATGGGGGCATTTCCCTTTTTAACGCAGCGCACATCTGCTGAAGAGCGTCATGCAGGACGTCATGTTTTCTTTCTTCTTCCTACAAACAAAACAAAATGAATCGCTCTTGACCCTGAGCCTTTAGGCCGACCGTCGGCGAGCCACACAAGGTCACTACCAAAACAAAATAAAGTTTCTTTTTTAAGTTTCTTTTTGCCAATGAAACCTGAGAACAGTTGGGGGCCCTGTTCACTGAGGCGAGAATGGCAAGGGGGAGGGACGACCTGAGTGCGCACACACACACACACACACACACACCGTCCTCCCTGGTAAAGTAACTGTGAACGTTGTTCCGTGTGTGTGTGTGAAAGCTATCGACGTCCTCGCCTGACTCGAAGACTCTGCCGCCGGGGCCGCGGCTAATGGCTTCCTCCCTCCCGCCAGTTCCGCCACGCTTTACCAGAAACAAGTGGGATGAAGAAGAATACCCTTCACAAAGTCAACCGAGCACGTCGACACAACCCTCATGTTTTGGCCTTGTTGCACCGACGAGCGCGGGGAAACAAAGACCATAATTAGAGACGGTGTATGGAGGTGGAGAAAACCCAGACGCGGGCCACGGAGCCGAGTTTGTTTTCTTTCTCTCGAGTCACTCGTATGTGATTTCAGGTGTTCATTATCCCGTAATGACTCGCTTATTACGAGCGCTTGAGTCGGGATTCCCATTGTGGTCGCGTCACGTTTGAAGTGAATGTAATCGCTACAGATGCACGTGTGTGTGTGTGTGGGAGGAGAGTGCATGCTCGTCCAGCCATGCTGCATGTGTAACTCTAGACGACTCTTAACCCTTTCACTACCACACTACAGAAGGTTAACCCTTTACTATCACACTACAGACGGTTAACCCCCCCCCTCTTACTTCTCTCTTCCCAGCGATGGTGAACTGAGCACTTCCAGGCTGCTGGTCAATGGCACGGGGACGACCTCGAGGAGGGGAGGGCCCTCGTTTCTCCAGCACTCTGCGGCGGCATGGAGGGTCAACTCGTCGCTGGTGCACTTGATCAGGTGAGAGGGGTACAGGTATTGATACTGGCTTAAAGGTCCCCTATCTTATCTTATATAAATGGCATTTTCCAGTGGTTTGCATTGTTTTCTAGCACTGTGGGGTTGTACCAACACTGACTAGATGTGAAATCTCGACCCAGTCCCGTTTCTTCAGTTCAGCTGAGACAACCCACCCCCCCCCCCACCCCCACTGAAACGAGCCATTCTGATTTGACTCACTCGCTGACGTGAATAGGGGCCGATCTGCCACCGCCCGATGAAATGAAATGTATTGAAAGAAACCTTACAGAGGTGTTCCATAGACTCACAGGAATTGTGTAAAATCGCCCGAAAAGTGATTTTATTTACTTTCCATGGGACCTTTAAAAATACGGGCTGTGTTGACACGGCCCTTACCGGTGTTGTGGAGCTCTTGACACGGCCCTTACCGGGTTGTGGAGCTCTTGACACGGCCCTTACCGGGTTGTGGAGCTCTAATACAGAACAGGACTCGGTCCAACTGAGACGAGATGAGGAACTTGTACCTAAAGGGAGGATACTTCTGCCAATTGGTCGGGTGTTTGGCTGGAAGAAGGCTGATGCTGACCACAACACCTACTCCAACACAACCTAACGTTACATGAGAACCAAGAGAGGCAGAACACAACAAACCTCCGCCACCACCTAACGTTACATGAGAACCAAGAGAGGCAGAACACAACAAACCTCTGCTACCACCTAACGTTACATGAGAACCAAGAGAGGCAGAACACAACAAACCTCCGCTACCACCTAACGTTACATGAGAACCAAGAGAGGCAGAACACAACAAACCTCTGCTACCACCTAACGTTACATGAGAACCAAGAGAGGCAGAACACAACAAACCTCTGCTACCACCTAACGTTACATGAGAACCAAGAGAGGCAGAACAGAGGGAGCAGAACAGGGAGAGACAAAAGATGTCCGCTACATGGAAGGCAAGTGTTGAAAGCCCTGTTGAATGTCACTTCCAAATAAAAGGAGAAAAGAAAGTTCTCTGGATTGTCGAAAAGGAATCGTGAGGCAGGTGGTTATTTTGTTTTTCATCAAATGTACAGAAAACTCACTATCAAGTTCAAGTTTATTTGTCATAATAAAATACAGAATACTTTATGATGAAATGCTTGTTTCTGTATGCGCCCCTGAGATTGTGCTACATACAGTAAAAAAAAGTAATTAAAAAAATAATAATAATAATTAAGAAGTAAGTAAAGGAATGTTCAGTCAATCTACATGTATACAATACAGAGTAAAATGAGTAACAGTGAGGTACAATGCAGAAATGAGATGACGTACAAAACTTACGGTAGGGTGCAAATGAGGTATGAATGTAGTGCAAATCTCTTTAATAATAGATAATATAAAGTGAGTAAGGTGAGTGTTTGTTTAAAGTGAGTGTGTACATGTGGATGTGTGTGCAGTGAGTGTAGAAGATGCTGGGTTGTTGCATACGTTGTGTCATTGTCATTGAGCATCCTGATGGTATCATGATATATATCGTTATCGAGATATGAAATCACCCATATCGTGACGGAAGATTGTGTCCATATATCAGCCTGGAGACTGCTAGCAAGATGATTGCTTGCGAGGCTGAACTTGCACAAGTACAGTGTGTTCTTATCTCGGTGAAAGAAAATGACACGTCCTCGAATGCCTGGCTCATCAATTCCAACAGTGATTTGAAATCTCTTTGTCGCCCCAATGTCTCGCTTCCTTTCTGCGTCGCTTTGCCTCGGCTAGAACGCAAGAGATTTCAGCCGTGCTTTTGTTTTTATTCCTGCAAGATATTTTGACTCCTTGCTCCATTAATCTGGGCCACTAGCACATTTTCACAGTAGGCCTTTATTACCCTAATGGGAGTGGAACAGAACAGAACAGTGTTTGTGTGAGCCTGTGTATAGAGGGGGAGAGGCGTTCTGACTGAGACGAGTACATAACCAGGAGACTGGAGCACTGGGGCATGTTCTGAACGAGCAGAATCCGTAATGTTTAAAGATGGAATAGAAATACTTTAATCATCCCGAGGGAAATTTGACACTACAAACAAATCGCTCACAGTATACATTTAGACAGAACAAAGTCACGAATAGGAATAACAAAACAAATTGCCTAAGAATAAGATGATAATAATAATAGAGTACGGACCGGGATTCACATTTCGTATGTTATGTATATACATTCTAGTATAAAATATACAGTAAAAATATACAGAAGACAGTAAGGGTAATATTGTGTTGTTTCAAAAGTAAGAGTCCAGGAAGATGGTAACTGTCACCCTGTGCTCAGTGATGCAGTGAGGCATAGAGATGCATTGTAAAGTCTGATGGCTGTCGGAATGAAGGACTTCCTGTGCCGTTCAGTGCTACATTTAGGGAGTGTTAGTCTAGCACTGAACATGCTCCTCCTGTCTGCAATGATGGCTGCAATGAAGAAACAAACTTGCTACAAACTCATTCGGAGACGAGAACGAAACCGTGCC
Source organism: Notolepis coatsorum (assembly GCF_963971535.1). Taxonomy (NCBI): domain Eukaryota; kingdom Metazoa; phylum Chordata; class Actinopteri; order Aulopiformes; family Paralepididae; genus Notolepis; species Notolepis coatsorum. The sequence goes on along the minus strand of NC_140176.1, from coordinate 95,805,214 downwards.
ACCTGCACATGCATCCGTCTGCTTGGCCCCTGGACGTGCTCCTTGCAGCGTTCTCAAGAGCCACTCATCCCCTCGACTTCCATACTCGACACTGCACTCGCTCGGGTCCTCGGCAATACACCCGCCAAAAACGTTCAAAAGTTCATCGTTATAGCACCGACGTCTGACCAAATGGCACCAAACCAAAAACCCGCAGAGTGTGAAGTTGATCGGACGACCGGTTCTCTAGACGGGACGGACACGGACTACAGGGCCACCATCTGTCCAAATGGCCCCGACTTCGACACTCCTCCGCAATTTAGCCGCAGAGCGCGAAGTCGGTCGGACGAGCGGCTCTCGAGATATGCGATGGACGGTCCGACGAGACGGGACGGAGACTCCTTCCTTTAGTTGTATTGAGGATGCAAAAAAGAAAACGAGCATCGGGTAAACAGTGCCCCGTTCTGGGCTGAGGGCTCCAGTAATACGTCATATTATCTTGTAACGGCTGCCTCGTCATCCTCATCGGCATGGGTGGAGTGATGTACAAGAAGTAGACGGTGTTCATATCAGTATTGAGTTTTATACTGAAAACGAGGTTTTGTTTTAACTTTAGATGAGTCATACACTATTAAAAACGTTTTTCCGTTGTCAGAAATGAGCCATCGCTTGTGATATCCAATTATACCCTCAAGTGTCTGTGTGATGAGGGCAGTGTTCTGACCCTCTGCCATAAAAACACAACAAGGTCTTGACATTTAAGCTTGCATGTAGGTGGCTCATTTCGCAGCCAGACGACTTCTCTTTTTTTATTGGGGAAATGTGCTTGCCATGCTAATAATAGCAACCAACCTGCCCCCTTCTCTCCCTCTCTCTCTCCCTCTCTCTCTCTCTCTCTCTGACTCTTTCTTCCTGCGGCCTGGGGAATAGTCTAAGTAGGGCTCGGCTGCAGCACACGTAGTAGCCCCTTGAGACAAAGAAAATGGCTAGCTGCTCAGGAGGCAAAGAACTAAAACACTATATAGAAGCTTTTTAGCTAAAAGCTGATTTTTTTTTAGAAAATCATTCAGACGCAGACCTCTTTCCTCGCCCTGTGTGAAGTGATTACAGAAACTAATAAAGTTATTGCTGTTTTTGAAGTGCCAACGAAAGTGTGGGCCGGTTTACAGTATTTATTATTCTAGGTTTTCCCCCTTCCTCGACTCGTATATACACACGAGCTCGAGCACCTGTAGAAAGCACGTGTTTTTAAGACGTGCTCATCTCAAGACTTCCCGAGACGGCTTGTTTTTACGCTCTGGGTGTTTTGTACATATTTAGATCTTGCTCAGCGGGAGGGTTGGGGAAATGGCACATCGTCATCATCCTCATCCTCGTGGCAGGCGGTTAGTGTTGCCACGCAGAACTCAAAAGGGTCCGATGTTTTTCTCGTATATTGCAGATGCACATTGTCTCTCTGCATCTTCTGCATTCCAACTTCTGTGTGTCTTTTCTGACCACGGAGAAGTTAATTAAATGATCTGTATTGATTCCCGTTTCAAACTACAGGGTTTTCCGTACAAGCCATTGTGAATGTGTTCCATCACTCGGATGACGAGAGCTATATGAATTGAAAATGGGGGACCCTGATGGAAACAAGACAAACGTCTTTCTCAGGTCTGCATCCCCTTAACAATTGTATGTATTGAGCCGTACTGTATTGTACCCATTCTGCAATCTGTTAAATAAAGTTTTCATTCATTCATTCATTCATTCATTCATTCATTCATTCATTCATTCATTCATTCATTAGCTTTGACTGGGATTGAGTGACTCTAAGTTCTCTCTCTCTCTCTGTTTTATGATGGTGTGTGTGCTGGGCAGTGTTCAGAGTAATTTATTTATTTATATATATATATATTAAGGCTGTCAAAGTTAACGCACAATTCTATTAACGGCACAATTCTTTTTAACTCTCAATTAACTTTTTCAAATCTTTTTTCTTATCTTATTTTTTAATTTTTTTTACTAGACTTCACTCTGGTGTATTATTGATACTCTCATTGATACTATGTTTCTGACTCAAAGTGTGTGTGTGTGTGTGTGTGTGTGTGTGTGTGAGAGAGAGATAGAGAGATGAGGAAGGGGCAAGAGAGAAAGAGAGCCGAGTGTGTGTGTGAGAGGGAGAGGGACGGTGTGAGTCCTCAGCCCTTGTGTGGGTGAATGTAACAAGTTCCTAACGTTTTCTTTCCCCCATTATTTCATGCACACTTTATTCATTGTTTTAAATTATTATTTTCTTAAGTTATTTTGTGCATGTTGATAAGAGTATTAAAACTTGGAACTTGAAAAATATCCGTTTAAGGTAGATAAAAAAAAATTAAAACTGCGATTAATTTGCGATTAATCGCAAGTTAACTATAGACGATCATGCGATTAATCAGATTAAATATTTTAATCTATTTGACAGCACTAATATATATATATTAGTCCACTCCACCCCACTATCTAGTCTTTACTGAGAAAGAGAGCAGAGGAGGCGACGGAAGAGCAGGTGCAGGCCGGATTCGATCCTAAGCACGTAGAGGGGATTAACACATACTGTGCTGCTAACTGAGAGAGGCAGGGGTCTTAACAACCACACATCTCTCTGGACACAACAACAGGAAGGACATTCTCCGTTTCCTGGACGCAGAGAGGGACATCTCGGTGGTGAAGAGCAGCTTCAAGCCCGGCGACACCATCCACTACGTGCTGGACCGACGCAGGACCTTCAACGTCTCGCGCACGCTGCACAGCCTGCTGCCGGAGGTCTCGCCGCTCAAGAACCGCCGCTTCAAGACGTGCGCCGTGGTGGGAAACTCCGGCGTGCTTCTCAACAGCGGCTGCGGGAAGGAGATCGACGGTCATGACTTTGTCATACGGTGGGTGACTCTCTCACTTCCTGTTTCCTCTGTTTTGGTTTTGGAGTGTGCACCCTACCAGAGATGTCTTAACTAGGGATGCTCGATATTGGCTTTTTTACCTATACCGATATTGTCCAACTCTTAATTTCCGATACCGATATCAACCGATACCGATATATGCAGGGTTTCCTCCCCCAAAAAACAGAATAATTTCAGGTAATTAACATTACATATCTCTTGTTGTGGAATTAACACAACATTATGCATACTTTTGACAATAAATAAAATCAGAATTTGTTCTTACTTGCTTGCCTGGGTAAATAAAGGTTATAGAAATGTAAAATAAAAATATGAAAACCGCTACCGATATTTTCCGATATCACATTTTAATGCCAATATCGGCCGATAATATCGGACATCCCTAGTCTTAACCCTTTACTATCACACTACCGACGGTTACCGTAAAGGGTTAACCTTCTGTAGTGTGGCAGTGAAAGGGTTAACCCGCTGTTGTGTGACAGACTGGCAGTGAAAGGGTTAACCTTATACAAACTGTCTTGTACAAATTCATTTGGTTATTGAGTTGGAGAGTTTTGAACGCGTCACATATTCCAGTACCATTTTTTAATACAGCACAGTGAAATGATGCAACTGAAAAGAAATTCAAACTCCTTCTGCATGTGGCTTCCTACGAGCTGTCAACTACTCTTTATCTTTCATAAAATATTTTTCTCCTAACTATATTTTATACATGCATAATATGACGTTGCACATTACAACGCTTTCACTCTATAACTCTCAAACCAAATTATAATTTGTACAAAAAGGTGTGCAGTTTTGGGATATGTGTGAGATTTATGGGTGGACTAGAGATCACCATACTCTTTTGGGTGGTGTGTTCCTTTAATATACCACAGGGTCCTCTTTTTAGCCCTGGCAACTGCCTGACCTCGTGACATCCCAACGCTGACATTTTGACAACATCTCAAGAGGCGACGCTTCGGTGATAAATCAAATCAAATCAAATTTATTTATTTATAAGGCCCGACAACACACGTTAATGTCCCCATGGGCCGTACAAGTCTTCTTTAAACAAGTCAAGAAGAAAACAACTAAGTCAAGAACAGAACAAGAACACCATAAAGGTCAAAAAATGTAAGATAAATGCAAATAAATGAAAGAATGCAAGCACTCCCAGACATACCCCACGCGAAGGTAAGGAAAAACTCACTAAAACCTAACAATAGGGAAAAATGCTCCACAGGCAGTGTGGAGGAGAGAAACCTTAGAAGGGCCATTCAAGGGGGGATCTCCCTTCTTAGATGTTGGTGATAGTAGTGTTGCAGACGGACAGTTGGTAAGCATGCATTCATGTGTGTAGTGAAACACAGATGAGTGCATGCAATAGCAACTGAACATTTTGAAAGATTAAAGATAGAGCTAATAGCGATAGCAACTGAACATTTTGAAAGATTAAAGATAGAGCCGAGATCTATTTGAGGCACAGGGGCGGCGCAAAGAGGGTATAAAAACCAAATACAAGCTCCCAGGTCCCCGAGATGCCATTAGCTTCGCTTTACACCTCCGGAATGGGTGTCGTACTTATAGGAAGACTCAAAGTAATGAGAATATTAGCCGTCGTTATCTAATGTACATTAGGTGGATATTTAGGTGAGCATGTATGTGTAACGGCTCTTAGCCAGAAACGCAGTCAAATAATTGACCGCGGCTTTTTAATGGGTAGCCCTGAACTTTTATGTTCCCCGCCAGGCTGCATTAAATAAAGTGCAGATTCCACTGCTCTCTTGCCTTGTCAAGTGTTCCCCATAAAATATGAGATTATTATTATTATTATATTACAGCCCGGTTCATTAGTCATTTAGTCGGCTTCCCGTGGAGCGCTGCTTCCATTTAGTTTTGGTTTGAAATGTCCTTTTACGCGGGGGGGGGGGGGGGGGGGGAGCAGGGGTGTAAAAAGTACCCAGAAATAGTGAAAGTATGGGTACCATCTCAAAATGTATCCGCAGGATTAATAACGTTAACGTTAGTTCGGCCAGAGAAACAAATATACTAATTAAAATGGTTGGACCTGTGAGATCTTGTACTTTGTAGGTCTGCATTTTAAATGGAAGGAGTAAAAAGTGTTGGTTTTTTTTTCTCTGAAATGTAATTGAGTACAAGTATACAAACCTAATAATACTCGTAAAGTACAAATCCCCAAAAACTACTTGAGTAATTGTACTTTGTTACAATACTTAAGTACTTTGAATGACGAGTAGCGGTGAGGTACGCCGTCTTGAATGACGAGGTGTCGACGCAGACGCTTTGCGCGACTCATGAATAATTCTCTGTGACTCGGGTTTGAGCTGCGCAGCGTCGTGTGGATGAAGAAGCCGAACACTTTGTAAATCTGCTTATTAAGTTACAGAGCAAACTGTTCCTACTTTGTTCCTTCAGGATGAAGGCGAACGTTTGAAGGTGTGTTTTATGCGTGTGTGCGATAGAGAAACCCAGTCTTTCACTCCTCACTGGTCTTGTTCTTCAAAAACAACACTGTGGCATGTTTTGAGGGTTTGTTTTTCTTATCCACCAAATATAGGACAATGTTCCCTCTCACTTAAAATAAGATGATCCTTTTATTAATCCTCTTGGGGAAATTCAGGTGTCAAAGCAGCATGGGGGGGGGGGGGGTACAGAGCTTCACAGTCCAGTATCTATATACACTATAGATACATACAATAAATACTAGTGCTGTCAATCGATTAAAATATTTAATCTGATTAATCGCATGATTGTCCGTAGTTAACTCGTGATTAATCGCAAATTAATTGCATTAAAAAAAATGTATCTACCTTAAACGGATATTTTTCAAGTTCCAAGTTTTAATACTCTTATCAACATGAGTCAACAAATGCTTGCTTTATGCAGCCATTTAACACAAAATGATGACCCTCATGCATTGCAAATTTGCATCAAATTCAAAACAGAGTGATGCACAAAATAACTTAAAAGAAAATAATAATTTAAAACAATGAATAAAGTGTGCATGAAATAATAGGGGAAAGAAAACGCTCTCTTTCTCTTTTGCCCCTTCCTCATCTCTCTCACCCCCCCCCCCCCCCCATCTCTCTCTCTATCTCTCACACACACACACTTCAGAAACAAACATAGTATCAATGAGAGCATCAATAATACACCTGGGTGAAGTCTAGTATAAAAAAAAAAAAAAAAAAAAAAAACGAAGTTAATCGTGAGTTAAAAAAAAAATAGTGGCGTTAATAGAATCGGGTGTTAACGCGTTAATACCGCGTTAACTTTGACAGCCTTAATAAATGCAATATAAAAAAAAAAGGATGGTCCAGTGAGTGAGTGCACGTGGATATGAGTTCTCACGTCCCGAGTTCTGACAGTGATAGTTCTCTTGACCACAGAGACGGCCGCCGAGCCCTTGGTTATAGAGCCTGATGGCTGTCGGTATAAAGGACCGGCCCAGGCGGATTGTGGTGTGTGTGGTGGTGGGGTGGTTGAGTCTTTGGCTGAACGTGAGAGGGGTTCTCCAGGATGGCTTCTAGCTTTTTCCTCAGCCACCACCTCTAGATTATCCAGCTCACCACCCACTACGGAGCTACTTGCCACAGTCTTGGGGGGGGGGGGGTCGAAGCCTAATGGGTAGAAAAGCGAGCTTGTGACTGAAGCTACGTGGGGTTTTAAAACCCAAGGTTGTGCCGTGAAAATGCTTTTGTTTTAAAAATGGAAGATGTGGAGTGTATCCCAACCCTCTCGACCCCCCCTGTGGGACCGCTTCCCTAGACCGGCCCCTCCTCTATGAGTAAGGTGTGTCAGTTTAGCCGGCTCCCGGTTTAAATCATTCCTAGTGAGATCATTCCTCTCCGGAGCCGCCCCCGCATGCCGTTCCTCTCTCCGGAGTCCAGACTGCTCGGCAATATGCTCCTGAATCTTCCCGGCAGACTATCTGGAGTCTTGTTTATTCCACACTTGGCCTCGCGCCGCATCGGCGATGAATAACACGTGTGTTCTCTGGGCAGCTGCCGGCACCGTTGCCCAGGCGTGTTCCCTCTGGTGAGGGAGGGGGAGACTGGAGGATGGCATTAGTTATCACCCCTAAAGATGAAGCATGCAGCTGTTGAGTTGGGGTGGAGAGAGAAGGCATCCATGGTAGGGATGTGCATGACTGACCACAACATTATTATATAAATGATATAGCATGACTGACCACAAAATTATTATATAAATGATATAGCATGACTGACTACAAAATTATTTTCGAATAGTCGTGCCAGTCTCCACATTTGATTTTCATGTTGAAAAAAATATATATAATTATTATAATTTATTCATTTTTTTTTCTTTTTTAAGTGAAGCAAACTATTCTTAGTTAATACATTTTTATATTTAGAGGCACATTTTTATATTTAGAGGCAGCCTAATTTTCATAGCCTAATTGATCTAAAATATGCACATGCTACTGTTTCCGTTGGTTCATTAAAACCGGTTGATAGGCCAAATGCAATGCTGTTATCATAGGCTACGATGGTGAACAGTGTCATTTTGATTTATTGGCTACGATGGTGAATGGTGTCATTTTGATTTATTGTCTGTCAGCTGAGCCGATCGACGTCCTGAAGGATTATCTGAAGTGCCTATTGATTTTAATGATCCATTCTATTAAAAAGTAACTGAATTTAAACAAACGGAAAATACAATTTAGTGTTTTCGAATATTCGGTCTTAAGAACAGTAGACTATTCGAAAATGATGTCATGCACATCCCTAGTCCTGTGTTCCGCACAATTCCCGTCAATTTGGACGCGCCGGTTGAAAGTAATTTGTCCAATCCTGTGTGTAAAACGGTAAAATGGTCCAAAAATCCAAAGTGCTTTTACAATTTTTGGCCCTCACGTTTCTTTTTTTACCCGTTCACTCACACATTCGCACACCGACGGCGGAGGCGACCATGCAAGGTGTCAACCTGCTCATCGGGAGCAGTGAGGGGTTAAGTGTATTGCTCAAGGACACGCTGCCCGGGAGGAGCGGGAATCGAACCCGGGAATGACCGCTCTACCTCCTGAGCCACTTGTGTGTGTGTGTTGACCCGATAGTTACCAGTGTGTGTGTGTTGACCCGATAGTTACCAGTGTGTGTGTTGACCCGATAGTTACCTGTGTGTGTGTGTTGACCCGATAGTTACCTGTGTGTGTGTGTTGACCCGATAGTTACCTGTGTGTGTGTGTGTGTGTTGACCCGATAGTTACCTGTGTGTGTGTGTGTGTGTGTTGACCCGATAGTTACCAGTGTGTGTGTGTGTTGACCCGATAGTTACCAGTGTGTGTGTGTGTGTGTGTTGACCCGATAGTTACCTGTGTGTGTGTGTGTTGACCCGATAGTTACCAGTGTGTGTGTGTGTTGACCCGATAGTTACCAGTGTGTGTGTGTGTTGACCCGATAGTTACCAGTGTGTGTGTGTGTGTTGACCCGATAGTTACCAGTGTGTGTGTGTGCAGGGAGCGAAATTAAAGCCCGCCAAGCGCCATTTGCGGGCAGATTTTACATTTGGCGGGTGGGACTGAGAGGTCTGTCCGCCATGTGGCGGGCAACGAAATAGTCATGTGAAAACCGTTCGAATAACATGATCCAATTCTTAGCGGAGTTCTCACTCGCTGTCTCAAGCACACAGACATGCAACGCGCTGCTCCTCCCTCCTCCAGCCCCTCCCAACCCCATGTAAACAGAGAGCAGGCCATGTGAGCCGCGCGGCGCGTGAGCGGCGCGGGGCGTGGAGCGGGCGGTTTTGACGTGAGCGAGGAGTGGGTTTTAAAATGAGTCGGCGCGACGTCCGGAGCGAGAGTTCTCCTCCGCTCCAATCCACTCCAGGCCGCTCACAGTGGTTTAACACTGTTGATGTAATATATACATTAGGGGTGGACGGTATGGTCTAAAATTTATATCACGGTATAATTTGAAGCATAGACGGTAACGGTATATATCACGGTATCAGTGTTTCTGTTAGAATAATTTTTTTTGCCTGATAGGCAGGCTATATAAAGAATGACATCCTCAAGGCATGTAGATTTATAATATTTTAACTTAAAACTAGGCTACTTTTGCGTATAAAGTCATTATATTCCAAATAAAATAAGTCCCGAGTCGAGACTCCTGCTCTCATTGCAAACAGCGGGGCTGGATGCTGGATTTTGCTAGAAGCATATGTAGCTGCAGAGCCGCAGAGCCAGGGGCTCTTTCAGGTCTGGTCACAGGCCCGCTCAACAGCGCCCCCCCACCCAACGGCTGAATTGCCAATGGCTGAATTGGAGTATTGCACAGTGCAATACTCCAATTCAGCCATTGGAAATTCAGCCGTTGGGTGGGGGGGCGCTGTTTGACGGGCCTGTAACCAGACCTGAAAGAGCCCCTGGCTCTGCGGCTCTGCAGCTGCATGCTATTCGCAAATCCACTGCTGCAGCCGTCCTCCCGCTGCAGCCGTCGTTATCATAACACTACACACATATCGTAATGTTTACAGCAAACTGTAGTTGATCACCAGGTATGTTTTATTAACGTAGAATAATTCATATAAGAAAAACGATAGGGAAATATCTTACCTTTCTCTACTGGTTAAAAATGCCAGGAACTGAAATTGAAACTTGCTGTGCGCCGCGGTGATATGTGTTTATTATGAAATGACAATTGCGTGTTGACACGCCCACTGCGCGAAGCCTCCTAAATAACTTTTTCCAGTTTGCACATATCGATTATCTATGACTAATTCTATCTATTTTTAGGGGCAAATGCGATTGAAATAGTCGCGCTGTGGTTACATGACGTCATTGCTATTTTAGAGCTGCTCTACCGGTTACACGGTATAGTCAAAATCCATACCGTAGAGCAAATTAATACCGTATACCGTTTATACCGTCCACCCCTAAATACATGCAGTACAATGCCAAAGCAACAGATGGCGATGTACAAACATGAAGGCCATTTTCAACCAATGAGAAGGGTGAACCTGTGATATCCTGTTCAGGCTTTGTCACTCACTCCTGTTAGAAAAAGTATCGACGCCATTGTTGTTGTCGTTAGCTTACATGCTAACGTTAATGGCAGCGACCATAGCATTGTGGCTCGGCTAGCCTATCATCGCTTAATAGAGCTAGTGAATGGATAAACAACGTTATTTGTGACTCGACGTGACCAAACCCGATTTGATCCGGTGAGAAACAAGTGCCAGAAAAGGAACAATTGTCTTGCTCTTCAGAAAATCGAAAAAAATCGAAATCTGTTTTTTTTTACATCTTTGAAATGTCAATAATGTGTTCTCTTATTTGCTCTTATTTGCAAACTTAAATACAACTTGTAAATGAGGTAATTATTGTTATATAGTTCGACAGTATTGTCTCTCAATACTGTGGAAAAACTACAGGTGAGGGGATTTACGTGTGGGTCTGTCAGCTTAACAGGTACTTAAGAGGTGTTGAAACACACATAGCCAAACGCTCTCCTTTCTTAGCAGGGAGAAGAACAATGTTTATACACTTTATCTTAATGTTATAAGTTATAGCAACGCAACAAACGCAGTGTCCTGTCCATATAAAAAAGATTAAAAAAAAACGAGAGTCCGCGCGGGTGTATTGTCATTAAATTAAACAACATTAAAACACATTTAGAATGTCACGAATTTGATGAGCGAACGAATTTAATTCGAGTGAATTTATTGCAACCTAATGGTATAAGAAGTAAATTCATTCAATAGGGAAACTCAAAGAAAATAACAAACAAGTTATTATTATTATTATAGGACGCGTTGGTTGTTGTTGTAGACGAACGCGCGCTGGCAATTCATTTGATGACAAGACAAACGTCTTTCTGGGTCTGCATCCCCTTAACAATTGTGTGTATTGAGCTGTACTGTATTATTGCAACTTGGCTTGAATCCGCAGCAATAAGCCAGATAAACAAAATTGTATTAACGCGCCTCGTTAAATCCTCCGCCGTTTCCTCTCTCTCAGTGCTCCACTGTCCGGCTGGCTGCTCTGCCTGTCTGTCTGGCTACTCTGATCCAATCACATTCAGCGTTTCTCCCCCCCACCCACAGTCTGCGAATCAGAGCAGAGTAGGGCGGGTTTTCACGGAATGGAAAGTCTCTTTGCTTGTGAAGAGTGGCAGAAACCTTTCACTACCACACTACAGAAGGTTAACCCTTTCACTGCCACACTACAGAAGGTTAACTTGATTGATTGATTGAAAACTTTATTAACAGATTGCAGAATGGGTACAATACAGTACAGCTCAATACACACAATTGTTAAGGGGATGCAGACCAGAGAAAGACTTTCATCTTGTTTACATCAGGATCCCCCATTTTCAATTCATCATAGAAAATAATGTTATGAATGCCCGAAAACATTTGTGATGTCACAGTATGATGTCATAATCAAACATTCTAGAACATTTGTGTATCTATTCAACAATTCTCTCACAGCTACAGAAGGTTAACCCTTTCACTGCCACACTACAGAAGGTTAACCTTTAAATCTAAACATCTAAATGCTTATTGATGTAGCCTTTCCTTCAGCCAATACCTTGACCCCCAACATTACATGGCTTATGTGAGGCTTCCAACAAACCTTTCACTACCACACTACAGAAGGTTAACCCTTTCACTGCCACACTACAGAAGGTTAACTTGATTGATTGATTGAAAACTTTATTAACAGATTGCAGAATGGGTACAATACAGTACAGCTCAATACACACAATTGTTAAGGGGATGCAGACCAGAGAAAGACTTTCATCTTGTTTACATCAGGATCCCCCATTTTCAATTCATCATAGAAAATAATGTTATGAATGCCCGAAAACATTTGTGATGTCACAGTATGATGTCATAATCAAACATTCTAGAACATTTGTGTATCTATTCAACAATTATCTCACAGCTACAGAAGGTTAACCCTTTCACTGCCACACTACAGAAGGTTAACCTTTAAATCTAAACATCTAAATGCTTATTGATGTAGCCTTTCCTTCAGCCAATACCTTGACCCCCAACATTACATGGCTTATGTGAGGCTTCCAACAAACCTTTCACTACCACACTACAGACGGTTAACCCTTTCACTACCACACTACAGAAGGTTAACCTTTCCTTATAATACATTTACATTTAGTAATTTAGCTTTTAGACTTACAAGGCAAATACTTCAACTGCCACAACAACTTGCCACAAGACAGAGTCATTGCCATAACAAAAGAGCCTGATGCAAGGTGTTAATGTCCCCAGAGAGAGGGGGGCCATGGAATACAATGCATTCTGGGTAGGGTTGTAGTTGATTAAATCACAGGTGTGAACCTCTCCACAAGTTCGAAGACCATTCATCTCTGAATGCGTTTACTGATATCTCCATGATTCATAGGATGTAGCTTGAAAAATATCCCACCAAAATGTTCAAGTGATGGCTTATTTTTAAGGTATGAATCTGTACTTTCACAATATGTAAAAAAAAAAAAAAAAAAAAAAAAAAATGAAGATCCCTCAACATGACCCTGAAGTCCATACCTGGTCACATTTAACATTGCAGAATGGGTACAATTACAATGCGGCTCAATACAAACAATTGTTAAGGGGCCCAGGGGGTGTAGACTGTTGTAGTTTGAGCTAATTTACACCATGCTCCAAAAAAAAAAAAATCTGCTGAGCGATCTGGCGCCGGGAGCGCTCGATTCAAGGTGAGCGAGCGGAGAGCGACTTGGGGGCGGGGTCAACATGAGCGATTAGCGGAGCAGACCAAGCTTTAAAGAGCGAAGAGCGGATTTCTCGGCCGTGCCGATCCGCTCACGTGGCCTGACAGAGAGGCTAGAGTCGGGCCGGGCAGTCTGCTGACTGCTCTAACGTTAGCTACCGTTACAAAATGACCCAGTCAACTATTCACTTTTAGTTTAATACTGAGGCATTGTCCGTTATCTAGCCGGCTAGCTACTGATAGCAACAAATGCTCCAGCAAGTCTAGTAGTGCATAATACCTCCGTTGGATAGGTAGCTACCTAGTACACGTTAGCTCCAGTAGGGTCCAGCTGCAGCGCCGGAGAATCCTTGCTGGAGCTGGAGGCTACTCGAGTATACACACAGACAGTGGAGCTGTTTGCAGATAGCGAGCATTTTGACTTTTTGTGTGGTGGCGATAACGTTAGCTACCGTTACAAAATGACCCAGTCAACTATTCACTTAGTTTAATACATGAGGCATTGTGTAACGTTATCCAGCCGGCTAGCTACGGATAGCTCCCGACATCAACAAATGCAATAGTCCAGTGCATAATACCTCCGTTGGCTAGGTAGCTCACTAGTCACTACGAAATGTCGCAGTAAACTAAATAGTTCACTGAGACGTTGTCCCAACGCCATCCAGCAGTAGCTACAGAAAGCTCCTGACATCAATGTCCTACAACAACAACATGCGTATTCGAGTCCCTGGCTTACATCGCTGCTGAATAGGGTCCAGCTGTAGCTCAGGAGAATCCTTTTGCATGCTGAATGTAGCGTTTAGGGACCAGCTGCAGCGCCGGAGAATCCTTGCTGGAGCTGGAGGCCACTCGAGTATACACACAGACAGTGGAGCTGTTTGCAGACAGCGAGGTGGCGATGTCTCGCAGATAACACAATCACAAGTATGATTATATAATATATATATTTTATTAAAAAAAAATTATATAAAAATGTTTTTATCAAAAAAAAAGTTGGCAGGTAAGAAATATGCTTGGCGGGTAGATTCTTCCCATCTACCCGCCACTGGCCGGTGAGTCAAAAAGTTAATTTCGCTCCCTGTGTGTGTGTTGACCCGATGGTTACCAGTGTGTGTGTGTGTGTGTGTGTGTGTGTGTGTGTGTTGACCCGATAGTTACCTGTGTGTGTTGACCCGATAGTTACCTGTGTGTGTGTGTTGACCCGATAGTTACCTGTGTGTGTGTGTGTGTGTGTGTGTGTGTGTGTGTGTTGACCCGATAGTTACCAGTGTGTGTGTGTGTGTTGACCCGATAGTTACCTGTGTGTGTGTTGACCCGATAGTTACCAGTGTGTGTGTGTGTGTGTGTTGACCCGATAGTTACCTGTGTGTGTGTTGACCCGATAGTTACCTGTGTGTGTGTTGACCCGATAATTACCAGTGTGTGTGTGTGTTGACCCGATAGTTACCTGTGTGTGTGTGTGTGTTGACCCGATGGTTACCAGTGTGTGTGTGTGTGTTGACCCTATAGTTACCAGTGTGTGTGTGTGTTGACCCGATAGTTACCAGTGTGTGTGTGTGTGTGTGTGTGTGTGTTGACCCGATAGTTACCAGTGTGTGTGTGACCAGATGTTGTTCTCTCGACGTGGCTCTCAGTCGGTGTGTATGCGGCCTCTCTCCACGCACGCCTTCACAGATGGTAATCTCGCATCGAACAGGCGACGAGAAGGAAGCTCACAGCCACGGCTTGTCGGATGCCATATGGAGATTTGAAGCTCTCCGTTCTCCACGCCTCGGCCACCGGGGGGGGGGGGGGGGGGGGGGCCTCTGTCACACGCTCCCACTCCTCCCCACAGACGGGGGGCTTCTGTCACACGCTCCCACTCCTCCCCGCGTCGCTGATTGATTTAGGCAAGCATGCTCCGACGGCAGCTTAGATCCACTTTCTCTCATTATACCAATTTGGATGTCGGCGAAGGGTAACCGAGCACCTGCACTGACAGAGGGGCGTAGAGAACGAGAGCCAGTGTATTAATAATAATAATAATAATCATAATAATAATAATAATAATAATAATAATAATAATAATAATGGTGATGATGGTGATGAGCTTCATTTGTATAGGACTTTTCAAAATGGTGTTTAACCCTTTCACTGCCACACTACAGAAGGTTAACCCTTTACTATCACACTACCGACGGTTAACCTGCTGTCTTGTGGCAGTGAAAGGGTTAACATTCTGTGTATTGTCGCAGTGAAAGGGTTAACCGTTTCGTAGTGCAGCAGTGAAAGGGTTAAAATATATATATATAATAATACAATGATGGATGATTAATCAAAGCAGCAATGAAATGCCAAGATGTAATCTAAACATTGAGAAACGCTGATATATCAATCCCTGTCTCCTGAGCCTTTCAGCCATTGTCTGGCCTGCTGCCAGTGAATGGCAGCCATTGTTGAGCCGTTGTGACCACAAGGTTTGCTGCTACACAGTGGTGGTGAAAGGAGGGCATTTACACTCGACATTGGAAAAAGCTTTCGAGTGTCTAGAAAAGCGATATATAAAACACTGGGGCGACAGTGGCTCAGGAGGTAGAGCGGTCGTCTGGTAATCCTGAGGTTCGATTCCCGCTCCTCCCGGGCAGCGTGTCGGAAGTGTCCTTGAGCGAGACACTTGGCCCCTAATTGCTCCAGATGAGCAGGTTGGCACCTTAAGATAAGATAAGATATTCCTTTATTGATCCCCTTGGGGCAATTCAAGCATCATAGCAGCATGAGGGGGAGGTACAGGTATGGGCAGGGTGATAGTAGAAGGCATAAATACAGTTATTGATTTATTTAGTTAGTATTGTACTTGTGATTGGAGCCTATTTGTGTTGTGATTTTGCAGATATTGAGTTTTTATTATGTTTCTATTGTTTTGTTATTACTCCAATGGTTTAAGTTGTTAAAATGTGTTTGGACCCCAGGAAGAGTAGTCTCTCACCCATGGTGTTGTGGACTAATGTGGGATCTATATAATAAATGATATGTACATAACAAACTGGGAAAGTTTCATAGTGAGATCTACTAAAATTTTTGTTTTGCCTATTTGTTCATTTGACCGCCCCCCCCCCCCCCCCCCCCCCAGCTGTAACCTCGCCCCGCTGGCTGAGTACGCCTCCGACGTGGGCCTGAGGTCCAACTTCACCACCATGAACCCGTCGGTGATCCAGCGGGCGTACGGCGGCCTGCGTAACGAGTCTGACGCGGAGCGCCTGGTGCAGCGGCTCCGCATGCTGGAGGACAGCGTGCTCTGGATCCCCGCCTTCATGGTGAAGGGCGGCGAGAAGCACGTGGCGCGCGTCAACGAGCTCATCGTCAAGCGCAAGCTGCCCGTGAGGACGGCCTACCCCTCGCTGAGGCTCATCCACGCCGTGAGGGGGTGAGTGTGGGACCGGGGGTGAGGGGGGGGGGGGGGGGGTGAGTGTGGGGACCGGGTGGGGGGGGGGGGGGTGTGTGAGGGGGGGTGAGGGGGGGGGGGGGGGGGGGTGTGAGTGTGGGGACCGGGGGGTGGGGGGGGGGGTGAGTGTGGGACCGGGGTGGGGGGGGTGGTGGTGAGGGGGGGTGAGTGTGGTGGGGGTGGGGGACCGGGGGTGAGGGGGGTGAGTGTGGGACCGGGGGTGAGGGGGGGGGGGGGGGGCACACCGGGGGTGAGGAGGGGGTGAGTGTGGGACCGGGGGTGAGGGGGGGGCAGACCGGGGTGAGGAGGGGGTGAGTGTGGGGACCGGGGTGAGGGGGGGTGAGTGTGGGGACCGGGGGTGAGGGGGGGTGAGTGTGGGACCGGGGGGAGGGGGGGTGAGTGTGGGGACCGGGGTGAGGGGGGTGAGTGTGGGACCCGGGGTGAGGGATGGACCGGGGATGAGGGGGTGAGTGTTATTTATCAATGACCTACCCGATGCATGCCATAACACCAATGTCCAAATGTATGCTGACGACTGTGTATCTTTACATCTGCAAAATCAATACAAGATGCCTCTGCAACTCTGACATCTGCAATGACCCATGTTCAAGACTGGCTAACAAAATCATGTCTTTCATTTAACACCAAGAAAACAGTGTGTATGATGTTCACAAAGTCACCAGTAGAGGTCACTCACTCTAATGTGTTTCTGGGAGAGGAGGAGCTGGACATTGTAAATGAGTTCAAGTATCTTGGGGTCACATTGGACTCTACATTGACCTTCAAAAGTCACGTGAAGAAAGTAACAAACACAGTCAAGTTTAACATCGAAAACTTCAGGCAGATCAGGCCCTGCCTACCAGTTAATGCTGCAAGGATGTTTCTGCATTCAATGATTTTATCACACATTGAGTACTGTTTTATCAACTGGTCTCTTTCATATGTCACTACTCTTACACCAATAGAATTACTGTACAAGGGCGATCAGGTGGCGTAACGGAGATTGCGTTCATCACCAAACCCCGGAGCGCTAGATTGCCCTGTTCGAATCCAGCTCACAGCTCCAGGGTTGTCACCAGCTTGGCTGGCCGTTCACACTAATACAATTGGCTGTATTAGGGTGGGAGAAGCTGGCGGGGTGGGTCCGGGCCATTGTAAAACAGCGACTCCTACAGTTCGGTCGGGGCGCCTGCTAAGCGCGGATAGGACTTGAGTGGGATAGTGTGATCCTTCCACACGCTACGCCCTCTCAATGAGATCCGCGCTGCCAGGTGAAAAGAAGCGGTTGATTGGCTGGACGTGTCGGAGGAAGCATGTGATAGCCTCCACTCTCCCAAACCGACTGTGGGGGGTAAGTGCGCAGCGACCAGAAGGGGATTGGGATTGGCATAACGACTAACATTGGGATGGGAGAAATCGGAGGAAAATGGAGGGGGAAAAAGATTAAAAAATAAATAAAAATACTGTACAAAAAAGCCACGCCACACACACCTTCGAACGGAGAGTGATGGAAAGAAAAAAAGGACGAGAGAGGGAGGAAGGAGGCCCCCCCCCACAAGCTGCACACCCGAGAGGCAGAGAAAAAAAGAACGGCCTGTCTTTTTTTTCTCTCTCTCTCTCTCTCCCACCCCCTCCCTCTCTCTCTCTCTCTCTCTCTCTCTCTCTCTCTCTCCACCCCCTCCCTCTCTCTCTCTCTCCCACCCCCTCCCTCTCTCTCTCTTTCGCTCTCTCCACCCCCCTCCTCTCTCTCTCTCTCTCTCTCTCTCTCTTTCTCCTCTCTCTCTCTCTCTCTCTCTCTCTCTCTCTCTCTCTCTCTCTCTTCTCTCTCTGTCTACCAGTCGCAGACTGTGTGGACTGACTGTCACTCAAGTGCTTATGGGCGGAGCCAGGCCATAACAGCCTGAAATCTTGAAGCTGAAAAATGATGGTTTGAGTACTTGATTAGAAATATAAAACAATGCATTTTTTGAAAGAAAAAAAACATACAGATGTCTTCAATACACTCACAGGAATTGTGTAAAGTTGCCCAAATAGTGCTAGGAATAGCAACGCATGTCCCCTTTAAGCAGGCTATTTATTTATTGAAAGAGTTTATGTCTCCTGTTTAGGGACTACGGGTGTAATTAGCTCTTGCTACAACCCTTTATGTCTCCTGTTTAGGGACTACGGGTGTAAATTAGCTCTTGCTACAACCCTGCATGTCTACATTTTGTATTTTGTACTTGATGTTCATTGACATGTGTTGTCCCTACCAAATAAACTATCATATCAAATCAGTGTGGGACCGGCTGCAGGGTTTGCTACACTTTCCATGTTACATTTGGTTGCATTTAATCCATCACTCCAATATAGGATTGTAGTGCATCACGTGTAGCACATAGAAACAAAAGTCCTCCGATATCCAGACAGCGTTTCTTCAGCTCTCTAAAAAGTCCTCTGATATCCAGACAGCGTTTCTTCAGCTCTGTAAAAACAAAAGTCCTCTGATATCCAGACAGCGTTTCTTCAGCTCTATAATAATAATAATAATAATAATGGATTGGATTTATATAGCGCTCTTCGTGACACCCCAGTGACCCCAGAGCGCTTAGAGTCCATTATTCGTTCATACAGTCATACCAGTGGTGGTAAGCTACAATTGCAGCCAGAGCTGCCCTGAGGCAGACTCACGGAAGTGTGGCGAATAATCATCGCCTACGGCCCCTCCGACCACCACCAACATTCATTCACATGCATACACATTCATACGAGGCAAGTAGGTTAAGTGTCTTGCCCAAGGACACAACGGCAGTGGGATGGACATGAGCTCTCTAAAAAGTCCTCCGATATCCAGACAGCGTTTCTTCAGCTCTCTGAAAAGTCCTCTGATATCCAGACAGCGTTTCTTCAGCTCTGTAAAAAGTCCTCTGATATCCAGACAGCGTTTCTTCAGCTCTGTAAAAACAAAAGTCCTCCGATATCCAGACAGCGTTTCTTCAGCTCTGTAAAAACAAAAGTCCTCCGATATCCAGACAGCGTTTCTTCAGCTCTATAAAAACAAAAGTCCTCCGATATCCAGACATCGTTTCTTCAGCTCTGTAAAAACAAAAGTCCTCCGATATCCAGACCGCGTTTCTTCAGCTCTGTAAAAACAAAAGTCCTCCGATATCCAGACAGAGTTTCTTCAGCTCTATAAAAACAAAAGTCCTCCGATATCCAGACAGCGTTTCTTCAGCTCTGTAAAAACAAAAGTCCTCCGATATCCAGACAGCGTTTCTTCAGCTCATCAGGGAGTCCGTTATGGAACATTAAACATAGGCAGGTTTGCATATGATTAGGTTTAGGAGCTATATGCAGCCAGCTTAATAATAATAATAATAATAATAATAATAATAATAATAAACAGCTCTAGTGCTATTGCTGGATTGTTTGCAGATTGAATTTGTAGCGGCTAAAATGAATTTGATGAATGCATCATTAATATGAGCACTTTGCAGAGCAGCGTGTGAGTCACATGAAGATGATGAAACCCTCTCATATAAATATGCCAAAGGGCATAACACGCGGTCAGGCGGTCCGGAGATAACGTCCCCGTTTATTCATTTGCATCCTGTTTGAAACCAAATAATATTCCAGACATGTCTTTTCTTTTTTTTTACAAATTAAACATGTGGTCGGTCGCTCAAAGGGAAATGTCAATGAGCCTTCCTCCTCCTCCTCCTCCTCTTCCTCCTCCTCTGAGGGATCCAGGTGGGAGGGACCGCTCTAGCTAGCCACCTGCGGTGTGTCTTGTTATTGTCCCAGCGTGGGGCAGAGGACGACCTGGAGATTACATCTCCCCGTGCTACAAACAGGCCAGATGTGTCCCCGCGCTACAAACAGCAGACTGTCCCCCCCCCCTCGTCCCACCACCAGGCTGTGTCCCCCCCCCCCCCTCGTCCCACCACCAGGCTGTGTCCCCCCCCTCGTCCCACCACCAGACTGTGTCCCCCCCCCCTCGTCCCACCACCAGTCTGTGTCCCCCCCCCCTCGTCCCACCACCAGACTGTGTCCCCCCCCCTCGTCCCACCACCAGGCTGTGTCCCCCCCCTCGTCCCACCACCAGGCTGTGTGTGTCCCCCCCCTCGTCCCACCACCAGGCTGTGTCCCCCCCCCCTCGTCCCACCACCAGGCTGTGTCCCCCCCCCCCCCTCGTCCCACCACCAGACTGTGCCCTGAGTGAAGGTGATGTTTATAAAGAAGCTGTAATCTGAGTGAAGGTGATGTTTATAAAGAAGCTGTAATCTGAGTGAAGGTGATGTTTATAAAGAAGCTGTAATCTGAGTGAGGAGGTGATGTTTATAAAGAAGCTGTAATCTGAGTGAGGAGGTGATGTTTATAAAGAAGCTGTAATCTGAGCGAGAAGGTGATGTTTATAAAGAAGCTGTGCCCTGAGTGAAGGTGATGTTTATAAAGAAGCTGTGCCCTGAGTGAAGGTGATGTTTATAAAGAAGCTGTAATCTGAGTGAAGGTGATGTTTATAAAGAAGCTGTAATCTGAGTGAAGGTGATGTTTATAAAGAAGCTGTAATCTGAGTGAGGAGGTGATGTTTATAAAGAAGCTGTAATCTGAGTGAGGAGGTGATGTTTATAAAGAAGCTGTAATCTGAGCGAGAAGGTGATGTTTATAAAGAAGCTGTAATCTGAGTGAAGGTGATGTTTATAAAGAAGCTGTGAATGAATGAATGAATGAATGAATGAATGAATGAATGAATGAATGAATGAAAACTTTATTTAACAGATTGCAGAATGGGTACAATACAGTACGGCTCAATACATACAATTGTTAAGGGGATGCAGACCTGAGAAAGACGTTTGTCTTGTTTCCATCAGGGTCCCCCATTTTCAATTCATATAGACATTTATGACATACACAACATACATGACATTTATGGCATAGGGACATATAGGTATTTAGTACTGATACATTTGTGACATAGGCGGTATTCAAATATACAGTACTGTTACCCCTAGATCCTGACAGAGTATATACATATGATGGGGAGGGGACTGTACATTAGGAGGGGGTGGGTGGGTGGGAGGGAAATATACATACGGCGGGGAGGGAATATATCCATGCGGTGGGGAGGAGACTGTCTATTAGGAGGTGGTGGGGGTTTTGGGCATTTACGGTGGCCAGTTTCGAATTGCAGCCTCCCGTAGGTGCTCTTTAAGGGCGGTTTTGAATGTGGGCAGGGATTCACATTCCTTTACAGCTTTGGGTAGGGCGTTCCACATTGTTGTGGCATAATTGCGAAACGTGTTTAGTCCCTTGTTTGAGCCGAATCTGGGTTTAACATGATTTGTTGAGCTTCCTCTGGTGTAGTGGTTGTGGTATTCACTGACCTTTGGGAAGTATTTTGACATGTACATGGGCACCCCGGTCGTATAGTGTATCTTGTAGACCAGGCCCATTGCAAGTTGCTGTACTCTGTCGTCTACTCTAAGCCATCCTAGGTTGGCAAAGTGGGCAGGGGTGAGGTGGGTTCTGGGGTTCAGGTCAAGTAGTAGTCTGACCAGTTTGTTTTGTGATGTTTGTAATTTTGTTTTAAGCGCCTTTGAGGTGCTTTGGTACCATGAGGTGCACGCATAGTCATAGTACCCTTGAATGAGTGCTCCTGCCAGAGTCTTCAGGGTATTCTTGTTTACCAGAGAGGAGATCCGGTACAAGAATCTAGTTTGTTGGTTGACTTTTTTTATTACATTGGATGCCATTTTGTCACAGGAAAGATTTGCCTCTAGGATGGAACCCAGGTAGGTAATTTCGTCTTTCCTTGTGACAATATTGTCACCCACTGTAACTGAGAAGCCGTCGGTCTTGCTGAGTTTGTTATTTGAACCGAAGAGAATGGACTCTGTTTTGCCCATGTGTAATGATAGTTTGTTATCAGCGAGCCATATGCAGATTTTGCCTAGTTCCGTGCTGAGGGTTTTTTCAACCTGCAATTTGTTCTTGTCAGAGACCAGCAGGGCTGAGTCGTCCGCAAACAGGAACAAGTTGCAGTCACAGGCTGACGACATGTCATTTGCATAAATTAGGAAGAGTAGCGGTCCTAGTATGCTTCCTTGTGGAACACCACAGCTCACTGTGAGGGGGGGGGATAGAGTACCGTTTACCTCTACCATCTGTTCTCTCCCCTCCAGGTAGGATTGCATCCAGCTCACTGATAGGCTATCAAAACCAATTGCTTTTAGCTTGTCCATTAGAATGGAGTGATTGACAGTGTCGAAGGCCTTTTGTAGGTCCAGCATGACCATGCCGCAGTATTTGCCAGCGTCCACCTCTTGTTTGATGTGGTCGTTCAAATAGAGGAGGCATGTGTCAGTGGAGTGGGACGTTCTGAAGCCAGATTGGAATTCGTAGATTAGGTTTTTTTCCGCCAGGTACTTTTCGACCTGTTCGTAGACTATTTTCTCCATGACTTTCGAGATGGAGGTAAGAATAGAAACAGGGCGGTAGTTGCCTGGGTCTAATTTGCTGCCCTTTTTGTGTAGAGGGGTCACTCTCGCAATTTTGAAGTCCTTGGGGACGTGCCCCTGTCTTATAGAGAGGTTTATTATGTGTGTGATGACTGGGGTGATGGCGGCTGCTGCGTCTCTGAGGAATTTGGAGGGGATGTTGTCATGGCCAGTGGCCTTGTTAGGTTGGAGGGCGCTCAATTTTTTGAGTACCTCATCGGTTGTTACCATTTCAAGTTTGAAGTCGTCTTTGTGGACCCCTAGGTTTTTGTAGTATGCTACTATGTGTTCTACCCCATAATGCCCTGAGTGGGAGGGTAGTTTGTTTACCAGTGTTGTGGCTATGTTTGTGAAGAAGATGTTTAAGTAATTGGCTACATCCAGCTTGTCTGTGATGAGCGTGTTGTCCGTCTTTATGTTTATGTTTGAGAATCTGGTTTTAAGTTTTTTACTGCAGCCTAGTTGATTATTGAGTAATTTCCAAAGTTCGCAGGGTTTGTTTTTGTTTTCCTCAGTTTTGTCGTTGATGAAATTTCTTTTTGCTGTTCTGATCATGGTGTTTACGTCATTTCTTAGTCTGTTTCTTTGGATTTTTAGTTCAACCACGTGGGCTTGGAGTTCACTGTTTGAGCTTTTGGAAAGCTTTGTCTGACTTTTCTGAAGTTCAGAGCATTTTTTGTCTCTGGTTTTCATAGCGGCCAGTATTTCAGTGTGCATCCATGCCTCAGCGCGATTTTTAACCCTGGTGGTTCTTATCGGTGCCATGTTGTTGAGTATTGCTGTGAATTTGGTTTTGAATCCAAGCCATGTTTCTTCAACCTGTGTACCACTGAGCTCATCTGACCAGTCCAAGCTCCCCAGTTCTAGGTTAAAGGCCTGTTTATAAAGAAGCTGTAATCTGAGTGAGGAGGTGATGTTTATAAAGAAGCTGTAATCTGAGTGAGGAGGTGATGTTTATAAAGAAGCTGTAATCTGAGTGAGGAGGTGATGTTTATAAAGAAGCTGTAATCTGAGTGAGGAGGTGATGTTTATAAAGAAGCTGTAATCTGAGTGAGGAGGTGATGTTTATAAAGAAACTGTAATCCGAGTGAAGGTGATGTTTATAAAGAAGCTGTAATCTGAGTGAGGAGGTGATGTTTATAAAGAAGCTGTAATCTGAGTGAGGAGGTGATGTTTATAAAGAAGCTGTAATCTGAGTGAAGGTGATGTTTATAAAGAAGCTGTAATCTGAGTGAGAAGGTGATGTTTATAAAGAAGCTGTAATCTGAGTGAGGAGGTGATGTTTATAAAGAAGCTGTAATCTGAGCAAGAAGGTGATGTTTATAAAGAAGCTGTAATCTGAGTGAGAAGGTGATGTTTATAAAGAAGCTGTAATCTGAGTGAGGAGGTGATGTTTATAAAGAAGCTGTAATCTGAGCAAGAAGGTGATGTTTATAAAGAAGCTGTAATCTGAGCGAGGAGGTGATGTTTATAAAGAAGCTGTAATCTGAGCAAGAAGGTGATGTTTATAAAGAAGCTGTAATCTGAGTGAGAAGGTGATGTTTATAAAGAAGCTGTAATCTGAGTGAGAAGGTGATGTTTATAAAGAAGCTGTAATCTGAGTGAGGAGGTGATGTTTATAAAGAAGCTGTAATCTGAGCAAGAAGGTGATGTTTATAAAGAAGCTGTAATCTGAGTGAGAAGGTGATGTTTATAAAGAAGCTGTAATCTGAGTGAGGAGGTGATGTTTATAAAGAAGCTGTAATCTGAGCAAGAAGGTGATGTTTATAAAGAAGCTGTAATCTGAGCGAGGAGGTGATGTTTATAAAGAAGCTGTAATCTGAGCAAGAAGGTGATGTTTATAAAGAAGCTGTAATCTGAGTGAGAAGGTGATGTTTATAAAGAAGCTGTAATCTGAGTGAGAAGGTGATGTTTATAAAGAAGCTGTAATCTGAGCGAGAAGGTGATGTTTATAAAGAAGCTGTAATCTGAGCGAGAAGGTGATGTTTATAAAGAAGCTGTAATCTGAGTGAAGGTGATGTTTATAAAGAAGCTGTAATCTGAGTGAAGGTGATGTTTATAAAGAAGCTGTAATCTGAGTGAGGAGGTGATGTTTATAAAGAAGCTGTAATCTGAGTGAGGAGGTGATGTTTATAAAGAAGCTGTAATCTGAGCGAGAAGGTGATGTTTATAAAGAAGCTGTAATCTGAGTGAAGGTGATGTTTATAAAGAAGCTGTAATCTGAGTGAAGGTGATGTTTATAAAGAAGCTGTAATCTGAGCAAGAAGGTGATGTTTATAAAGAAGCTGTAATCTGAGCGAGGAGGTGATGTTTATAAAGAAGCTGTAATCTGAGCAAGAAGGTGATGTTTATAAAGAAGCTGTAATCTGAGTGAGAAGGTGATGTTTATAAAGAAGCTGTAATCTGAGTGAGAAGGTGATGTTTATAAAGAAGCTGTAATCTGAGCGAGAAGGTGATGTTTATAAAGAAGCTGTAATCTGAGCGAGAAGGTGATGTTTATAAAGAAGCTGTAATCTGAGTGAAGGTGATGTTTATAAAGAAGCTGTAATCTGAGTGAAGGTGATGTTTATAAAGAAGCTGTAATCTGAGTGAGGAGGTGATGTTTATAAAGAAGCTGTAATCTGAGTGAGGAGGTGATGTTTATAAAGAAGCTGTAATCTGAGCGAGAAGGTGATGTTTATAAAGAAGCTGTAATCTGAGTGAAGGTGATGTTTATAAAGAAGCTGTAATCTGAGTGAAGGTGATGTTTATAAAGAAGCTGTAATCTGAGTGAGGAGGTGATGTTTATAAAGAAGCTGTAATCTGAGTGAGGAGGTGATGTTTATAAAGAAACTGTAATCTGAGTGAGGAGGTGATGTTTATAAAGAAACTGTAATCTGAGTGAAGGTGATGTTTATAAAGAAGCTGTAATCTGAGCGAGAAGGTGATGTTTATAAAGAAGCTGTAATTTGAGTGAGGAGGTGATGTTTATAAAGAAGCTGTAATCTGAGCGAGAAGGTGATGTTTATAAAGAAGCTGTAATTTGAGTGAAGGTGATGTTTATAAAGAAGCTGTAATCTGAGTGAGAAGGTGATGTTTATAAAGAAGCTGTAATCTGAGCGAGAAGGTGATGTTTATAAAGAAGCTGTAATTTGAGTGAAGGTGATGTTTATAAAGAAGCTGTAATCTGAGCGAGAAGGTGATGTTTATAAAGAAGCTGTAATTTGAGTGAAGGTGATGTTTATAAAGAAGCTGTAATCTGAGTGAGGAAGTGATGTTTATAAAGAAGCTGTAATCTGAGCGAGAAGGTGATGTTTATAAAGAAGCTGTAATCTGAGTGAGGAAGTGATGTTTATAAAGAAGCTGTAATCTGAGCGAGAAGGTGATGTTTATAAAGAAGATGTAATCTGAGTGAAGGTGATGTTTATAAAGAAGCTGTAATCTGAGTGAATGTGATGTTTATAAAGAAACTGTAATCTGAGTGAGAAGGTGATGTTTATAAAGAAGCTGTAATCTGAGTGAAGGTGATGTTTATAAATAAGATGTAATCTGAGTGAGGAGGTGGTGTTTATAAAGAAGCTGTAATCTGAGTGAAGGTGATGTTTATAAAGAAGCTGTAATCTGAGTGAGAAGGTGATGTTTATAAAGAAGCTGTAATCTGAGTGAAGGTGATGTTTATAAAGAAGCTGTAATCTGAGCGAGAAGGTGATGTTTATAAAGAAGCTGTAATCTGAGTGAGGAGGTGATGTTTATAAAGAAGCTGTAATCTGAGCGAGAAGGTGATGTTTATAAAGAAGCTGTAATCTGAGTGAGAAGGTGATGTTTATAAAGAAGCTGTAATCTGAGTGAAGGTGATGTTTATAAAGAAACTGTAATCTGAGCGAGAAGGTGATGTTTATAAAGAAGCTGTAATCTGAGTAAGGAGGTGATGTTTATAAAGAAGCTGTAATCTGATGTAGACCTCACGTCCGTCCACTGCACCATTTACACCAAATGCACAGGGACAAGAATTTGAGTTTGATGTCTTTCTTTTTTTTTTTATGTAAGGGGTCGTTTTGAAGGCCATACCTTTTTGGCCAATCTCCAATGTGCACTTGTCCATTTGGACGGGCAGAATAGTTAATTGGTCAGGAGTTTGATCGGTAGGCCCCCCTGCCAGGACCCTCCCGGGGTGCATGGGCTGTGACCGTCTGCTTTTGCATTCGATGTCCTTGCGAGTTGCCATAGCAGCCAAGCACCAATGCTCTTTTCAATTTCCTCCCGGCTGCTGCCCTGACTCGCAGCTAAATATAGTTTGGTTTGAAAGGGGGATAACGGCTCAACGGGCACAGACCTTCTAATTCTTATTACGGGAAAGAGGGAAAGTGTCATGTTTGGCTTGTGACCCGCCTTATCAATTAGCACCTCCTGTGATTTTGATTTAAATCACGAGCTGGTGGCTTTGACCCCATTTGTGAAGTGTCTTCTTATTTCTTTAATTTATTTTTAATCCTGCTGTCATTTTGGCCAGGTCTTGCTCGAAAAAGAGATCATTGATCTCAAGTGACTACCTGGTCAAATAAAGGTTAAATAAAAGAACGTGAACGCAAATAAAATACCTGCGATATTTATTTAAGGCATTCATTGTCGTACCAAACCGGATAAATAGATCTGCTTTTCTTCTCTGTTCCACCAGCGGATCTTATTCATAGTCTGAACGAGACGGACGCACAACGTCTTTTCAAAACCGTTGGATGTTCTTTAATTCATCAGCTGGCTGAGGAGCTCACAGGAATATATATTTTGTCTTTTTAAAGAATATACATTTATTCAGAATCGCTGAAGTATCGCAGCCACAAAAGGAGGACTGCGGCAAGAATACAAACCTTGAGAAGGATGGAACCTTTTTCAATCAGCTAATCTGCCTGTCATACATCACAGAACAGAGGTCTTCTCTTCTCTTTGTCTTCTCTTTAGACTTATCCACCTCTGAACGTCAAGCTGTTTTAGGTTGATTAGGGAATATTTGTGACAACGCCGAAGCGTGGTAAATTGTGAGCAGGCCCGTTTCTTGCTATTATGCGAACTATGCGGTTGCATAGGCCCCCGAAGCCCCCAGGGGGCCCCCTAAAATACCAAAAAAACGAATATTTAAAAGAATTATTTTAAAAATACATTTTTAATTCTTTTACTCAATACACTGTATACTGTATATATATATATATATATATCCTGTAGGGATGTAACAAATCATCAGTTTAACACATTCCCGCCCGACCACGGATATGTCCGTGTTTCGGCACCATGCTTAAAGGGCCAAGGTTGTTTTGGCTTTTATTCCATTTTAATAACCTACTCAATGTCACCGAGCAGCACTGCAGATTTACCCCACTCTTCGAATTCTGAAAAGTGCATTACCGGCCAGATCCTCTTAGGCGCGCTGTCTCGATAATGCAGTGTTCCCTGTGGCAGAACGGTGCCTTTTATTTTTTTTACTTTCAATGGAGTTTCCAGTTAGCTGGATTCTATATGTGTAGTCTGTAGCTTTGAATACCTTTTGCGACGCCGAATTCACTGCAGTAAAGGAATATATCATCAGCCAATGGACATATCGATCTACCAGATGGCGATTGATAACTGGGAAATCCTTTTGGGGATCCAACCGGCCCACGGTAAGATCTTTTTCACATAAATTACACACTGATCGGGCCTTGCTTTGTTAGCCAACCAGCCGATCAGCGAATGTGGCTACTGAGGCTAACGCGGTTATTGGTAATCAATAATCAGAAACGACGTCCCCCGCCCCCCCCTTCATGCATTCATGGTGGACCATGAATACCGACGATATGCATTTTGCATTTTAGCTCCAGCTTCTGTAGTGCCGAAACGCTGTTCGATTTAATGTTATTAGCTTAGCGCCCTGTATCTCGCCTTCCAGGAAATATACTAGTCCAAACCCCATATAATGCTTCTATTCACGAGGCTCTAAAATGAGAACGTATTGATGAAAAAATTATTTCTTTAAGCCATTTTGAAGGGACAGTTTATGGTGTCAATTGACAATGAGAATGGACAGATAGCAATACTATTGATTTTAATTTGTGAGAAAACAATATATACGTTTTATTCACGGATCTAGCCTCTTTTCCTCTTAACACATTCAGTGCCCAGCAGGGGGCGCTCATTTAGTGCTTGAATGCCCACATCCACTCCAATGTTAACGTTAATATCGCCTAATCTATGTTTTAAATTATGGCTGTGTCTAATCTGCCCGTCGCATTATCAATGACCCATTTCCAGTCAACATTGTCGAAGCGGATTGTTTTTTTATCGGCTCATTTCCGTTTGATAGCATTTTGAAAAGCCCTTGTTTTCACGGAAAAAAGAAGAGATGCCATGATAATCGCGCTGTACTGTAATATTCTAGAACGTTGTAATTTTTCGGCCTATTTATGAATCGTTTTGAAATAAACGCTAGTGGGAATCACTAGTTTCATCACGATACGATACGATATCGATTCTTTGGACAACGATACGATATTATCCGATATCACACAGTCTGCCACGATACGATACGATTCAGGTGCCTGCGATCGATATGAGACGATATTATATGAGGTTAACCGTTTTGGTAGTGCGGAATCGCCCCCCGCCCCCCCACCATAGTTTCACAAAATAGGGGCCCCCAAACAACATTTCGCATAGGGCCCCCCAAAAAGCTAGAAACGGCCCTGATTGTGAGAGATGGCAGGATTGAGAGATATAGCCTTGTGTTGTCGATGGCTTTGTGTAAACAACCTTCTCTCTCTCTTCCCAGGTACTGGCTGACAAACAAGATCAATATCAAACGGCCCAGCACTGGATTATTGATGTACACTCTGGCCACCCGCTTCTGCGACGAGATCCACCTGTATGGATTCTGGCCCTTTCCGAGGGACGCCGGCGGGAACCCGGTCAAGTATCACTATTACGACGCGCTGAAATACAGATACTTCTCCAACGCGGGGCCACACCGCATGCCGCTGGAGTTCAAGACGCTGAAAACGCTTCACAGTAAAGGCGCTCTGAAGTTGACGACGTCCAAATGCGCGGCACCTTGAAGGGACGTCGCCGTCTCTCGCGAGAAGACGCTTTGCGGCATAACTGGATTAACGAGGCTGTTATTAAGCGTGGGGGGGGGTGACGGAGATGGATCCTCAGGACGGAGGACGCTACGCGAATGTTGTTGTTTTTTAGGAAACTAGCTTAAGATTTTAATGAAGTGTTCCTGCC
Source organism: Notolepis coatsorum (assembly GCF_963971535.1). Taxonomy (NCBI): domain Eukaryota; kingdom Metazoa; phylum Chordata; class Actinopteri; order Aulopiformes; family Paralepididae; genus Notolepis; species Notolepis coatsorum. Next base: position 95,775,466 of record NC_140176.1, on the reverse strand, counting down.
TTCTTTTTTCTTTTTTTTGGGGGGGAAATGAAATTTTTTTTTAAAGGTACAATACACGGAATGTATTTGAGAAAGACCCGGGGGATTGTGCTAGAACCTTTTGGGTTTGGCATTGTAAACTTGAAACTTGGAAATCAACATTTTGAATGAGGTGATTAAAAAGCATTATACTTTGGTGGATATGCGAGAGCAACACTTGAATGAGGTGATGAGAGCGTTATACATCGGTCAATACACAAGCGAGAGAGAGAGAGAGAAGGCTGCGGAGTGCCATCAGAAATAACATTTGGGGCATTTGGAAAATGACGTGCTCTGAAATTTTGATTCCAAAGATAACATGGTCTTCTATTTGACCTTTCAAACTAACGTGTTTGAAAATAATTAACTCTTTCTAGGAGTTAACAGTTCGAAGCCTCAGGGCTAAACTATTTTCCTATTTGTGTAGGTGTCAGGAGAACATATACATTTTTAAAATGTATGTTTCTAAGTAATAACTCTTGTCAAACTGTATTTGCCACCCTGAAACAAACTTTTGTACAACAAAATTACTATTGTATATGAATGAACATTGACGTTCTCTTTTGATTAATTCATCTCATGTAGCCATTGCAAGTCTAGGTATATAAAAGAAATAGGAAACGCATATCGACTTTAGTTATATACTGTAGATAAACAAATGAATAGTTTCATTCTTGCATTAAAAAAAACTGCCATCTGAGGGGGGATAAGTTTCAATCTACTCTTGACAAATGATTACTGGCATAAAAAGGAAACTTGCTACAGGACATAATAGAAGTCAACAGCTATTTAATAAATTAAAAAAATATATATTTCTGAGGATGTAATAATTTGTATATTTGAAATATTGAGTAATCAATTTGATTTTCCAAAATGGAAATTTTGCCTTTTGAAATTAAACCTTAAAGATGTGTGGTTTTGCTCGGAGACAAAGTTACGGGTGACCATATCTTTTAGTTTTACAGGAATAAGTACCTTCTGCATATCAATTATTCAAGATATCTGAACTGCTGTATGCTCATAATACCCCCCCTGACATAATGTGTTGACTTAGTTAAATACTGTATATCGAAAATACCACTGATATTTTACTAGCTCGAATATAGCCTTGAATGTAATGTACAGTATACTATTTTCCCAATATGATGTCATTCAAATATTAATGAATGTTTAATGAATGTTTTGAAAAGATGGCCTTCTTGACGAGCCCTTGCTGAATAGCTTGGTTTGGCGCCACCTGGTGTCTAACCGGACTCGGTACCCATTGTAACCGGACTCTGTACCCACTGTACACCTGGTGTGTAACCGGACTCAGTACCCACTGTACACCTGGTGTGTAACCGGACTCAGTACCCACTGTACACCTGGTGTGTAACCGGACTCTGTACCCACTGCCTGATGCTGTACTTTGCCCATTTCGATGTGAGAGATGTGAAGGATCATCACTGCTTTGCTCGTGTAAAAAGCTGAGATGATGTGTGCATCCCCGGGCCCCGTATTGTCCTCTGGTAAAGGACTGCAAGGGTGAGTGATACGTTGGAACCTGTTGACATGTAATCTAGTGCCTCCTCACCCCCCCCCACCTGGCCAAGTATGTAGAGAGGACCGAGACCGCAGGCTTTTGATTGGAGAAAAGTTCATATTTATTTGTCTTTATTTCACGTTGAAACACTCTGTCACTGGGCATTGGTTCTCGCATTTCTACCATAGAAGAATATTACTAGGTAATATTAGCTTAATAAGGTGTCGTAATATTTGTCTGTAATATTAGCCTGATAAAATGACACCTAGCGATTGTGAGTGTCGACGTAAGAAAGGCAAATGAATACCCTTTGTCTTGTGTTTGTACAAATGTTATTGTCTCGACATGCTGGTGCCAGCTGCGTGAAACTCTGAGCCAGAACAGGTCTTAGGCACTCTCTCTGAGCCAGATCAGGTTTTAGGCACTCTCTCTGAGCCAGATCAGGTCTTAGTCACTCTCTCTGAGCCAGATCAGGTCTTAGGCACTCTCCCTGAGCAAGTCTTAGGCACTCTCTCTGAGCCAGATCAGGTTTTAGGCACTCTCTCTGAGCCAGATCAGGTCTTAGTCACTCTCTCTGAGCCAGATCAGGTTTTAGGCACTCTCTCTGAGCCAGATCAGGTCTTAGTCACTCTCTCTGAGCCAGATCAGGTCTTAGGCACTCTCTCTGAGCCAGATCAGGTCTTAGGCACTCTCTCTGAGCCAGATCAGGTCTTAGTCACTCTCTCTGAGCCAGATCAGGTCTTAGTCACTCTCTCTGAGCCAGATCAGGTCTTAGGCACTCTCTCTGAGCCAGATCAGGTCTTAGGCACTCTCTCTGAGCCAGATCAGGTCTTAGGCACTCTCCCTGAGCAAGTCTTAGGCACTCTCCCTGAGCAAGTCTTAGTCACTCTCTCTGAGCCAGAACAGGTCTTAGGCACTCTCTCTGAGCCCGATCAGCAGGTCTTAGGCACTCTTCCTGAGCCCAGAAAAGGTAATTTGTACGTTTTGTGCCATTTAGGACATGGAATGTGAAAATGTACATACATGATATTGAAAAAAAACATATGAATGTCCACGCATTTAATTAGGTGTATCATTGTCGTATGTGTATAAGGTTGATTGAATTTCTCGTTGAGCGCTGCCTTCAGTATTTAATTTATCGACAGACCAAGGTCACGTTTGACTTGGTTGAATTTGTAAAGGCCTAATTTATTTTCATAAGGGATGAGGATCCTTTCTCGTTTTTTTTGTTACATCCGTTTTTTTTTTTTTTTTTTTATTTTTACTGTTCGTTGTTTCTGTAGTTTTTACACGTTGTGGTGTTTTATACACACAGTCCCTGCAGAGTCGCACCTATCGAACATTTTACTGTGGTAGGTTTTCATCTTTTTTCGTAAAATTTTATACCAAATTGCTTTGCAGAATTTTCAAGCCTCTGCTTTCACTTTATTTTGTACAATGTCTTGATTTCTATGTCTGTGTGGACGATGCTTTATATAGGAACGGGTCAAATAATAAACTTTGTAAATCTGTTCATTAATATGTTCAGCTGTGATGAATTACTTCTGAATGAGCCAGCTGTGTGCACGCCACTCGGGAGGGGAGTGACAATGAATGTGACTCTATACGGGATGCTCAATGGTATTCGCCTCGTTTGTACTTGGATCCTTGTTTTCGGAGAGAGCTGTGATGGACGGCACTGAAAGCACAGTGATTTAGAACATTTTGAATCACAATTTTTTAAATGAGAACCACCCCCTCCCCCATACCTTCTGCATTGAGATTAATGTGTTGGTAGGATGTGTATATTCTCACCGTACTATTTAGCCGGTAGGATGTGTGTAACTGAGGGGTACAATTCCCTGACTGTATTGAGAGTATGGTATTATTAAACCACTACTTAGTTATGTACTTTAATTACTGGCCATACAGTACACGGTATATATGGTGAACACCCACACAAGAATACAACAATGACACCTAAAGTTCTAGTGAGAGGGATTTATTATTATAGCAACGATAGGTTACAGAATGAGAATTATGAATGCGCTTATATGGCGAAGAACACTTAAGTAGGTCAAGAGCGTAAGTCCATGAGCATAATAAGATGGGTATAATTGAATACCACCTGTAGCATAAGAATTATATAAGGCACAATGGTAGTCAGCTGGAGATACTAAGGGGGTTCCCTCCGGTTGTAAGCCAGCAGGGGAGAGGAATGTTCGGATGCAAAAGTCTGGATCAACGAGGAATCAATAAGCTCCAGCTAGGGAGGCGGTACATACTGTATACTCCCCTCGATCGGCAGACAAAAGCAGCAGCTATAATCCAGTAGGCGCGACAGCATGGATGAAAGCCAGCCAGCCTCTTCCTAGAGACGGGCTCGAGTGATGCTCCTCACGGGTAGATCCCACACAGCAGTGGGGTAGACGGTTCTCTGCTCCAGCAGCCACAGTACCAAAAGCAATATAATCCAGCCGGAAAAGGCTCTGCATTCGCCGGTGTAGATTCTCCTGTGCACGGTACTTCACATTAACTAGGTCGAACTTGACGTTATTTCACTAAGCTCTGACACTTTTACTATCCTATTCGCACGCGGTTCTAAGTGCTCTATTTTTTGCTCACTTCACTTGGTCGTTGACTCGTGGTGAAGGCTTTACTAGTAATGAACGGACTGCTGCTGTTTCCACCTGCGCCGTATTTATACGTAAGGTGAATAATCTAGTGCCAACCTCAGTTCTGTCTCGTATTACTGCGCAAACCTGGATATGTTGAGACATGTCTTAGCGGTGGCTTTGAACTCGACATTGGGGGTATGGCCGTTGGCGCCTAGGTGTCGCTGTCCAATAGGAGAGCGAATATTATGGTCTGGCCTGTACCTAGGTAAAGGGATATTCCGTGTATATGTACAAAGAATATACAAGGGATATCAAACGATATACAAATATTATACAATATATCTCAAGTAATAAATATATATATTCGGTTTAATCTGACCCTTTGTAACGATGTGTATATTCTCACTGCATACTATTTGGCCGGTAGTATCCATTATGAGCCTTCATTATATGGTACCCAGAGGTGGAAAGAGTAGGCCTTGCGTACCGTCATGTGAAATGCACATACTAAGTGAACTGTGTGTGTGTGTGAAAGTGCTTCCTGGTAGGGAGCATGAAGGATCGGTTTACAGGGAGTTCACATGTTAACCCTTTCACTGCCGCACTACCAAACGGTTAACCCTTTCACTGCGACGATACAGAAGGTTAACCCTTTTCACTGCCACATGACAAAGGGTTAACCCTTTCACTACCACACTACAGAAGGTTAACCCTTTACTATCACACGACCGACGGTTAACCGTCGGTAGTGTGATAGTAAAGGGTTAGCCTTCTGTAGTGTGGTAGTGAAAGGGTTAAATACTCAGGGGAGACGGAACGTCGGAAGGACGGGATGCTTGATTGATGGATATTAATTTATTTATAGGATCCGGAGTGCTCAACCACCCCGTTCTACACGCCGTGTCGCTCGTTCTTACTTTGTTTCTTGGCGTAAAACCCCTCTGAAGCACGAGTAGGCGTTTCACCAGAGTGCACGGTCGGGTCGCACAGGGGGATCGAACCCGTGACCTCCCCGTTAACGGGACGGTCTCTTAACCACCGGGCCGCTCACCTCGCTGTCGTGCAGTGAGGTGAAGACAGCAGGGAGGTGAAGAACAGACGTGGTGAGGTGAGCGGGGGAACTACCAGGATGTGTCGGTACAGCTGGAGAGGGAGAGACAGCTGGAGAGAGAGAGACAGCTGGAGAGAGAGAGACATCTGGAGAGAGAGACAGATGGAGAGAGAGACAGCTGGAGAGAGAGACAGATGGAGAGAGAGAGACAGCTGGAGAGAGAGAGACAGCTGGAGAGAGAGAGACAGCTGGAGAGAGAGAGACATCTGGAGAGAGAGACAGATGGAGAGAGAGACAGATGGAGAGAGAGAGAGACAGCTGGAGAGAGAGAGACAGCTGGAGAGAGAGAGACAGCTGGAGAGAGAGAGACAGCTGGAGAGAGAGAGACAGCTGGAGAGAGAGAGACAGCTGGAGAGAGAGAGACAGCTGGAGAGAGAGACAGATGGAGAGAGAGAGACAGCTGGAGAGAGAGACAGATGGAGAGAGAGAGACAGATGGAGAGAGAGAGACAGCTGGAGAGAGAGACAGATGGAGAGAGAGAGACAGATGGAGAGAGAGACATCTGGAGAGAGAGACAGCTGAGAGAGAGAGACAGCTGGAGAGAGAGACAGCTGGAGAGAGAGACAGCTGAGAGAGAGAGAGACAGATGGAGAGAGAGACATCTGGAGAGAGAGACAGATGGAGAGAGACAGCTGAGAGAGAGAGACAGCTGGAGAGAGAGACAGCTGAGAGAGAGACAGATGGAGAGAGACAGCTGGAGAGAGAGACAGCTGAGAGAGAGAGACAGCTGAGAGAGAGACAGCTGAGAGAGAGACAGCTGAGAGAGAGAGACAGCTGAGAGAGAGACAGCTGAGAGAGAGAGACAGCTGGAGAGAGAGACAGCTGGGGAGAGAGACAGCTGAGAGAGAGACAGCTGAGAGAGAGAGACAGCTGAGAGAGAGAGACAGCTGAGAGAGAGACAGCTGAGAGAGAGACAGCTGAGAGAGAGACAGCTGAGAGAGAGAGACAGCTGAGAGAGAGACAGCTGGAGAGAGAGACAGCTGAGAGAGAGACAGCTGAGAGAGAGAGACAGCTGAGAGAGAGACAGCTGAGAGAGAGACAGCTGAGAGAGAGACATCTGAGAGAGAGACAGCTGGAGAGAGAGAGACAGCTGGAGAGAGAGACAGCTGGAGAGAGAGAGACAGCTGGAGAGAGAGAGACAGCTGGAGAGAGAGACAGCTGAGAGAGAGACAGCTGAGAGAGAGACAGCTGGAGAGAGAGACAGCTGGAGAGAGAGAGACAGCTGGAGAGAGAGACAGCTGGAGAGAGAGACAGCTGGAGAGAGAGAGACAGCTGGAGAGAGAGACAGCTGGAGAGAGAGACAGCTGAGAGAGAGAGACAGCTGGAGAGAGAGAGACAGCTGGAGAGAGAGACAGCTGGAGAGAGAGAGACAGCTGGAGAGAGAGACAGCTGGAGAGAGAGACAGCTGGAGAGAGAGACAGCTGAGAGAGAGACAGATGGAGAGAGAGACAGCTGGAGAGAGAGACAGCTGGAGAGAGAGACAGCTGAGAGAGAGACATCTGGAGAGAGAGACATCTGGAGAGAGAGACATCTGGAGAGAGAGAGACAGATGGAGAGAGAGACATCTGGAGAGAGACACAGCTGGAGAGAGACACATCTGGAGAGAGAGAGACAGATGGAGAGAGAGACAGCTGGAGAGAGAGACAGCTGAGAGAGACAGATGGAGAGAGAGACAGCTGAGAGAGAGAGACAGCTGAGAGAGAGAGAGAGAGAGAGAGACATCTGGAGAGAGAGAGACAGCTGGAGTGAGAGACAGCTGGAGAGAGACAGCTGAGAGAGAGAGACAGCTGGAGAGAGAGACAGATGGAGAGAGAGACAGCTGAGAGAGAGACAGCTGGAGAGAGAGAGACAGATGGAGAGAGAGACAGCTGAGAGAGAGACAGCTGGAGAGAGAGACAGATGGAGAGAGAGACAGATGGAGAGAGAGACAGCTGGAGAGAGAGACAGATGGAGAGAGAGAGACAGCTGGAGAGAGAGAGACAGCTGAGAGAGAGAGAGACAGCTGGAGAGAGAGAGACAGCTGGAGAGAGAGAGACAGATGGAGAGAGAGACAGCTGAGAGAGAGAGACAGAGAGACAGAGAGAGAGACAGCTTGAGGCAGAACATCGTGGAGAACGCAGGCGGCGGGAGATGAACACGAATACTGAAGCGGAGAAGAAGAAGAAACACCCAAGGAACCGAGAGGTCTGACGTCCCAAGGTCTCTGGGATTCCAAGGTCCTCTGCTGTTCAGACGAGTAGGGTATATCCGCCCAACGTCTGGGCGGGGCTTCGTGGCTTGGACTAGGTTTGACTGTGCGTGGGCGGGGCGTCATGGCTTGTACCTTGTTTTGTTTCCTGTAAAACCCGGAAGTAGTCAGTTTGTGCTGTTTATTTTTAACCCTAACCCTAACCCTAACCTGCAACACGGAACACAGAAATGCAAATGGTGTCGAGTCTTCACTGCTTGTAAAAATAAACAGCACAAACTGACTACTGCAGTCAAACCGAGTACAAGCCCGAATGCACAGTCAAACCGAGTACAAGCCACGAAGCCTCGCCCAGACGTTGGGCTTGCGGCTCTGCAGATATCCCCTATTGGTTCAGACGGCAAGCTCCTCATCAGAGGCGTGTGTCCAATAGGGAGGTGTAGTGGTTACGTCATTGCCGTTTTTCGTGTTCCACCCTCTGTCCAACGCAATGTATTTGCCCATTTCTAAATAGTCTCGTTTAAAACAAATAAAGCATTCACATTTGCATGGTGTACCTTTCTGTGTGTATTCATCCACAATCTATAGCTCAACATGGAAATATTCGCAATTAATCATAAAAGAAATATCACGAATTGTATTTCAACCAAAAATGCTTAAACAATAATGTTAGTGATAGAAGGGAACTCGTTTTGTGCAAAAATGGAAAGCTTTTCAATTTCCATGCCGCAGAATTGTTACAATAGCCGATGATCCATTTTCCCAATGATGAATCCCTATTCTCGAAGTCAACTTCCTGTCTGTTGTTGCTAGGCAACTGCAGCGTGGGGGGAAACTGCCCCGCCTGGTACATTGTGTACGGTTAATTTAGTGCAGAAACGGATCGTTAAAGCGTCAAATTAAAGACTATCAAGCGGAATTTTCTTCAGTCCTTCACAATGCCAAAGAGCTGCTGTGTTACGCGTTGTACTAATGACAAAAACAGAAATCCAAATCGCAAGTTTTATACCATCACGGAGGAAAAAGTGGCTGGTGGCTAACGTTCGGCTAACTCGCTCTGTGTTGTGGTCGTGGTAGCTACATGCTAAGCTAACGTTAATTACATAATATCGAACCGATAGGAGCTTATCTTATCTAATCTTACGTGGATGTTTGATCGGGTAGTGGCACACGTGGTACCACCACGTAAGATTAGATAAGATAAGCTCCTATCGGTTCGATATTATGTAATTAACGTTAGCTTAGCATGTAGCTACCATGACCACAACACGGAGCGAGTTAGCCGAACGTTAGCCACCAGCCACCTTTTCCTCCGTGATGCATCAGCTGGTATTATATAAAACTTGCGATTTGGATTTCTGTGTTTGTTATTAGTACAAAACGTAACACAGCAGCTTCAATTTGGTGTTTTGTATGGACATTATGTCAAGTCAATCAGGGGGAGATCTTTGACTCATATCTCGCCTTAGAATCACCAGAAAGGCTTTCGAAATAGTGAAATGCCATGTTGGCCTCAATATTTTCAAAACAAATCGTATGAAAATGTTATGAAATGAACAAGAATGTGATAAAACATGTAATAAAAATGGACCTCAACGCATGCATTTGATGGTAGAAATCCGTATGGTCCCCCTATACCAAGATGGCGGCGGTCTCGTGACATCAGAGTGTCTTCGAGAATAGGCCTACGGGTGGAACAACCAGTGATGCGAGACTACACCTCCCTATAGAGGCAATGGAAGTACCGGCAGTTCTTCGGGTGAAGATTAGCACAGTGGGGGGTGAACCACAAATGAGAATATCAGAAGATTATTTTGAAGCAGGGATGGCACCCCTGGGACATTTACAGTATGTAGTTGCTTTAGATTCTGACACGCATAATACCGTGAATATGTATCGTGCCCTGTGTGTCAATGAATTCCTGTCAATCCTGGACCATCCTTGAATATTCCAAACCACCTTTTAAACCACAGCGCGAGCACCATGGCCAAGAGAGAAAGGAAGCCTTCATTGTGTCCAAGCTTTATTCAATACAGTGGATCTAGGCAACGTACATTTTAATGAACTGAAATTACTAAATGTTAAAAGAAATATAAAAAAGGCATACTGAGAAGAAGAAAGAAAATTCTTAATAATTGATCAATCGATAGAAAACATTAAACATTTTGCTCATGCCTGCTCGCTTTACCGGCTCAGATTAAGAAAGGTTCTACTGGGGGCGGTCAGGTGGCGTAGCGGAGATTGCGTTCGTCACCAACGCCGGAGATGCTGGAGCTCCCGGCGTGTCACCAGCTTGGCTGGCCGTTCACACTAATACAATTGGCAGTATTAGAGGGTGGGAGAAGCTGGCGGGGTGGTCCGGGTCGTTGTAAACAGCGACTCCTACAGTTCGGTTGGGGCGCCTGCTCAGCGCGGATAGGACCTAAGGGGGTAGTGTGATCCTTCCACACGTTACACCCTCTCAGTGAGAGTCCGTGCTGCCAGGTGAAAAGAAGCGGTTGATTGGCTAGACGTGTGTCGGAGGAAGCACGTGATAGCCTCCACTCTCCCAGACCGACTGTGTGTGTGTGTAAGTGCGCAGCGACCAGGAAGGGGATTGGGAATTGGCATAACGACTAACATTGGGATGGGAGAAAATCGGAGGAAAAAGGAGGGGGGAAAAGATATATTCAAACAAAAAAAGGGGTTCTACTGTATTATTCTGTATAAAACGTAAATGTTTGTCAAATTAAATTATATTCCATCATAGAGAGGTCCTTCACCAATCACTAGGTAACCACAGTCGCGTCGACATCGTCCCAATGCGTAGTTGTACTTATAATATCATCTCCCATGAAGCTAAAGTAGGCCTACAGTGGCAGAAATGTGTACACCTTTCCATTTCATATATGTAAATGCAGTACCTAATTTATTATATAACTATTCATAATTTTATGTTTTCTGTCCATTCAGTTTATTTTCATAATAACATACACAGTCTCAAGGTTGCTGTACTGCACAGCTGATGTTGATTCTGTTGATTGACAGGGGGGCGGGCTGTTACAAATGCTCAGTGCTCTTATAGTGCTCAATTCTGATCTATTGCTCAGATCAGTTTTCCTATGTTTGGCTCAAATGAACAGTAACGATGATGGAAGTAAGCACGGAGGACACTGAAGTCACAATTCATGGTTAAATGTACAAGTTGATGTGAAGTGGTGGCCAGCTAAATCACGTGCAGAAGATAATGAGAGAAAATAATAATAATAGATCCAATTTCTATAGCGCCTTTCATGAAACCCAAGGTTGCTTCACAATCACAACAAAAAATAGGGCTAGGGGGAAAAGGGGGGGGATGATGGTCTAACTGGTTTCATTTGACATGCCCTGAGTGGGAATTGAACCACGGTCTCCCGCGCCGCGGGCGGCATCACAGACCACTATACCAAGAGGTGAATTCACTTCTTAGTAATGGGTCTGGATGCCTTTGGGGAGTGAGTTTACTTGCAGTACCGCTTATCGTCCACAGCCACTTCACTACACTGTCCATCGTGACTGGATAGACACGCGGTACCTCCGTTACAAGGGCAGGTAAGGGATAATGAACCTAATCTAATCTAAACTAACTAATGGGGAAAAGCCTTGGTGAAGAGGTGTGTTTTGAGAGCAGTTTTGAAGGTGTCCAGGGGTTGGGGCGTTGCGGATTTCAGGGGGGGGAGAGTTCCAGAGGGTAGGGGACGCCACACCGAAAGTCCGTAACCTGGTGCGAGGGATGGAGAGGAGACCCAGATCAGAGGATTGTAGGGATAGTGATAGATGGAGTGTGCTGGTGGAGGAGATCAGACCGGTATCGGGGGGCGAGGGCATTGACAGGGGGGGCAGACTTGTAGGTGAGGAGCAGGAGTTTGAAAGAGATGCAGAACTTGACTGGGAAAGAGTCATTTCTTCTTTCAATATGCTTTTAAACACGGACCGGTTACCTCTCAGGTTTTGCTTGTACAGAAGGAGGTGGTCCCTCCACTGACCACCTCCATCACAGCGGTCTTCCATGTTTGTTTTTTTGTCTCCCGCCAGCGCAGAATTGTGATGAATGTCAATCTCCAGATTACCAGACGACTGTTCTACTAAGTTACGTGTTACGTGTCCAAACTGACTCAACATTCTTACATGGTGTGAAGGTCATGTAGGTGCCTTTCTCCACATCTCCCTAAATCATCTTTGTGACGTACGTGGGTTGGTCATTATCATTATTACTGTATTTGGAAGACCATGTGAACATCAGGTTAGTATAATTAGTATGTGTTATGTTATGTTTTGTATGTGATGTGTGTGTGTGTGAACATGAGAGCTAATGCTGTCTCTTCTTCTCTTCCTGTCAGGTGCTGCCCGTCCCTACACTGAAGAGTGCTGATTGCCTAATGAGTGACAGCTGATGGCAATCACCTCAAGAGGGACGGGTGGACAAATACCTGACAGCACACACACATCGGGGCGCCTCACTGTGTCATTTGCCAGTGACCAAGTGGAGTGAGGTTGCCTCTGTTTGCCACTATTGTGTGGGATTATTGTTGTGCTTGTTTATGCCAATTGCCACTGTGTGTGGACTATTAGTTATGTGCTGCCTGCGTGGACCAAACCCTGTGTGGGGTATGTAGATTGTTGGCCATTTTAGATTAATCCTACACTGTGAGCTACATGGTTAGAGTGGTGTTTCTTTGTATAACCAGGTAAGCTTGACTGTGTCCTATGGCACTTATGGTTATTTGTAAATAGCCCTAATTATCTTATTGCTGGGTGGTTCCCAGATTGCCAACCACGTGGCATGTGGTTGTGTGTTTAGTGTTTGACTTGTTTATTATTATACCTTACTTTGTCTGTTCTCCAATTACCTTTTTCCCTGTTTGTTTATATGTTTGTGGGATTACTTCCCCTCCTTAGAATAATAAATCAGTGGAGGTTTGAATTCCTACCCTATACAATAAATATAATTTACTATTTTGGAAAGGCGCCTTGTGTACGTTTCTTACCTGCCTGGGACTGTTTTGAAAGCATTTACTGAGAGAGGCTGTTTTTGCTCATGTGCAGCCGGCTCCAGCTATTATTCTGTGTGGTCCTTAGACCTTTGTACATGACATGGGGGCTCGTTAGTTTGCACAATTGTATGGTTCCTTGTTTGTTATGTAACATTGTAACTTGTCCATTGGAGCATGTCAGGTAAGATAGAGTTTTTTTTTTTTTTTTTTCCTTTTGGTAAGTTATATTATTGTGTTTCCATTGTCCGTGCTACACAGTTTGATTGGTGTAAACCGTTCTTGTATGTAATGCTCTTAAACTAATCTTTTTTCTGCCACATAGGTAACGGGGATCACCTACCTGGTTAGTGGGTGGGGGGCACGCGTCGTAATTCCGGTGGAGCGCGCAATGAAATCGGTAAGCGACTGAAGATATGTGTAGGCCTCATCCCGCTAGGGGAGTAGTTTAGCTGGGGATATGCTAGAGTGACACAGGTGATCCTAGTTAGATGGTTAGGACCAACGTTTATTGTTTTCATGAATGGTAGATGTGGGCATTAAATCAGATTGGTTGAAATGTATACTGCGGAATGTGGCGATTAAAGGTGTTACACACGGATATTGGGGAGTAGGTGAGTGGCTATTTCCTGGTGCCTGTTATTCGTTTGATGGTAACGCGGGTTGCTACGGGAGCACAGGGTAATTATACATATGTTATTTGTGGCATAGTCATATTCTGCAAGGGCTATGGCTGGGGCAGCTTTTACTTTGGACATTTTTTTGACGGACCCTACGAGGGATCAAATTGATGGCTGCACAAAGATAGATTTGTGTAGTGTCGCCAAACATTATGGCATTACTGTCCAAAGTTCGAAAAGTAAAGGAGTTGAAAGCGATCGTGCTGGCTGGGTTGTTGGATAAAAATATATTTAGTTTGCCCATAGCCCAGGGAAATGTCTCTGAGAACGTTGCACACGGCGAGGCGGCTGGCAAGTCTAGTGAGGACACTGGTGGTTTAGATCGAAACGCTGGTGCGGTACAAAAGCGGAGAGGTGGCATTTCCAAGGGGGAGGAGAATGATAGTGATGACTCTGTACACTCAGGGCATGCCTCTGTTTCTTCTTCCACTCGTAAATCAAGTAGACGTTTGGCCCGTCTCCAGATGGAGGAAAGAGAGGCTATGCGAGTCAGGGAGGAGAGGAAAGAAGAGAGGAAGGAAGAGAGAGACAGGGAAGAGAGAAGGGAAGAAAGAGAGATGCTGAGGGAAGAAAGAGAGATGCTGAGGGAAAAGGAGGAGAAGGACAGGGCGCTGCTGAGGGAAAAGGAGGAGAAGGACAGGGCGCTGCTGAGGGAAAAGGAGGAGAAGGACAGGGCGCTGCTGAGGGAAAAGGAGGAGATGGACAGAGTGCTCCAGGTGACTATAAGAAGGATGGAGTTGGAGAGTGGTGGCTCTTCCTCCTCCTCAACTGAAGTCTCCCAGGGCCTTTTTAATATTGGGCAGCATATTTCTTTAGTTTCCGTCTTTCGGGAGTCTGAGGTGGAATCATATTTCTCTCTTTTTGAGCAAATAGCGTGGGCTTTGCATTGGCCAAAGGACCAGTGGGCGATTTTATTGCGATACAGACTCACTGGTAGGGCTCAGGAGGCATGCCAGTCATTATCGAATGAGGACAGCGTGGTATATGAGAAAGTGAAGAGTGCTGTCTTGCGCGTATATGAACTGGTGCCGGAAGCGTATAGGCAACGATTTAGGGCACTAAGTAAAGCTCCCTCCAAACACATGTTGCATTTTCCCGTGAACAACGGACTATGTTTACTCGTTGGTGTGAAGCATGTAACGTGGATGGTGTCGAAGCGTTGAGCGAGTTAGTCCTCATTGAGCAATTTAAGAAATGCGTGCCCGAACGCATTATAGTGTACTTAGAGGAGCGCAAAGTTTCTACCCTCCAGGAAGCTGCAGTTTTGGCAGACGAGTTCGCATTGATCCACAAAAATATTGCTGTGCGAAATAATGTGTATGTAGGAGGTGGTGCGTTCTCTCCTTCTGAGTCGCCGTATCGGGGAGGTGACGAGCGAGCATTCCGGCCTCGCTCACCGCCGTCTCGAAATGCCTTGGGTGACGAGCGAGCATTCCGACCACGCTCACCGCCGTCTGAAAAGGCCACCTTTGTGTGTCATTATTGTAAGAAAGAAGGGCATTTTATGAGGGACTGTCATGCGCTAAGGGATCGACAGGAGACCAGGGAGTCAGCCCAGGAACCGAAAGGGGTGGGGTTGATTGGTACAGTGTCATGTCCTGACCAGAATAGCTCTTTTGAACCCTTTTTGTTTGATGGTTATGTGTCCCTGTCGGGTAAAGTTGGGGACTACCAACGGGTGAGGATACTCCGTGATACAGGAGCCTCTCAATCGTTCATCCTGACTGATGTATTACCATTGGATGTGGACTCCTGTCAGTCGAGTGAATTGGTGAGAGGTATTGACATGGGGTGTGTGCGCGTGCCGTTGCATAAGGTGCATGTACAGTCTGCACTGATCACAGGTTGTTTTCCGGTCGCGGTTCGCCCATGTTTTCCCGTAAAGGGCGTGGATTTCGTCATGGGGAATGATATCGCTGGGGGTAAAGTCGTCCCTGTGTTGGAGGTTGAAAACGCTCCATTTACTGACTCATTGTGTGATGCGTTGATTGATAATCACCCCAATGTTTCTTCCATTTGTGCTGTCACTAGGGCACAGGAGCGGAAGCGAGACCGAGGTCTAGCATTGGGTGACTCTGTCTGTGGTGAGTTTTGCAAATTGGCGGTGGAGCAACAATTTGAGGCGGGGGATGAGGTGTTTATTGTGCTGCCCACGCCTGGTACTGTGCTCACTGCCCGGTTCTCAGGACCTTATGTGGTAAAGAGAAGGGTGTCTGCCACTAAGTATAAGTTGTGTACGCCTGAGCGGCGGAGAAGGACACGCTGGTGTCATGTGAATAGGCTAATGAAAAGTCCTGCCCGTGTCTCGTCGGAGTTGAGATGTGACAGGACTGTTGTTTCACATGCTGTGTTGTGTTCTAATGTGCCTTACAGGATGCACAGTGTTGATGTTGGGAGTGCGAACCCCATTGAGCAATTCGCGTATGGTTGACTACAGTATACCGTCATGGCCTCGGTATGAGGAATGCACCAGCCACGTCCGACGGCTGATGCATCTGGTATTGGGAGGTGTGCCTAAGGCCGGTATATGTGTTTTGGGTGATGTGGTGGTTGACCGTGTGGGCCCAAAATAGGGGCATGTGGCCTATATGGAGGGTGATTTTTATTTATTTTTGTTCTGTTGGTGCTAATCTGATGTTGGTTAATAATAAGTGATAATGTTTTGCTAACCCTGCAGGTTCGCTCTTATGGGGGAGGTGTGATGTACGTGGGTTGGTCATTATCATTACTGTATTTGGAAGACCATGTGAACATCAGGTTAGTATAATTAGTATGTGTTATGTTATGTTTTGTATGTGATGTGTGTGTGTGAACATGAGAGCTAATGCTGTCTCTTCTTCTCTTCCTGTCAGGTGCTGCCCGTCCCTACACTGAAGAGTGCTGATTGCCTAATGAGTGACAGCTGTTGGCAATCACCTCAAGAGGGACGGGTGGACAAATACCTGACAGCACACACACATCGGGGCGCCTCACTGTGTCATTTGCCAGTGACCAAGTGGAGTGAGGTTGCCTCTGTTTGCCACTATTGTGTGGGATTATTGTTGTGCTTGTTTATGCCAATTGCCACTGTGTGTGGACTATTAGTTATGTGCTGCCTGCGTGGACCAAACCCTGTGTGGGGTATGTAGATTGTTGGCCATTTTAGATTCATCCTACACTGTGAGCTACATGGTTAGAGTGGTGTTTCTTTGTATAACCAGGTAAGCTTGACTGTGTCCTATGGCACTTATGGTTATTTGTAAATAGCCCTAATTATCTTATTGCTGGGTGGTTCCCAGATTGCCAACCACGTGGCATGTGGTTGTGTGTTTAGTGTTTGACTTGTTTATTATTATACCTTACTTTGTCTGGTCTCCAATTACCTTTTTCCCTGTTTGTTTATATGTTTGTGGGATTACTTCCCCTCCTTAGAATAATAAATCAGTGGAGGTTTGAATTCCTACCCTATACAATAAATATAATTTACTATTTTGGAAAGGCGCCTTGTGTACGTTTCTTACCTGCCCGGGACTGTTTTGAAAGCATTTACTGAGAAAGGCTGTTTTTGCTCATGTGCAGCCGGCTCCAGCTATTATTCTGTGTGGTCCTTAGACCTTTGTACATGACAATCTTTCTCCACATCTCCCTGTAGTGATATGCAGTAGGTACCATATAATGCCGGTGTGCAACCCGGACGATATATAAGAGTGCACCAGTATGTATGAGGTCGCTATGTCAACCAAGTAAACTTGAGTCCAGTCTGCAACTCGGTGTCTTCATTGTCTCGATAACACTTCATGGTGACAGCGGTAACAGTAGTGGATTGCTACAAGCAGGACGGGAGATTGTCTGAGGATAATTCTGCATCGGCACGTAGGAAACCCGTCACTCCGTCAGCGCTAACTCGGCGCTAATGAAGCAATCTGACAGCTGACAACTGACAGCAGCAGTCCACACGCTGGAAGCGCAACCCGAATGAGAAGACGTCATGGCATCACATTTGTCAACAATGAATTGGGCCGACCCGGATCAGGGTGAGGCTATTTCATTGTTTAAACAAAAAATTTCTCTTTACCTGGAAGATGAGGAAATAGAGGACGATGCTAAACAGGCACGAAAAATATGTCGTGGCATTGGAGATGAAGGACTGAAACGGCTGAATGCTAGTGGACTCAGTGAGGCTGACAAGAAAAAGCCAGCCAAACTACGGGAATTCTATGAAGGTCAGTTAAAATTGAATGTTAACTTTAGAATCCATAGGCTCCAATTAATGCAATATAGACAAAAAACAGACTAAAGCATTGATGATTTTGTGACCAGAGCCAGAACATTAGCTCAAAAATGCCAGTTTATTGATGAAGAGCTCAATGAACGTTTAATGGAGCTGATCATTGCCAGCACACCCCACGATGCTCTGAGGAATGACCTGTACAGCAAACCCAAAGGCCATCCTCTACAAGAGGTGCTACAAGAGGGGCGGAAATATGAAGCCCTATCCGCAGGCAATGAACAGTTACACCAACTGGGTATGTCACATGGTGAGAAAATACATGCAGTGGACAGAGGGCGAATATGCCAAAACTGTGGCAGGAGCCATAAACCCTGTCAATGTCCTGCATAAACCCTGTCAATGTCCTGCATTCAACGATGAATGCTCTGCCTGTGGTACCAGAGGCCACTGGGCGAAGTGCTGTAGGAAAAGCAGGCGGCAGGGACAACGACGCTTCGGTCAAAGCCAAAGAAGCAAGTCTCCACCACCACCACAAAGACAGGACAGACAACAGGCCTCCAGGAGTTACCACAGACAGCGGGGTGAGTCCCATATCAATGCTATAGACAGCACAGAGGCTGATGAAGAAGGGGAGTACCAAACAAAATTCTACTCAATCACCATCAGTGAGAAGTGCATGCACAGCATTGAGAGCAAGCCACCCAGAGAAGAGGCATACACAACACTGAACGTGAGACCACCTGACCTACCAGGCCACAGACATACACTCCGTCTAAAAATAGACACAGGGGCATCAGGCAATACTCTTCCACTACGCACCTTCAGACAGATGCGTGTGCGCAGGAAAAGCTGAGGAAAAATTACAGGAGGCTATCGGCATACAGTGGTCATCAGATTCCCTGTATGGGTACTATCGACATTCCATGCCAGTACAAAGACTCACAATGGATCAATGCCAGGTTCTATGTTGTGGATGTGCCAGGTCCAGCTGTAGTTGGACTGCCAACCAGTGAGCTGTTAAACCTGGTAACTGTCAATGTTGATACAGTAAACAAGAAGGTTAACAACAGCCAGAGACCACTTAAGAGGATATCAAACATTGCGGAGCTAAAGAAAGCTTACCCAGACCAGTTTGATAAATTAGGCAATTTTAGTGGAACCGCTAAGCTCTTTTTGAAAAAGGATGCTGAACCTTTCATTGACCCACCACGGAAATGCAGTATTCACATCAAAGACAAGCTAAAATCAGAGCTGGATAAAATGGTGGAGCAAGAGGTGATAAGGAAGGTGGAAGAACACACAGACTGGTGCTCCAGTCTGACGTACGGCACGAAGAAAGACGGCTCCCTTAGGCTATGCCTAGATCCTCTAAAACTGAATGCCAGCCTTAGGAGATGCCCACACAAAATTCCAACTGTGGAGGAATTAAACCCAGAATTTGCTAATGCCAAAATATTTAGCAAGCTTGACGCAAAAGCAGGGTATTGGTCTATACACCTGGATAAAGACTCACAACTCCTAACAACATTCCGGACTCCATTTGGCCGGTACTGCTGGAAGCGCTTACCATTCGGTCTGAGTGTCTCTCAAGACCTCTTCCAGGCCAAGATGGACCAGATCCTAGAGGGGCTCCAAGGTGTGGTCAGCATAGCTGATGACATAGCAGTATATGGAGCAAACGAGGAAGAGCATGACAAGAACCTGACCAACCTGATGCAACGAGCTGGCGAGGCAGGTGTTGTTTTCAACAGCGACAAGTGCACCATAAAACAAAGCAGCATTTCCTTCTTCGGCAACCTGTACACAGGCAAAGGCATCATGCCAGACCCAGATAAGATCAGGGACATACAACACATGCCAACACCCCAAAACAAAGATGATCTGCACAGATTCATGGGAATGCTAACATACCTGTCCCCCTATATACCAAAGTTTGCAGATAAGGCTCACACCTTGAGGGGGCTGCTAAAAAACGAAGCTCCATGGATATGGGACACTGACCACCAGAAATGCTTCGAGGACCTGAAGTCAACAGTCACCGAGCATGCATGTCTGAAGTACTATGACCCAAACACACCTTTAACCCTTGAAGTGGATGCATCACAGAAGGGATTGGGCATTGCTTTGGTGCAGAACAACAGACCCATCGCCTTTGGCTCAAAGACACTGACTGACTGCCAGTCAAGATACAGCAATATAGAGCAAGAGATGCTAGCCATTGTATATGGGATGCAGCGATACCACACGTACCTATATGGGAAATCGTTTCTCGTGGTAACAGACCACAAACCACTCGTGACCATATGTGCAAAACCACTGCATGCTGCACCACCACGACTCCAGCGCATGCTGATAAAGACACAAGGGTACAATTATGAAGTCATGTACCGACCCGGTACTCAAATGATCCTGGCAGACACCCTCAGCCGGTTGCCAAACCCAGAAAACCATGGGGACATAGAGCTAGATGAGCGCATTGATGGAGTTTATATGGAGATCGAGGATCAGAAGCAATATACCATTGCATTAAAAAACTTCTCCCCTGAGAAACAGGACGCTCTCCGTACAGAAACAGTGAGGGATCTCAAACTTAATGCCCTCAAAGAAGTCATTCACCTAGGATGGCCAGAGCACATCAAAGACCTGCCGAAGGACCTGCATGCTTACTGGTCCTTCAGGGATGAGCTCGCAATGGAAGCAGGAGTCATATTCAAAGGTAGACAGGTACTCATCCCAGACTCCATGACTGAGGACATCCTGAAACAGTTACATGTGGGCCACCAAGGGATTGAGAAAACGCGTCGCCTTGCCAGAGAAAGTGTCTATTGGATCAAAATGAATGATGACATCGAAAGGGTGTGCAGATCCTGCAGAGTGTGTGTGGAACATCAAGATGCAAACCCAAAAGAACCTCTCCACCCACACCACATACCATCCAAACCATGGCAGTCTATCGCTTCTGACCTATTTGAGGTCAAAGGTCGCCAGTTCCTTCTGACTGTGGACAGGTATTCCAAATATCCACTGGTGGATGAAATGCCTAATGTGTCTAGCCATGCAGTCGCACAAAAAATGCAGATGTACCTGTCACTGTTTGGCCGAGTAGACGAGATCCTAACAGATAATGGGCCACAGTACACAGGGCAGGCCTTCCAAAGGTTTGTAACAGACTGGGGAGTCAAACGCATCACAAGCTCTCCCCATTACCCAAAGAGCAATGGGTTCATTGAAAGGCACGTGAGACACATCAAATCAATTGTGACCAAAACCCTGGAACAGGGAGGCAATCTACAGATGGCATTACTACAGGTCAGAGCGACGCCCATCGACAGTAAACTGCCATCACCAGCAGAATTGATATTTGGGAGACCTGTCACCACCCTGCTGCCAAGTCGGGCAGAGCCAGGCAGGGAGGAGCATAGGGTTCACATGGAACAGAGAACAGCGGACCTAAAAGAGCATCACGACCGCAGCTGCCGCAGAGAATTACCCCCACTCTGCCCCGGACAGCATGTGACTGTGCTGAACAAGGATAGAGGGACATGGCATCCAGCTATCATTGTACAAAAATGCAATGAGCCAAGAAGCTATGTTGTACAAACACCAAATGGCAACCAGGTCAGGCGGTGCAGGAGCCACCTGCGTGAGCTATACATCCCACAGATGCAGAGAAGTTCAACACAGACACACTTTGCTGTGCCACAGCTTCAAGAGGACACCCACGAGGGCCCACCGGAAACACCTACAATGCAGAGTGACCCACCGGAAACACCTACGATGTCACCCTGTACTACACAGGTGCCCAATAGCCCAGGACCAAGACGCACAAGATGTGGGAGGGTTGTGAACAGACCAGATTTTTACAAAGACTGTGACCTGAGCACACATTATTGCACGGAAGATGCCCACTACAGAGGGCCAGAACAACACCAGGAGCACAAGGCTGGGTCATCATGGGGACTCTGGTGCTTTGTTATCATTATGGTCTTGGGGGGTGAATGTAAACCTAAATAAGGGGGAGGATTTGCACTTGGTGATGTGATTTCAGTGGACTATTGACATAAGAGTGTTCCGCTAATTATATGGGGCGATGCTGCTAAACAAGGGGGATGTAGTGATATGCAGTAGGTACCATATAATGCCGGTGTGCAACCCGGACGATATATAAGAGTGCACCAGTATGTATGAGGTCGCTATGTCAACCAAGTAAACTTGAGTCCAGTCTGCAACTCGGTGTCTTCATTGTCTCGATAACACTTCACTCCCTAAATCATCTTTCTCCACATCTCCCTAAATCATCTTTCTCCACATCTCCCTAAATCATCTTTCTCCACATCTCCCTAAATCATCTTTCTCCACATCTCCCTAAATCATATTTTTTCTACATCTCCCTAAATCATCTTTCTCTACCTCTCCCTAGATCATCTTTATCTATATCTTCCTAAATCATCTTTATCTATATCTCCCTAAATCATCTTTATCTACATCTCCCTAAATCATCTTTCTCTACCTCTCCCTAAATCATCTTTCTCTACCTCTCCCTAAATCATCTTTCTCCACATCTCCCTAAATCATCTTTCTCCACATCTCCCTAAATCATCTTTCTCCACATCTCCCTAAATCATCTTTATCTACATCTCCCTAAATCATTTTTCTCTACCTCTCCCTAAATCATCTTTATCTACAGCTCCCTAAATCATCTTTATCTACATCTCCCTAAATCATCTTTATCTACATCTCCCTAAATCATCTTTATCTACGTCTCCCTAAATCATATTTATCTACGTCTCCCTAAATCATCTTTCTCTATCTCTCCCTAAATCATCTTTCTCTACATCTCCCTAAATCATCTTTCTCTACATCTCTCTAAATCATCTTTCTCTACCTCTCCCTAAATCATCTTTCTCCACATCTCCCTAAATCATCTTTATCTACATCTCCCTAAAATGTAGGTTGCCCCCTGTGGCTAGGTTGCCCTATTGTTAATGTAGATAGTTTTACTTATCTGGGTGTCTGTGTGACCTGATGGTTTGCCTCTCTATTTGAGAAGAATTGTACTTCCTTACTAACTTGCTTATCTCTAGATGTCCATCGCTGGTCTCTTCTCCCTCCCTGGCTGAGTGAACGCATTGTGTTAAAATGACTGTTGTTCCAAAATGTTTATACGTGTTTTTCCAGTCTGTTCCTCTTTGGTCTAGGCATGGTGCTGTTACAATTACAGATGTATGTATCAATGACACCTCTGTTCAGCTAGTCAGTGACAACTCCCACTAACACGTTTTCTTTTTTTTTATACTTTAAGGTGCAAGACTTTGTTAGCCAGGAGTTTGCAGACTTCCCAATTATTCCTATTCCTGAAGTTTTAAAATGTGTTAAAAGGGAACTGTTTCAGTGCTGTACCACAAGCTGTTTGCACATCAGACATACACTTACAACTGACTCTATACATATAATGTGGTCTAAGGACATAGATGAGGAGATTGATGATAGGATATTATTTTGGATAGAGTACATCACTCTTATCACTCTTATCGCAAAGAGTAGGGGGTTCCCCGTTGTTCCTGGCCAAATTCCAATTAATCTGTGACATCAAGGCCACCTAATAATCCCTCCCCTGACCGCTATGAAAACCAGAGACAAAAAATGCTTTCCAAAAGCTCAAACAGTGAACTCCAAGCCCACGTGGTTGAACAAAAAATTAAAAGAAACAGACGTAAACACCATGATCGAAACCGCAAAAAAATAATTCATCAATGACAAAACTGAGAAACAAAAACAAACCATGTGAACTTTGGAAATTACTCAATAATCAACTAGGCTGCAGTAAAAAACTTAAAACCAGATTCTCAAACATAAACATAAAGACGGACAACACGCTCATCACAGACAAGCTGGATGTAGCCAATTACTTAAACATCTTCTTCACAAACATAGCCACAACACTGGTAAACAAACTACCCTCCCACTCAGGGCATTATGGGGTAGAACACATAGTAGCATACTACAAAAACCTAGGGGTCCGCAAAGACGACTTCAAACTAGAAATGGTAACAACCGATGAGGTACTCAAAAAAACTGAGCGCCCTCCAACCTAACAAGGCCACTGGCCATGACAACATCCCCTCCAAATTCCTCAGACTCAGCAGCCGCCATCACCCCAGTCATCACACACATAATAAACCTCTCCGTAAAACAGGGACACGCCCCTAAGGACTTCAAAATTGCGAGAGTGACCCCTCTGCACAAAAAGGGCAGCAAATTAGACCCAGGCAACTACCGCCCTGTTTCTATTCTTACCTCCATCTTGAAAGTCATGGAGAAAATTGTCTACGAACAGGTTGAAAAGTACCTGGCGGAAAAAAATCGAATCTACGAATTCCAATCTGGCTTCAGAACATCCCACTCCACTGACGCATGCCTTCTCTATTTGAACGACCACATCAAATGAGGTGGACGTGGGCAAATACTGCGGCATGGTCATGCTGGACCTACAAAAGGCCTTCGACACTGTCAATCACTCCATTCTGATTGACAAGCTAAAAGCAATTGGTTTTGATGGTTAGGATGCAATCCTACCTGGAGTGGAGAGAACAGATGGTGGAGGTAAACGGTACTCTACCCCCCCCCCCCCCTCACAGTGAGCTGTGGTGTTCCACAAGGAAGCATACTAGGACCGCTACTGTTCCTAATTTATGCAAATGACATGTCGTCAGCTTGTGACTGCAACTTGTTCTTGTTCGCAGACGACTCAGCCCTGCTGGTCTCTGACAAGAACAAGTTACAGGTTGAAAAAACCCTCAGCTCTGAACTCTGCAGAATCTGCACCTGGCTCGCTGATAACAAACTATTATTACACCTGGGTAAAACAGAGTCCATTCTCTTTGGATCAAATAACAAACTCAGCAAGACCGACGGCTTCTCAGTTACAGTGGGTGACAATATTGTCGCAAGGAAAGATGAAATTACATAGAGGCAAATCTTTCCTGTGACAAAATGGCATCCAAGGTAATAAAAAAAGTCAACCAACGAACTAGATTCTTGTACCGGATCTCCTCTCTGGTAAACAAGAATACCCTGAAGACTCTGGCAGGAGCACTCATTCAAGGGTACTACGACTATGCTTGCACCTCATGGTACCAAAACACCTCAAAGGCGCTAAAAACAAGATTACAAACATCACAAAACAAACTGGTCAGACTTCTACTTGACCTTACCCCTAGAACCCACCTCACCCCTGCCCACTTTGACAACCTAGGATGGCTTAGAGTAGACGACAGAGTACAGCAACTTGCAATGGGCCTGGTCTACAAGATACACTATACGACTAAGGTACCCATGTACATGTCAAAATACTTCCCAAAGGTCAGTGAATACCACAACCACAACACCAGAGGAAGCTCAACAAATCATGTTAAACCCAGATTCGGCTCAAACAACTAAACACGTTTCGCAATTATGCCACATCAATGCATATCGTATATGTCACAAAAGTAACAGTACTAAATACCAGTATGTCATGTATGTCCCTATGCCATAAATGTCATGTATGTTGTGTATGTCACTACATAGCGTCACTAAATGTCACTATGAATTGAAAATGGGGGACCCTGATGTAAACAAGACAAACGTCTTTCTCTGGTCTGCATCCCCTTAACAATTGTGTGTATTGAGCCGTACTGTATTGTACCCATTCTGCAATCTGTTAAATAAAGTTTTTCATTCATTTTCATTCCCCTCTTAATTGGCTGATATCAATCCCTGTCTCCTGAGCCGTTCAGCCATTGTGTAGTGTTATGTGTGCCTGGTGCCAGTGTATGGCAGCCATTGAGCTTGCGTAGCCCAAGGTTGGGTGCTACCAGTGGTGGTGAAGGAGGCAATTTCCACCCTACATTGTGGGGAACGCTTTGAGTGTCTAGAAAAGCACTATATAAATGTAATGAATTATTATTATCACTCATCTCTCTGTGCTATGGGGTGATACAATGTAAGATTTTTCACAGGGTACACTGGACAAAATGCAGACGATCCAGAATTTCCGTAGGTGTTGATCCAAGCTGCTGCCAGTGTCATCGGGAGCCAGCTGACCGTTCACTTCTCATACATTCTGGATGATGTCATACATTCTGGATTATGGCATACATTCTGGATTATGGCATACATTCTGGATTATGTCATACATTCTGGATGATGTCATACATTCTGGATTATGTCACATTCTGGATTATGTCCCGCTGTGGATGTCATATATTCTGGATGATGTCATACATTCTGGATTATGTCATACATTCTGGATGATGTCATACAATCTGGATTATGTCCCGCCCTGGATCATGTCATACATTCTGGATGATGTCATACATTCTGGATTATGTCATACATTCTCGATGATGTCATACATTCTCGATGATGTCATACATTCTCGATGATGTCATACACTCTGGATGATGTCATACATTCTCGATGATGTCATACACTCTGGATGATGTCATACATTCTGGATGATGTCATACACTCTGGATGATGTCATACATTTTGGATGATGTCATACACTCTGGATTATGTACTCTGGATTGTCATACATTCTGGATGATGTCATACACTCTGGATTATGTCATACATTCTGGATGATGTCATACACTCTGGATTATGTCATACATTCTGGATGATGTCATACTCTGGATGATGTCATACATTCTGGATGATGTCATACTCTCTGGATTATGTCTGTATATTTCTGTAGTTTGTTTATACATCAGAATTAGACTAAATCCCCAAAATGAATGGAGGTGAATGAGGAGCCTGACGCCTGGGAGGAGCGGTGGTGTTGACAGCAGACGACAGGGACAGCAGTGGTCACTAGTTCATGTAGATTACATTACATTAGATTGTACTTTATTATATTTGCATACAACGAGATTTGGGACTCAAATTTAAGGTGCAGTAGTGGAAAATAAAATGACACAGGTAATAAAAGAGAAACATAAAATACTGTACAGAAACATAAAATACTATACAGAAACATAAGTTACAATACAATATACAAAATAACAACAATATACAAAATAACAATCAGTGTCAGACGGTAGTGGGTGGATGTTGCACAGTGTGGGAGGAGGGAGAAGGGGTGAGTTATTGGTGCATGTTAGAGTTCAAGGTGGTGATGGCTCTGGGGAAGAAACTGTCTCTGAGCCGGTTTGTTCTGGCTCTGATGCACCTGTAACACCTGCCCGATTGCAACAGGTCGAACAGGTGGAAGCCAGGGTGTGAGCTGTCCTTCGTAATGTTTTTTGCTCTGTTGAGGCAGTGGGAGTTGTGCAAGTCCTTCAGGGAGGGGAGGGGGCAGCCGATGATTCTCTGTGCCGAGTTTATGACCCTCTGAATGCAGCTGGCGCACCACACTGTTATGCAGCACGTCAGCAGACTCTCAACAGCAGAGCGATGGAAGGTCACCATCAGCTGCTCCTCCAGTCTGTTCTTCCTCAGCCCCCTCAGGAAGTGACGTCTCTGCTGGGCCTTCTTGATGACCGCGGTTGTGTTTGCGCTCCAGGAGAGGTCAGCGGATATGAGGGTTCCGAGGAACTTGAAGGAGCTGACTCTCCACATCCTCACCGTTGATGCAGAGGGGGGTGGGGTCTGCACTGTTCTTCCTGAAGTCAAAGATGAGTTCCTTGGTTTTTGTGGTGTTCAGTGCTAGGTTATTCACCGAACACCACGCTGTTTAGTTTCAGATGCACTTACATAGAGGTAAAACTGCTGACACTTGGCATGTTTTACTGAAGTGAAATATCCCTTTAATAACTCTGCCTGACACACGCTTAAATAATGCAGTATACTATGGACCTTTCCTTGATAATACATAATGATTTAAATCTATTGATATGCTGAAAATCCAAGGACACATTTGCTGGTAGTGAGTGACTCAAATAAATATTAATCCAACTTCATACCCATCTGTGTGACAAAATACAGACCCCCCCCCCCCCCGAAATACAGATACCTCCCCAAAATACAAAAAAAAAAGGCTTTAGTTTATTTGACAATTATTGAAATACAGTACATGTAGTCATACATCCTAAAATGATCAAGGATAGCACAAAAAGGTCACACTTATTTCCATTGTGGTCCTTGGTCTCAGCAGTGCATAGGATATACATAAACATTATTATATCAGCCTACAGTATATTGCTAAAAATCTAATTAAAATGTAAAATACAACATTATTAATAAATTATGTACAAAATGTACAGATCTCATCCACTGAAGCAGGAAGCCTCCCTCCACCGTCCGTCTCCTGAATTACTCTGGAACATCTTCCAGGAGCCGTTTCCTACCGTTCACTTTGAAACTGTACAGGTTGGAGTCCTGTTTGATGGTCAAAGGCAACTCATTCCACTCCTAAAGTAACCTATTTATACTGCATGCTAAAAAAACGGCCTGGTTTGGGCCTAATTCTGCATGTGACCTGCATACGAATATATGATGAATTGAAAACGGGGGACCCTGATGTAAACAAGACAAAAGTCTTTCTCTGGTCTGCATCCCCTTAACAATTGTGTGTATTGAGCCGTACTGTACTGTACCCATTCTGCAATCTGTTAATAAACTTTTCAATCAATCAATCAATCAATCAAATACATTAACCTGGCTGTAAAGAGGAGTCTTGTAGTTCTATATTGAGCCCATTTTCATTTGAATATCCCTTTTTTTTTTAACAAATGTTCTTTATTTTCCCCTTTTTTTACATAAAACCAGACACACAATACATAAACAATGGAAATCCACAATAAATCACAGGACTATGATTGACACAATAATAACAATAATGACAGTCCAGTACTTAAATCAAAATAAATGTAGATTAAAAGATTTACCCATAATAAATGCAATACAATACCTATGCTCTTGCTCGCTCTCCCCCCCCCCCCCCCCCCTCAGGACCCCCTCTTGGACAATCCATCCATTATTCTGTTTAACACCAGGAATTACAAATTCATATACTAACCTTTATCCTCTCCACCACCTCTAACCAGATTGCTATGCTGGCTTCACTAACACCTGAAATTCGTGCGTTAGATATCTCTAGATAAATCACATCGAGATAGGTAAGAACCCATACCTTCCGGCACATTTTATCCGGTTGAATCCAGCGTGATGCTATCAGCTTTTTAGCAGCCGTAAGACCGGACAAAATTAGTCTCTTTACCTGTATAGAGGCTGCTAACTGAGAAACATCATTCAACATCAATATAGAAGGCAGTACAGGTATGGTCAGAAATAGAAATTCTGATAATTGCGTGGTTACTTCTTCCCAGAATGTCTTAACCGGAGGGCATTCCCAATACATATGCATAAATGTACCAATATCACCGTTTAAACATAAGGAGCATCGAGAGTCTTGTTTAAGCCCCATTAGGTACAAATGTCTAGGAGTTAAGTAAGTCCTATGAATAAAATTAAGATTAATCTGTTGATGATCCGGGTTGCGTGATGAAAGCCGTACGTTTGCCCAAACTTCATCCCAATCAAAATCTACTTCCAAGTTTGGTATATCCTTCCTCCAGACTAAGTCTAGAGGAAGGACCTCATATGAGGACGTAAGTAAGTGACAATAAAACTCAGATACGAAGCCTCTCGATGTCTCCTTTCCATAAAAGAATTTGTGATATCTGTGGTGTTCAAGTGGCACCTTTAATGGAACTCCATGAGCCTTTAAAGCTGCTCTTAATTGTAGATAGAAATAAAAAGTGGATTTGGTGAGGTTAAATTTGTTAGATATATCTTTAAAGCTGCAAAAAACCCGGTCGTTGAAAACATCCCCCAATGTATGTATGCCCTTCTTTTCCCATTTGGTGAATCTGATAGGTTGTGTTTCTGTGTGTCACACCATATCCGAATCACATGTGTAATAAGACGGCCAAATTTCAAGTTGCATTGCTTAATTGATAAGTTGGTGTATACTATATCCTGCAGTCTATGTGGTTCCACTATGTTCTCCTCTAATGGTCTCCAGGATACAGATGCTTGAGAATCAAACCAGGTGATCAGTGGTCTTAAAGAGAACGCTTTAAAATAGTAGCTGAAGTCTGGGAATGCTAAACCCCCGTCGGCTTTATTTCTATGTGCAGTGGATCTTTTTATTCGTGGAGGGGGGGGGTAACGGCAACATTGAACTGAAAAAGTTGATTCTAGGCAAAACATCCATCTTAACTATTGATGCTCGGGCCTGTACTGAGTTTTTTAGTTTTGACCACCTGCCGAAGTCGTTTGTGATCCTATCTAGGAATCCGGTATAATTATACTTTACCGTTTGGCAAATTGTGGGAAATATCTCAACTCCAAGACATCTAAAGTGTTCTACCATTGGTATATTTACTGGGAGTGAGGTAGCCTTCGCAGTCACATTAAGTGGAAGGAAGGCCGATTTTGGCCAGTTTATCTTAAATCCCGATAGATTGCCAAAATCATCTATTACCTTGAAAAGATGAGGTAGTGAGGTGGTAGGGTTTTGCATGAACATTATTACATCGTCCGCATATAAACTGATATGATGCTGTGTGCCCTTAATTGAGATCGGCTCTATGGATTGGGATTGTCTTATATACTGTGCCAGAGGTTCTAGAGATAGAGCAAACAGTCCGGGACTAAGAGGACAACCCTGTCTGGACGAGTGCGACACAGGGAAGTTTGGGGAGGTGAATTTCCCTGTTATAATCATGGCAGACGGATCTGTGTATAGTACTTTGATCATATTAATAAATCCATCTCCTAACCCCATCCTTCCAAGTACTGCCCATAAATAAGACCATTCCAACCTATCAAAGGCCTTCATCGCATCCAAGGATAATACAGCTACAGGAAGTACAGCTTCTTTGCTGGCTTCACATGCAGTAACCGTCTAATATTATCCGTGATCAGGCGGCCTCTTATGAAGCCTGTCTGATCAGGATGAACTAAAGATGTCATGCTTTTGAAGTCTGATGGCTAGTACCTTAGCGTACAGCTTAATATCGGTTCCGAGGAGGCTTAAGGGTCTATAACTACCACAGTCTGTGGGGTCTTTGTCTTTTTTAAGGAGGACAGTTATAAGTGCCATATTAACGTCCCTGGAGAAGTTCCCCTCTTTGATTAAATATAAAATCATGTCAAGTAATAGGGGTCCGATTACATCCCAACATGAGAGGTACAGTTCTGGTGGGATACCATCCCATCCAGGGGCCTTACCACTTTGCAATTCAGATATAGCCTCCCTAAGTTCCTCTAGTCTAGTGTAACTGTTTAGCGTCTTCCTCTGAAATTTTAGGTAGGTTAATTTGATCAAGAAATGAATCCAGTTTATTATGATCGAATACCACTTCTGACTTGTATAGGTTAGAGTAAAACGCACTAAATGTCTCGTTGATTTTCTTGGGGTCTGTAACAAGTCCCTGTTGGTCCTTAATAGCGGGTATATCAGGGGTGCTCCAGTAGCACACCATGTACCGCGCTGCGTCGCGGAATACCGTGCTGCGTCACGGATCTGGTTGACTCCGAGTTCGATTCCCGGACTAGCCGTCATTTGCCGAATGTCTTCCCCTGCTCTCTCTCCCGTTTCACCCTACAACTGTTGGTCATGCTTGACCAGAAAAGCGATAAACGCTAAAAAATGAAGTAAAAAAAAAAAAGAAAAAGCGGGTATATCAGCAAATTGTGCATTGGATCGTATCTTCATAGCTAGTAGGTGACTCATTTGAATATCTTGAGGTGAGAAGTCAAGGGACCCTTTTGAAAATGGCCATGCCCGTGGCATTTTCCTCCCATCAAATGTAAGCTAGTTTAACTTTGGAGCTATATCTACCCCATTTGCCAGTGAGCTAGAATGACATGGATGATGATAATAATAATAATAATAATAATAATAATAATAATAATAATAATAATAATAATAATAATAATAATAATAATAATAATAATAATAATAATAATAATAATAATAATAATAATAATAATAATAAACTTTATTTGTATAGCACCTTTCATACAGAAACTGCAGCTCGAAGTGCTTCACAACAGAAAAAAAGACACATAAAATGAGCACATAAAGTGCAGACATATAAAATCACAGTTTTTCACATTAGGATCTAACATCCCAACAGGCCATCTTGTTTATTGTTTGATTCAGTTTTAAATAGACAATAATAAAAAGAGTAAGATAAAAATAGACAGGGTAAAATAGTGCAGTGCAATAAAATAGTAGAATAGAATAGATAAAATATTTTTTTACAGTGAAATAAAATAGTTCTGGATTACTGTTCCAACAGTTCAAAGTCGTCTTTACCTTCTCTGTTTGGTATCCACAGTTTAAAACTTGACAGTCTTCCCTCCTGTTTTATACCCACTTTGACCCTTCGAACCTTGCACTGGATACCCCAAGATCTCTATTTTCATATGATACCAGCCAGGGGCGGGGCTAGGAGGTGGCTACTTGGGCTCAAGCCCCGAATTTTTTCTGAAAAGCCCCGAATCTACTTTAAAAAAAAAAAAAAACTTTTTTGACAATTAATCATTGTTACATGAAAATATGTTTGCACCAGATTGAGCAGAAGCTAATTTCCATCTGTAGTCTATCCAGCTGCTAACTGTATTTGAGTGAGTTAAGTCTTGGTGTTATGGTAGACTCAGACCTAAGCTTTAAATCACAATCAACAAGTTGACAAAAACATAATTCTTCCACCTTAGAAACATAGCTAAAGTACGGCCATTTATAAATCAAAAGGACGCTGAAAACCAGATCCATGCCTTTATCTCAAGCCGACTCGACTACTGTAATGCACTCCTTACCGGCCTCCCAAAAAAATACGATGATAACTATTTTATTGCAATGCACTATTGCATTATTTTATTCTATTTTACTAACTATTTTATTGCACTGCACTATTTTACTTTGTATCAGTGATAATCAAACCGTAAACAAAGACGCCTATTAATACTTTCAGCGCCAGATGGCGCTGTTTACTGTTACTGTTGAAAGGCCAGCGCCTTTTAACATGGGGATACGTGGCTGTTTGCAGGCCTAAAGCTATATTATATATTATGGCTATGGATCTAATAATATAGTCGATTGTCATTGAGTTTCTTCCGGTCAAGATGCAAAAAACAGATCATTTTTCCATCCATACATTTCCGTTTTATACCGTCGTGAATATGAGTGTAGTTTCAGGGTGGTCTGGTGTCATTTCCAAAATGCTTCGTAATGGCCGGCAACGTGTATTCTAGTAAACGCGTTATCGTTTCTTCCCTGGACTAGCTACTGTTCTCAAATCAAATTTAGATTATCGGTATTATGTTTCATTGTGGATGCATGAAGGGGGGGGGGGGGGCGCCCCTCCGTGCTTTGATTGCAACCAACGGAACACGCCACACACACACGCCCCGATCAGCATGAAGGAATTTTTGGATCAACGCAATATTGATACCATATAGTCCTTACCTTGACCAGGATCTGTCCCGAAAAGAATATTCCAATTATCTGATCACCATTCCAAGTACTGATGTCGATCAAGGTGCCAACATAATCCAGCATTGAACATGAACCCGACCCTGGCTTGACCGAGTAGTTAGACCCCGCCCGCAGGCCGCAGCTCGGCCCAGACACCAAGCCACATCGTTTCAAATGGAGTGCAATAGCGGCCGCAAGGCGTTAGGCGGAGGTATTGGACTTTTGAGATCTCAGACCCATCCCCACTAACACAGGCTGCCGGCATGTCTTCATGAATGGGAATATCGAATAAAAGAAACAACGATGAAAACCCGACTATACTCTGGTTTTCGGGGGTCCTGGCGCTCAACGTTCAGCGAGTTAACCCTAGATCTTAGATCCTAATATGAAAAACGATGTGATTTAATGTTCTATGTCTTACCTTGACTTTGTCTATTTTGCTGCTATCTATTTCATGCTTTATGTCTGCACTTTATGCATTGCTCTTGATCTGCCAATGTTGTGCTCATTTTATGCCTGTCTTTTTTTACTGCTGTGAAGCACTTTGAGCTGCAATTCTTGTATGAAAGGTGCTATACAAATACAGTGTATTATTATTATTATTAATTATTAATATTATTGTTTGCTTCATTAATTAAAGGGTGTGAATTTATGGGTTCGCTAATGCCTTTTGTCCGCTTTAAGGTGGTGGTATAAGTTAAAGGTTGTGGTGTCGAAGTAAAACAATTCCTATCTGGGCTAAGCCCCGGATCTCCTACAATCCTAAATCCGCCCCTGATACCAGCATATATTGGCGCTAGCTTAAAAAAATGGGCGCACTATAGAGGCGTTTGTGCACAAAGCTCTGCTTAGACTGATTCCCTCATACCTACGTGTGTTTCTGTGCACTAAGCAAAACAAGTATGCCCTTCGTTCCCAAGATGCTCTGAAGTTGGATGTTCCTAATGGAATTCCTGATGAATTGAAAATGGGGGACCCTGATGTAAACAAGACGAAAGTCTTTCTCTGGTCTGCATCCCCTTAACAATTGTGTGTATTGAGCTGTACTGTATTGTACCCATTCTGCAATCTGTTAATAAAGTTTTCAATCAATCAATCAAATCCTGGAACAAGCTACAGGAGGACCTAAAATTGCCAGGACTGGTCACCCTCTGAGAAGAATTTAAAACCATCTTAAAAACCTATTAATTCAGTTCCCTCGGACAGTGCGACTGTTTTTGATAACTTGCCTGAAATTGGATCTTGCTGTGAATGTTTTATCTGTATTTTATTGTGATGTTCTTTTTTATGTTGAAACTTTCTGCTGCCTTGCTTGGCCAGATCGCTCTTGAAAAAGATATTTTAATCTCAATGATGCTTATCTGGTTAAATAAAGTATTTGATTGATTGCTGATACTGGTTGATGAGCCATCTTTAAATCAATCAATCAATCAAATACTTTATTGACTGATATGAGTCTGGCTCTATCAAGCACCCTGGCCTTAACCAAATTTACATAATGCTTAATACTACAGGACTGAGCCATTAACTCTGGAACCCAACAACCCATTGTGCCACAACAACTGCGTTTCAATTGCAAATCGATCTGGGTTGAGAGACAGAGTGAAATCTGCCCTACACATTGATTGATTGATTGATTGAAAACGTTATTAACAGATTGCAGAATGGGTACAGTATAGTACAGCTCAATACACACAATTGGGGGATGCAGACCAGAGAAAGACTTTTCGTCTTGTTTACATCAGGGTCCCCCATTTTTCCATTCAATTGCTAATGTTTCCATTAAAAAAGAGGAATGATTCACACTAGGTGGAGAGAACTTCACATGAATAACATCTGCTTCACCTTTCAGCCATGCTGTGAAGCTCGTGACTTGGGCCTTGCTCTCTCCTCTCTCTTGGTGTCTGAACTCTCTTCCTTTGTGCAATACAAGGAGGAAATAGTTGTATACATGCGACAATGGCTCCCTCTAGTGAACATTACAGCCACCAACAATTCTACCTTTTTCTACCCTGATTGAAAACTTTATTAACAGATTGTAGAATGGGTACAATACAGTACAGCTCAATACACACAATTGTTAAGGGGATGCAGACCAGAGAAAGACTTTCGTCTTGTTTACATCAGGGTCCCCCATTTTCAATTCATCAGGACATATATGACATACATGACATACAGATAGTCAGTACTGCTACATCTATACATTTATGACATACCAGATTTGCAAATACAGTACTGTTTGTGATACAGAAGGAGTCAAGAAAAGGGAGTATATACATTTGACGTAGAAACTGTACATTGGAGGAGGTTGTGTGGGGGGGGTTGGGTACATTGGGATATTGACAACCATACTGGGTAATTTACATTGGAGGTGGTTGGGGGGGGGGGGGGCGGGGGGCACACTGTATAAACAAGTAATACTGTACATTGAGGGGGGGGGGGGGAGGAGACACTGTACAAACAAACAAAATTGTACATTGAACTATTGACAACCATACTAGGTAAATGACTGTACATTGGAGGGGGTTGGGTTAGGATATTTACAGGGGCCAGTGTTGAATTGCAGTCTCCCGTAGGTGTCCCTTGAGAGAGGTTTTGAAAGTGGGTAGTGATCCACATTCCTTTACAGCTTTGGGTAGGGCGTTCCACATTGATGTGGCATAATTGCGAAACGTGTTTAGTCCCTTATTTGAGCCGAATCTGGGTTTAACATGATTTGTGGAGCTCCCTCTGGTGTTGTGATCGTGGTATTCACTGACCTTTGGGAAGTATTTTGACATGTACATGGGTACCTTGGTCGTGTAGTGTATCTTGTAGACCAGGCCCATTGCAAGTTGTTGTACTCTGTCGTCTACTCTAAGCCATCCTAGGTTGTCAAAGTGGGCAGGGGTGAGGTGGGTTCTAGGAGTAAGGTCAAGCAGTAGTCTGACCAGTTTGTTTTGAGATGTTTGTAATTTTGTTTTTAGCGCCTTTGAGGTGCTTTGGTACCATGAGGTGCAAGCATAGTCGTAGTACCCCTGAATGAGTGCTCCTGCCAGAGTCTTCAGGGTGTTCTTGTTTACCAGAGAGGAGATCCGGTACAAGAATCGAGTTCGTTGGTTGACTTTTTTTATTACATTGGATGCCATTTTGTCACAGGAGAGATTAGCCTCTAGGATGGAACCCAGGTAGGTAATTTCATCTTTCCTTGTGACAATATTGTCACCCACTGTAACTGAGAAGCCGTCGGTCTTGCTGAGTTTGTTATTTGAACCGAAGAGAATGGACTCTGTTTTGCCCATGTGTAATGATAGTTTGTTATCAGCGAGCCATATGCAGATTCTGCCTAGTTCCGAGCTGAGGGTTTTTTCAACCTGTAACTTGTTCTTGTCAGAGACCAGCAGGGCTGAGTCGTCCGCAAACAGGAACAAGTTGCAGTCACAAGCTGACGACATGTCATTTGCATAAATTAGGAACAGTAGCGGTCCTAGTATGCTTCCTTGTGGAACACCACAGCTCACTGTGAGGGGGGGGGATAGGGTACCGTTTACCTCCACCATCTGTTCCCTCCCCTCAAGGTAGGATTGCATCCAGCTCACTGATAGACTATCAAAACCAATTGCTTTTAGCTTGTCAATCAGAATGGACCCAGTATTCCTTTTATATGGGCTACACTTTGATTGTGTCCATTTTTAGATGTATCCGGGAGCATGAAGGATGGATCCAAGTTACCAGCCTGACTAGTCTTGTTTTAACAGGGCTTTTGACTACAGTACACACTTAGTCAAACAAAAGCCATGCCAGTTGATAACAAACTATCATTACACATGGGCAAAACACAGTCCATTCTCTTCGGTTCAAATAACAAACTCAGCAAGACCGACGGCTTCTCAGTTACACTGGGTGACAATATTGTCGCAAGGAAAGATGAAATTACATAGAGGCAAATCTTTCCTGTGACAAAATGGCATCCAAGGTAATAAAAAAAGTCAACCAACGAACTAGATTCTTGTACCGGATCTCCTCTCTGGTAAACAAGAATACACTGAAGACTCTGGCAGGAGCACTCATTCAAGGGTACTGCGACTATGCTTGCACCTCATGGTACCAAAGCACCTCAAAGGCGCTAAAAACAAGATTACAAACTTCACAAAACAAACTGGTCAGACTTCTACTTGACCTTACCCCTAGAACCCACCTCACCCCTGCCTACTTTGACAACCTAGGATGGCTTAGAGTAGACGACAGAGTACAGCAACTTGCAATGGGCCTGGTCTACAAGATACACTACACCACTAAGGTACCCATGTACATGTCAAAATACTTCCCAAAGGTCAGTGAATACCACGACCACAACACCATTGGAAGCTCAACAAATCATGTTAAACCCAGATTCGGCTCAAACAAGGGACTAAACACGTTTCGCAATTATGCCACATCAAGTGTGGAACGCCCTACCCAAAGCTGTAAAGGAATGTGAATCCCTACCCACATTCAAAACCGCTCTTAAAGAGCACCTACGGGAGGCTGCAATTCGAAACTGCCCACCGCAAATGCCCAAACCCCCCACCACCTCCTAATAGACAGTCTCCTCCCCACCGCATGTATATATTCTCTCCCCGCCGTATGTATATTTCTCTCCCACCCACCCACCCACCCCCTCCTAATGTACAGTCCCCTCCCCATCATATGTATATACTCTGTCAGGATCTATGGGTAACAGTACTGTATATTTGAATACAGTTTATGTCACAAATGTATCAGTACTAAATACCTGTATGTCCCTATGCCATAAATGTCATGTATGTTGTGTATGTCATAAATGTTGATATGAATTGAAAATGGGGGACCCTGATGTAAACAAGACAAACGTCTTTCTCTGGTCTGCATCCCCTTAACAATTGTGTGTATTGAGCCATACTGTATTGTACCCATTCTGCAATCTGTTAATAAAATGTTCAATCAATCAATCAGGTATTAATTTGCCCAATGTGTGAGACATACCTAGTCCTATGTATTTGTTACTCCTTATTAATCAAACTGAGCTGACTTTATAACGGTTCCCCAAGAGGCCAAACCATCACAAAAGCCGCAGGGGAGATCTGGGTGATGTCGAGTGACCTGTTGTTTGAATAACAATAGTATATAGAGGACCGGAGAGAACAAGGCATGCAGTCCTGTTATCATTGTATTTGTTTTCTTTTATAACTTTGATTACTCCCCAAAATATAATGTACGTTGACAGCCATAAAGGCTGGGCCTCTGTACTGCATGTGGGCACACTGGTTTCAAGTGTTACCATCTGGTATATCTATCTGCACCATATCTTGAGAATTTTACTCAATGGGAGAATTTTAATTGTGTAAAAAGTTTTAACTCCCTCTGTAGTGACTCTTTATTGCTTTTGACATGTTTTATCTTCTCAGATTAGTCGACACACTTAAAAGTGATAATAGCTGAAACGAATGCAAGGTTGTTTCACTGAAAAATGTGTTACAATTCTGTATCCATACTATTCACAAGTCCAAACGGAGCTCAGATGTTATTGACACACATTGTCATTCACACACAAAGATGACCCCCATGTGTGATTTGATTGATTGATTGATTGAAAATTGTATTAACAGATTGCAGAATGGGTACAATACAGTACGGCTCAATACACACAATTGTTAAGGGGATGCAGACCAGAGAAAGACTTTCGTCTTGTTTTCATCAGGGTCCCCCATTTTCAATTCATAGTGACATTTATGACATACACAACATACATGACATTTATGGCATAGGGATATACATGACATACAGGTATTTAGTACAGTTACATTTGTGACATATACGATATGCAAATATACAGTACTGTTACCCATAGATCCTGACAGAGTATACATATGATGGGTGGGTGGGAGGGAAATATACATACGGTGGGGAGGAGACTGTACATTAGGAGGGGGTGGGTGGGTGGGAGAGAAATATACATACGGTGGGGAGAGAATATATACATACGGTGGGGAGAGAATACATACGGTGGGGAGGAGACTGTCTATTAGGTGGGGGTGGGGGAGGTATGGACATTTACGGTGGCCAGTTTCGAATTGCAGCCTCCCATAGGTGCTCTTTGAGAGTGGTTTTGAAAGTGGGTAGTGATTCCAGTGAACTCCAAGCCCACGTGGTTGAACTAAAAATTCAAAGAAACAGACTAAGAAATGACGTAAACACCATGATCAGAACCGCAAAAAGAAATTTCATCAACGACAAAACTGAGGAAAACAAAAACAAACCCAGCGAACTTTGGAAATTACTCAATAATCAACTAGGCTGCAGTAAAAAACTTAAAACCAGATTCTCAAACATAAACATAAAGACGGACAACACGCTCATCACAGACAAGCTGGATGTAGCCAATTACTTAAACATCTTCTTCACAAACATAGCCACAACACTGGTAAACAAACTACCCTCCCACTCAGGGCATTATGGGGTAGAACACATAGTAGCATACTACAAAAACCTAGGGGTCCACAAAGACGACTTCAAACTTGAAATGGTAACCAATGAGGTACTCAAAAAATTTAGCGCCCTCCAACCTAACAAGGCCACTGGCCATGACAACATCCCCTCCAAATTCCTCAGAGACGCAGCAGCCGCCATCACCCCAGTCATCACACACATAATAAACCTCTCCATAAAACAGGGACACGTCCCCAAGAACTTCAAAATTGCGAGAGTGACCCCTCTGCACAAAAAGGGCAGCAAATTAGACCCAGGCAACTACCGCCCTGTTTCTATTCTTACCTCCATCTCGAAAGTCATGGAGAAAATAGTCTACGAACAGGTCGAAAAGTACCTGGCGGAAAAAAATCTAATCTACGAATTCCAATCTGGCTTCAGAACGCCCCACTCCATTGACACATGCCTCCTCTATTTGAACGACCACATCAAACAAGAGGTGGACGCGGGCAAATACTGAGGCATGGTCATGCTGGACCTACAAAAGGCCTTCGACACTGTCAATCACTCCATTCTGATTGACAAGCTAAAAGCAATTGGTTTTGATAGCTTATCAGTGAGCTGGATGCAATCCTACCTGGAGGGGAGAGAACAGATGGTAGAGGTAAACGGTACTCTATCCCCCCCCCTCACAGTGAGCTGTGGTGTTCCACAAGGAAGCATACTAGGACCGCTACTCTTCCTAATTTATGCAAATGACATGTCGTCAGCCTGTGACTGCAACTTGTTCCTGTTTGCGGACGACTCAGCCCTGCTGGTCTCTGACAAGAACAAGTTGCAGGTTGAAAAAACCCTCAGCTCGGAACTAGGCAAAATCTGCATATGGCTCGCTGATAACAAACTATCATTACACATGGGCAAAACAGAGTCCATTCTCTTCGGTTCAAATAACAAACTCAGCAAGACCGACGGCTTCTCAGTTGCAGTGGGTGACAATATTGTCACAAGGAAAGACGAAATTACCTACCTGGGTTCCATCCTAGAGGCAAATCTTTCCTGTGACAAAATGGCATCCAATGTAATAAAAAAAGTCAACCAACGAACTAGATTCTTGTACCGGATCTCCTCTCTGGTAAACAAGAATACCCTGAAGACTCTGGCAGGAGCACTCATTCAAGGGTACTACGACTATGCTTGCACCTCATGGTACCAAAGCACCTCAAAGGCGCTAAAAACAAGATTACAAACATCACAAAACAAACTGGTCAGACTTGACCTTACCCCTAGAACCCACCTCACCCCTGCCCACTTTGACAACCTAGGATGGCTTAGAGTAGACGACAGAGTACAGCAACTTGCAATGGGCCTGGTCTACAAGATACACTATACGACTAAGGTACCCATGTACATGTCAAAATACTTCCCAAAGGTCAGTGAATACCACAACCACTACACCAGAGGAAGCTCAACAAATCATGTTAAACCCAGATTCGGCTCAAACAAGGGACTAAACACGTTTCGCAATTATGCCACATTAATGTGGAACGCCCTACCCAAAGCTGTAAAGGAATGTGAATCCCTACCCACATTCAAAACCGCTCTTAAAGAGCACCTACGGGAGGCTGCAATTCGAAACTGGCCACCGTAAATGCCCAAAACCCCCACCACCTCCTAATAGACAGTCTCCTCCCCACCGCATGTATATATTCCCTCCCCGCCGTATGTATATTTCTATCCCACCCACCCACCCCCTCCTAATGTACAGTCCCCTCCCCATCATATGTATATACTCTGTCAGGATCTAGGGGTAACAGTACTGTATATTTGAATACCGTTTGTCACAAATGTATCAGTACTAAATACCTATATGTCCCTATGCCATAAATGTCATGTATGTTGTGTATGTCATAAATGTCTATATGAATTGAAAATGGGGGACCCTGATGGAAACAAGACAAACGTCTTTCTCAGGTCTGCATCCCCTTAACAATTGTGTGTATTGAGCCGTACTGTATTGTACCCATTCTGCAATCTGTTAAATAAAGTTTTCATTCATTCATATTCCTTTACAGCTTTGGGTAGGGAGTGCCACATTGATGTGGCATAATTGCGAAACGTGTTTAGTCCCTTGTTTGAGCCGAATCTGGGTTTAACATGATTTGTGGAGCTCCCTCTGGTGTTGTGGTCATGGTATTCACTGACCTTTGGGAAGTATTTTGACATGTACATGGGTACCCGAGTGGTGTAGTGTATCTTGTAGACCAGGCCCATTGCAAGTTGCTGTACTCTGTCGTCTACTCTAAGCCATCCTAGGTTGTCAAAGTGGGCAGGGGTGAGGTGGGTTCTAGGAGTAAGGTCAAGCAGTAGTCTGACCAGTTTGTTTTGAGATGTTTGTAATTTGGTTTTTTAGTGCCTTTGAGGTGCTTTGGTACCATCCTAGGTTGTCAAAGTGGGCAGGGGTGAGGTGGGTTCTTCTAGGGGTCTAGTACGGCTCAATACACACAATTGTTAATAAGGGGATGCAGACCAGAGAAAGACTTTCGCCTGTGTTTACATCATCGATATGATCTGTTTATATGTATTATGTTTTAGTGGGAGCCAGCAGAGTAGTAAAGCCTCGCCGTGACGTCACTGCCCGGGGTTTCCACCACAGAGAGTGAACTCGACGGCATCATGGCGGAGGAGGCCGGTGGTTGTTTTAGGATCCTCGGCTGATGAAGAAATGCTGTCTTTTTCAACAACAATCGCGTTTGAATAATAACGCACGCTAAGTCTTTGTTTACTCAGGGGGGGGGATCAAACGGGAAGCGTATACAAGACGTTCGGGGGACGGGGGGGAAGGGGGAATAGATCCAGAAGAAAGTCGGGGCAGCACGGATCTCCACTTGTTCAGGGATCACTCTCCGGGACTGAGCCCTGGCTGGGGGCTGGCTGGCTAGCCGAGGAGCTAACCGTGTTAGCTGCTAG
Source organism: Notolepis coatsorum (assembly GCF_963971535.1). Taxonomy (NCBI): domain Eukaryota; kingdom Metazoa; phylum Chordata; class Actinopteri; order Aulopiformes; family Paralepididae; genus Notolepis; species Notolepis coatsorum. The sequence goes on along the minus strand of NC_140176.1, from coordinate 95,733,263 downwards.
CCAAAGAAAAATAAAAAGGATCTAAACTGAAGACTGCGGGCGTTCTGACCGGCGATCCATCGTAGTTACCCAGGTAAACATGAACACTTTTATTAAACCGTGTCTACTTCCACAATCCCAAACACATAAGATAATTAACACACTGGCTATTTTAACGTTACATGTTAGCTAGCTATCTATCGTTAGCTTAGCTCGGAGGCTAACGGGCTGGCTAACCTCGGCTAACAGCTAGCTAACGTGTTGATGTTGTTGAGGAGGGGGTCAGAGAGTGCGGGAAAACCCGATAAATGAATCGGGGAACGGTTAAAAACGCGTGTCTGATTCTCGAAGGAGTTGTCGCAGGGGTTGTATTTGAGCTTCCTCTTGTTCTGTGATTTCAGATTTAAACAAATGGGATGTTTCACTGATCGCATGTTTTTATCGCCTCGTTAGCTTAGCGTTGCTACATAGCTTTCACCCTAGCTAGCCCCTTCCGTGACTGATGCACCGAGTGAAGCCACGGTCACTTGCTCCTCAATAGGAAACCAACGGTATGTTGACCATGAAGGACTGGTTCTAACCGAACCGTTCGTTATACAAGAATCACAGAGACATTTCAAAGGTCCTCACAGCTGCACGAGGGTTTCAGACAGAGATACGGGCTGGTTTTAAACCTCGGCGTTGCTAATAAACGTTTTAAATATTGTTTATAAACTGGTCAAAACGGCATTATTTCCGGCGTTGGGTGCATGATGCGCATGCGCTGTGATCACAGCGCAGGCGCACCAGGCAGCCAAATACGGAAATAATGCAGCGTTGACCCGTTTATAAACAATATTTAAAACGTTTATTAGCAACGCCGAGGTTTAAAACCAGCCCGTATCTCTGTCTGAAACCCTCGTGCAGCTGTGAGGACCTTTGAAATGTCTGTGATTCTTGTATAACGAACGGCTCAGTTACAACCAGTCCTTCAGGGTGAATCTAGGTTGGTTTGCTATTGAGGAGCAAGTGACCGTGGCTTCACTCGGTGCATCACAGTCACGGAAGGGGCTAGATTTCCCTTCTGCTTGACCTGCTTTAGCTCCCTGCTGTAGCATATTCCTGTCAAGTGTTTAGCTTCTAACGTTAGCTGAGTTGGTTATTATTTGCTAAATAAATACACAACACACACACAACGCTCGACACACATAGCCAGTATCCAGCTACATCGGATTCGATTAAGTGAAATCTGCTCTTGCTGAGCACGTTTTGGGGCTTTTTGTAATCGTGAATAAACTGGCTTTTATTGTTTCTTCTCGAACTGAAACGAGCTTGTATTTCCACGGACGATGATGTAGTCTGGGGGGCATGCACGATGCATCTAATTTCAGAAGTATATCTCAAATTAATAATGTAATAATAAGCTAATGATGGTGTTGTTTTATTAGATGAACGAGAAGTAGCCCCAAACTTGTACTGGAAGCTAACAGCAGCTGCTGCTACGTTGTTAAAACAGTTACTAACATTACTATAATAACTTGGGTCACAAGTGAAACCCGTTAGAATATGTTCTAATGAGTTAATCATCCGTGTTATATTATTATATTCCAGCTGGCTTTCTCTGTAAATGTAAAGCTAGCTAAAACTTTACCACCCCGCCAATAAGCTAACATGGGCTATACAGTGAGCTGGAGGCTAACTGAACTGTAGCTACAGTCATACATCTGGATCTGCCAACTTGAAGAGCAGTGACATTAAAGCCTGCTCGTTTTAACTGCATTTGTTGGAGCCAAATGGTTGGTAACTAACATCATCTCCTCTGTGTTGACTGCTAGGGTCATTGTGTCCAGCAGGACATTATTCTGCATGCTGTGCTGCAGGGCCCCACCAGGCCTTTGCGGTCGTCAGGGGGGATATATAATCGGCTGATTTGACAGGGGAATGAAAACGTACCACATTATTATTATTATTATTATTACATATCATCAAAACATTTGGCTTATTTTTTTTACTAGGTGTCTCAGAACATCCGATCACTGTGATCAAAACAGAGCAGAGCCCACGGATTTCTTCAGTCCACTACTCCTCCACCGAGCTGTCAGATTCCCTAGTGAACCTGCACAACATGAATATATATATACCCCATAACTTGCATCGAATTTGTAGTAAAGTGCTGGTGTTGTTTTCTCCAAATGTTACTAGTTTGCTCTATGGTGCTGAAATTGGGTTGTTATTATTCATGTAGCGAGTTTTCCTCCATGTACAGTTTCTACTTTATAGATGTAACAGTCTATCTGTATGTCATAAATGTCATGATGAATTGAAAATGGGGCACCCTGATGTAAACAAGACGAAAGTCTTTCTCTGGTCTGCATCCCCTTAACAATTTTGTGTATTGAGCCGTACTGTACTGTCTGTACCCATTCTGCAATCTGTTAATAAAATGTGCAATCAATCAATTCATTTACCCAACTTATCTTGCTCAATATTGGAACAAGTGTTCTTGAGCTCAAAGATGGTTTAGTGATGGTTTACTCCATAATAGTATTGTTGTATACTGCGATATCTTTTTCAAATTGATAATATCTGCATTTTCTTTCACAGGTTATTCGCTTTGGATATAGGGCTCACCTTTTGCTCACTCGTTATTGTGAATCCTATATTTTGGACGTGAACATGGCTGCGCGCAGTGAAGAAGAGAGTGCGAGCAACAGCAGCGGAGAATCAAGGTGATGGAACCTTTTATGTCTTTTTGATTATTATGTTAATAATACTAATCAATTAGTGAGATCGAACAGGTTCCCGCTGAACAAACTGCTACGTGATGCTTTATACTTTGGCCGGATATTGGATCACATACTTGGCTAAAGATGAGTTGGAGTCTGCCATTACTTTGAGCTGTGATGTGACACTGAAAAGACAGATTTAGTCATATTGTGGGAATAAGAGCGATAAGAGCCACGCACATACTTTTAAGAGCAGCTGGTGAGATTTAAGTTAAATTTTTTTTTTTGCTTGCTCGTTGTTCAAGCAAGTCCTAGTTGTCCTCGCCTTGTCATCGGTCAAATATTTTGTCATCGCAGAAAGTCGAGGTTAGAATCGAGACAAAAGGGGATTCTTGATCAGGCTACAGGGTGTCTCAAACCTTTTTGCGCTTCCAGACCGGTAACCCGTTGTCTTTAAGTCTTAGGGACCAGCAAGCACTAATATACAGGGCCAGATTCCACTGAAACTAATACTAGAAAGCAGACCATTTCTAAAGCAGATCACCAGCTCATGGACCGCTCTGGTGACATCCCAGGGAGCGGCGTTGGTCCCCGGACCCTGTACAAGCTTTTACGCAATGAGTTCCTCGCAGAGTGTTTTCATGGTGTGAAGGGGGGAGTTTGTGGTGTACAAGTATGGCTGGTTGTGTAAGTGCTAGGAGGATACATATGTCTCCCTGTATTCAACTATCTACATTCTACATTCATGTATATGAGTGGTTCCATCTTGCTGAACCTTGACAAAACATTACTGTTGGCAAGTATGCAATTATTGGAGCATTACTTATATGTTACTGTAGAGTCTGAAGTTTCTGAACCAGTTGTGTGTTAGAGGGATGGCTCCATGTACTACTTAATTTCCAATACCAGTAGCACAACCTTTAGTGTCTACCAACCAATCGGATACGCCGTAACCCTTTCACTACCACACTACCAAATGGTAAAACCCTTTCACTGAGACAATACAGCAGGTTAACCCTTTCACTGCCACACTACAGAAGGTTAACCCTTTCACTACCACACTAGTACAGACTGTTAACCGTCTAGTCAGTGTGGTAGTGAAAGGTTAACCTCCTGTAGTGTGGTAGTGAAAGGGTTAAACGACTACTGAGCCGTTAAAGTGGAAAAACCACACAAATGTAAGAATATTACAATATATTATTTCCGTGGCCTCCGGGAATAAAGTTCAATCAATATTTGTGAACATGAGCTACTATTGCCCAAAGCCAGCACCCAGAGACATAAGATTCAAACTAGTGATGTCATCATCAGGTATAAAGGCTGCAAGCCCCTCTGTTGACAGACTGTTGGGAGACTAGTTTTGTGATGTCATCATCAGGTATAAAAGCTGCAAGCCCCTCTGTTGACAGACTGTTGGGAGACTAGTTTTGTGATGATGTCATCATCAGGTATAAAAGCTGCAGCCCCTCTGTTGACAGACTGTTGGGAGACTAGTTTTGTGATGATGTCATCATCAGGTATAAAAGCTGCAGCCCCTCTGTTGACAGACTAGTTTTGTGGACACAAAGAATGTGTGTTTTCTTCTTTATACCTAAATGAGCTGTATTTTCTTCTCGGCTGGCCTGAGAGATGGAAAATCTACCTTTTCCCTGGGTGTTCAGAACTTTTCCCTGGGTGTTCAGAACTTTTCCCTGGGTGTTCGCCGTGTCACCTTTTACCATCTTTCCCAATTCACTGTCTATGGAGCAGCTGCAGACTTGATACCAACCAGATGACATCACATATTTGAGTTGAATCGCTATTATTTATTTATTTTTTTTGGGACGGGAGTTGTTCACAAATATCGTTGGACCGTCTTAAGGCCATAGAAATAACATGTATGAATTCTTAAATTGGGCACAGTTTTTTTATTTTTTATAATGCATTCGTATACTATGGATGCACTTTGCTTAAGATAGCCATCTAAAAAGCATCATGCTCAACCTGTGAAACATGCAATACTGTTGTCTTTTTATTTAGTCAAAGGTCAACGTTTTTCACACACGCTTTTCTGAATGACCAGCGGCGTTAAAAAAAAACATTTGCATTCGGCATGAGGCCCAAAGTGTAGCTACAAGCATTTGTGTGATAGTTCAGGATAGACTTGTCAATATTTATAACTTCTTATTTTTTTCTACGCTGAAAAAAATCCAGTTAGGGACCGATACAGTATCTGATATACTGATGATAATACGGGCCGGGCCCTATCCTAAAGTCTCAGTGTGTTCTCCTTGAGTTTCAAGTTTCTCAAGTTTCTTTAATAGTTGTCAAGAGTAAAAAATACAGAATATTTTTCCATGAAATGCTTGTTTCTGTATGAGCTCCTGAGTGTGCTAGATAAAATAGTTAAAAAGTATAAAATAGAAAAAGTCAAGAGTACGTAAACAAAAAGTGTTCAGTCAATCAATATACATATATACAATATAGAGTAAAAAGAGTAACAGTGAGGTACAATGCAGCAATGGGATCAGGTACAACTTAGGGTAAGGTGCAATGAGGTATGAGTTGTAGTGCAAATCTCTTTGTTAATATAAAGTGTGTTAAAGTGTTTAAAGTGAGGGGCGGTCAGGTGGCGTAGCGGAGATTGCGCTCGTCACCAATGCAAGAGGCTGCGGTCTCGACTCCCGGAGTCAGCATTGCTTGAGGCTTGGGCTGATCGTCATACTAACTCGTTTGGCTGAGTTAGCGGGGCGGAAGTCGTGGGTGGGAATCTGGCGTTGTGTACAGGTACAGGCTGTACAGGTCGGGTCTGGGCGCTTGCTCAGCGGAGGCAGGACTTGATGAAGGGGGGATTGGCACAACGACTACATTGGGACGGGGAGAAAAACGGAGGAAAAAATCGGAGAAAGAAAAATCAAAGTGCAGGGAACCACATCGTTCCTAGTGTGTTAGTATGTATATAAGGCCAATATACGGGCCCTATCCTAAAGTCTCAGTGTGTTCTCCTCGAGGGGCACCACATATGCTTTTTGTTGTTATTTTACGAGGCCCAGTGAAACGGGCACATTCTGGCATAGAAGCCAAAGCTGGGAGTCATGTGTGAAGTGAAGAAATGTTCCCAGTGTGTCGTCTCTTGTGGTACATTTAGAGGTTTTGCAACATAATGCAGAACCACACTACTAGTCTCCACAATGGAACGTACACATTAACACTATCAGTGCCGGCCTTGTTTACCTTTTTACCCCGTTGAATGCCATCATCCACTTCAATGTTAGCGTTAAAAACGCATAATTTATGTTTTAAATTATGGCTATGTGTCTAATCTGCCCGTCGCTTATCAATGACTTGTTTGCAGTCAACATTGTCGAAACCGATTGTTTTTTAATCGGTTCATATCCTTTTTATAGCATTTCGAAAAGCTATCGTTCTCTCGAAAATTTCCGGAAAATTTAAAGATTCCCCCATAAGCGGCATTTATTGGAATATTCTCAAATACACTAGACACGTTGTCATTTGTCGGCCTATTTATGAATAGTTTTCAAATAAACGCTAGATTATCGATAGTATATGTGTACTTATGCACGCTATAGAGGCGGGCTGAAAAATCTATTAATTTCCTCAAGATCACACACATACACACACGGCACCTGCTGATATCTCAGTGAAAACAGCTCTGATTATCCTAAAACTGGTAACATAGACTACTTACCTTAGATCAGATGTTCTCCAAAAAGATTATTCCAATTCCTGATCGCCATTCCAAATATCGATCGTGTTTATTGATTGATTATTGGCTGCTGTAAATATATATTGCAGGCTGCTTTCCAACTTGCGATCAGATCCCTCATCATCAGACGGCTCGCCAGCACAATGGAGCCAGTTGGCCACCCCCACAGGGATCTCCCAGTATAATCGACTGACCTGCAGTTACACAGGGATAGGCGATATTAGGCCTGCCACGATAACACATTTTGCTGGGCGATTAATTGCCCCCGAAAATATCGCGATAAGCGATATTATTGCGACCGGTTAGAGAATTTTTTTTTGAGAAATTTATTTCCCAAAACTTTTATTTTGAAGCCCACCGCTCCGTCTTTTCCGGTGTTTTAGACTTTTATTTTGAAGCCCACCGACCGGACCGGAAGTATTGTTGTTATTATCCTAGCTTGCTGATGCTGCTGGTGGACTGGGGCCAGCTAACGTTAGCTTGCTGATGCTACTACTACTTCGACATGCTGCTAATGGACTGGGGCCAGCTAACGTTAGCGTGCTGATGCTGCTGGTAGATCGACATGCTGCTAGTGGACTGGGGCCAGCTAACGTTAGCTTGCTGATGCTACTAGTAGATCGACATGAGCTAATGATAAAACAAATGTTGAGATTGTTGGTGAACAACTAACTTTAAGTTAGTTTTAACGTTAGCTACTAACGTTAAAACGCTAACGTTACACTACAAATAACGCTACTTGGTTAAAAGGAGCAACACTATTGAGAAATGTAGTTAAGCTATGTGGTGTTGCCCCACGGAGCTCCTGTGCTGTGCTCTCTGCTCTGTAGTAAAGCCAGCGGCCCGCCTCCCAACACGGACAGTGACTGACAAGGGGCACTGGTTCCGCCTCATTAAAACAAACGCGCAAATAGCAATTAATCGCGCCCGTCAAAATCATTGCATTAATTTTAATTATCGCGGCAATTAATCGATTTATTGCTTATCGCGGCAGGCCTAGGCGATATGGGGCGGTATTTTCCCATCTGAGCTCCTGGAGGGTCTGCTGTACCAACGGGAGACTCGGTTGATTAAATATGAATTCAGATTGCTAATAAAAAAATCAAACGACAATACACGTCGTCGGCACTCAACGAGGGGTCTGATAAGACGACAATACACGTCGTCGGCATTCAAAGGGTTAATGGGTTCTCTTGTCGGGGGAACCGCCCGAGCGTTCTAACACGCGTGTGCCCTCCCTGTGTTCCACAGTAACTCTGACGATGAGTCGGGCTCAGGGTCCGGCTCGGGGTCCGGCTCAGGGTCCAGCTCCAGCAGCAGCAGCAGCAGCAGCCAATCGGGGAGCAGCGGCTCAGGCAGCGGCTCCGACTCCGGGAGCCAATCGGATTCTAACTCGGAGAAGTCCAAGGAGAAGATGGAGCCGCCCAACAAGTCCAACATCGACGGTGCCGAGGTAGAGAACCGTAGAGCCTTGTGTAGAGAACCGTAGAGCCTTGTGTAGAGAACCTTAGAGCCTTGGGTAGAGAACCGTAGAGCCTTGTGTAGAGAACCGTAGAGCCTTGGGTAGAGAACCTTAGAGCCTTGGGTAGAGAACCATAGAGCCTTGGGTAGAGAACCATAGAGCCTTGGGTAGAGAACCATAGAGCCTTGGGTAGAGAACCATAGAGCATTGTGTAGAGAACCGTAGAGCCTTGGGTAGAGAACCGTAGAGCCTTGTGTAGAGAACCTTAGAGCCTTGGGTAGAGAACCGTAGAGCCTTGTGTAGAGAACCTTAGAGCCTTGGGTAGAGAACCTTAGAGCCTTGGGTAGAGAACCATAGAGCCTTGGGTAGAGAACCATAGAGCCTTGGGTAGAGAACCTTAGAGCCTTGGGTAGAGAACCGTAGAGCCTTGGGTAGAGAACCTTAGAGCCTTGGGTAGAGAACCATAGAGCCTTGGGTAGAGAACCGTAGAGCCTTGTGTAGAGAACCTTAGAGCCTTGGGTAGAGAACCTTAGAGCCTTGGGTAGAGAACCATAGAGCCTTGGGTAGAGAACCATAGAGCCTTGGGTAGAGAACCATAGAGCCTTGGGTAGAGAACCATAGAGCCTTGGGTAGAGAACCATAGAGCCTTGGGTAGAGAACCATAGAGCCTTGGGTAGAGAACCTTAGAGCCTTAGGTAGAGAACCTTAGAACCTTGGGTAGAGAACCCTAGAGCCTTGGGAAGAGAACCATAGAGCATTGGGTAGAGAACCATAGAGCCTTAGAGCCTTGGGTAGAGAACCTTAGAGCCTTAGAGCCTTGGGTAGAGAACCTTAGAGCCTTGGGTAGAGAACCATAGAGAACCGTAGAGCCTTGGGTAGAGAACCGTAGAGCCTTGGGTAGAGAACCGTAGAGCCTTGGGTAGAGAACCATAGAGCCTTGGGTAGAGAACCATAGAGCCTTGGGTAGAGAACCTTAGAACCTTGGGTAGAGAACCTTAGAGCCTTGGGTAGAGAACCGTAGAACCTTGGGTAGAGAACCATAGAGCCTTGGGTAGAGAACCTTAGAACCTTGGGTAGAGAACCGTAGAGCCTTGGGTAGAGAACCTTAGAACCTTGGGTAGAGAACCATAGAACCTTGGGTAGAGAACCATAGCACCGTAGGTAGAGAACCATAGAGCCTTACTATGCAATGTACTAATATACAATACGCTATAGTGCAAAGCAGAAATGGGATGAGGTACAATTTACAGTAAGGTGTACGAGTTGCAGTGCAAATGCTTCTTACTCATCCCATTTCTGCTTTGCACTATAGCGTATTGTATATTAGTACATTGCATAGTATATTGTATATTGTATGGTAACTCAGTTACTTCTATTCTGCATCGAACATTGTACATTTACATTTACATTTACATTTAGTCATTTAGCTGACGCTTTTATCCAAAGCGACTTACAAGTTCTGTGCGACAAGACAGCAAGAAGGGTATAACTCTATCAGCTGAGTAACAATGTTCATCAAAGTGTTGCGTGTTACAGTGTAGGTTAGTTTATTAGGACAAGTGCATGACATTAAGGTTAGTCGGGGTTAGATTTTTTTTTTTTTTTTTTTTTTTTTTTTTTTTATCATTTCAGATAATGGTTGAAGAAGTGAGTCTTTAGTCGACGGCGAAAGATTGGACGGGATTCGGCTGTCCTAACTGGGATGGGTAGTTCATTCCACCATTGTGGGGCAAGGACTGAGAATAGGCGGCTTCTCTTTGATGACCCTCCGGGAGCTTGGATAGGAGTAGATCTGAGGCGGCCAGAAGACGCAGAGCGTAGGGGTCTTGAGGGTGTGTAGTTAGAGACCATTGACCGGAGGTAGGCGGGAGCGGTTCCCTTTGCCGCACGGTATGCTAGGTCGAGGGCCTTGAAGCGGATACGTGCAGCAATGGGGAGCCAGTGCAGGTCCCTAAGAAGTGGGGTGACATGGGCTGACTTCGGTAGGTTTGAGATCAGGCGGGCCGCTGCATTTTGAATGAGTTGAAGAGGCTTGGTGGCAGTGGCCGGGAGGCCAGCTAGCAGTGCGTTGCAGTAGTCGAGGCGGGAGATGACTGTTGATTGGACGAGGAGTTGGGTGGCTTCTTTTGTCAGGAAGGGGCGTATCCTTCTGACGTTGCTCAGGAGGAATCTGCAGGTTCTGGTTGTCGCTGCGATGTGAGCAGAGAAGTTCAACTGGTCGTCGAGGACAACACCAAGGTTCTTGGCGGTCGGCGACGCGGTCACGGCTGCATTCTCGACTGTGATGGAGAGGTCGGTCAGGGGGGAGGATTTGGCCGGCAGGTGGAGCAATTCTGTTTTGCTTAGGTTCAGTTTGAGGTGGTTGGTCGTCATCCAGGCGGAGATGTCGGACAGACAGGCCGAGATCCGCTCAGAGACGTGGATATCTGAGGGAGGGAAGGAGAGGAAGAGTTGAGTATCATCGGCATAACAATGATATGAGAAGCCATGAGATGTGATAATGTTACCCAGTGATTTAGTGTAGAGGGAGAAGAGAAGGGGTCCTAGGACCGAGCCCTGGGGGACACCCGTCCGGAGGGGGCGGGTGGCCGACAGAGTCCCTCTCCATGACACTTGGTAGGAGCGGTCATTGAGGTATGATGTCAGCCATGTCAGCGCAGATCCAGCCACTCCCATTCCTGCGAGGGCCGCGAGGAGGATCTGATGGTTGACTGTGTCGAAGGCTGCAGATAGATCTAGGAGAATCAGGACAGAGGAGAGGCCTTTCGCTTTTGCTAAGTGAAGTGCCTCTGTGACCGCAATGAGGGCCGTTTCTGTGGAGTGGCCAGTCCGGAAGCCAGACTGATTGGGGTCTAGGAGGTCATTCTGTAAGAGATAAGCAGTAAGTTGGTTGGATACAGCACGTTCAAGTGTTTTAGAAAGGAAGGAGAGAAGAGAGACAGGGCGATAGTTGGCTATGACGGTGGGGTTCAGGGTTGGTTTTTTTATGAGGGGCGTGACTCTGGCTTGTTTTAGGGAGGTGGGGACCACCCCCGAGTTGAGTGAGGAGTTGATGGTTGCAGTTAGGAATGGGAGGATGTCCGGTGCTATGGTCTGGAGGAGTGGGGAGGGTAGCTGGTCCAGCTGGCATGTAGTCGGACGGTTCGACGTTACCAGTGTCAGGGTCTCGGCTTCTGTAATGGGAGAGAAAGATGACAGAGTGAAGGATGAGGTTCTCGATTCAGCGTTTGGAATGGGTGGGGGTTGGGAGAAGGAGCTGCGGATGTTCTCCACTTTTTCCTCAAAGAAGATCGCAAAGTCTTCGGCAGAAAAAGATGAGGGAGGAGGAGGTGGGGGGGGAGTGAGGAGGGAGGACATGGTAGCATGCAGTTTGCGAAGATTCTTGGCAGAGGCCTCGATCCTATGGTGAAAGAAAGAAGCTTTGGCATTAGTAATGGTTTTGGAGAATGTTAACAAGAGGTTGTGATATGTGTCGATGTCAGCAGTGAGGCGTGACTTTCTATACTTCCTCTCTGTACATGTGTCTATACTGAACACTGTGACCTCTATTTTTACTTCTATTTTACATGCTATACTATTTTATTTCATACTTATCTTGTCTAGCACAGTCTCTAACAGTAAGAAGCATTTTGGATAAAAGTATTCTGTACTTCTGTATGACAACAATGTATGCCTTTCAAATGTTAAATGATAAATGATTAAATGATACACACTGAAATCTACGCTCTCTCATCCTGCTTTCCACAACGCGACAATATTATTAAACAAGAGCGCTCTGTCATTGAAGTGGGAAAAGTGATTCTTGACTCAAGATGACTATGTGAAAAGCGACAGCAGCATTAAACAGCAGCGTTTCTGCACTCAGAAGATGGCGCGACAATATTATTAAACGAGCGCTCTGGCGTTGAAGTGGGAAAGCGTCAACACACAGGCAGCGGGAGAGGCGGGTAGCGGCGTGGGTCACGTGGCGGTCGCGGCCAATCAGGCGAACCCGGAAACCGAATTCCGTTGCGGAAGCGATACACGCGACCTGGCCAATCAGACACGGAAACACTTTCACTACCACACTGCAGAAGGTTAACCTTTCACTGTCACACTACAGAAGGTTAACCTTTCACTACCACACTACACTACCACACTACAGAAGGTTAACCTTTCACTACCACACTACAGAAGGTTAACCTTTCACTACCACACTACACTACCACTACAGAAGGTTAACCTTTCACTACCACACTACAGAAGGTTACCACTTTCACTACCACACACTACAGAAGGTTAACCTTTCACTACCACACTAAAGAAGGTTAACCTTTCACTACCACACTACAGAAGGTTAACCCTTTCACTACCACACTACAGAAGGTTAACCTTTCACTACCACACTACAGAAGGTTAACCTTTCACTACCACACTGTCAAAAGTGCCTTTTTAGGCGGTCAGGTGGCGTAGCGGAGATTGCGCTCGTCACCAATGCAAGAGGCTGCGGTCTCGACTCCCGGAGTCAGCATTTCCTGCGGCTTGGGCAGATTGTCATACTATCTCGTTTGGCTGGGTTAGGGGGAGGGCAAGTCATGGGTGGGAATCTGGCGTTGTGGACAGCGATGCCTACAGGTCAGGTCTGGGCGCTTGCTCAGCGGAGGCAGGACTTGATGGAGGCAGCGTGACCTCCCACGCGTTACACTTCACCAATGAGTCCTCGCTGCCAGGTGAAAAAAGAGTCACTGGCTGTCGCCTCGTGTGTCGGAGGAAGCGTGCGGATGACTTCAGGGTTCCCTTGTACCGACCGACCGACCGGTAGGAGAACATGCGCACAACAACCAGGTAGGGGAGGGGGGAAATTGGCACAACGACTAAATTGGGACGGGGCAAAAAACGGAGAAAGAGAGGATAAAAAAAGAAAGAAAAAAAGTGCCTTTTTATTTTTGACGTTAGTTCTGCGGATAACCAAAGATGAGCCGGAGTGTCCGGTGTGAAGCACAGCGTGGATTGTGATGAGATAAGACTAGGGCCGCACCGAATAGTTCGAAGCTTCATTCATAAGGTTGACATTCGATTTCTAAATCAACATTTGAATTTATTTATTTATTATAATTTTTCTATGTCTATTCATTTGTTTAAACCAATGGGGTTTTTCTTCACAGTTGCCGATAAAGATTAGGCTACACTAATATTATATTATATAGTATTATACTAGTATAGTATATGACTCATCATAAACATTTAAATAATAAATGATGTAGCCTATCTGCATCCGCTTGGCGCTCCATCAAGATGTCACCATCACTTTCATCACCAACCGTGCCCATGTTGACGAAACTGACGAGTATATTCATTAAAGAAAGTTAATTTAATAAAAAAAATTATTTTAATCAGATGAATCACTTTATTCAAATTGAGGATTTTGTTTGAGGATATAAATTTGTTTGCCCTCCCTGATTTTTGCTCTGTATTGATTCCAGTTCTGGAAGTCCAACCCCAGTATCCTTGCGGTTCAGAGGTCGGCGATGCTGAGGAAACAACAGCTCCAACAGCAGCAGCAGCAACAACAACAACAACAGCAACAACAACAAAGCTCCTCAAACAGTGGATCTGACGAGGTCGGTAGCTTTTCACTTGTTTCAACGTCGGAACCCAATGGAAAGTTGTTAACCCTTTCGACTTATCACGGACTGGGCTTTTAAACATGTAAATAAATGTCTATTTTGTATGGCTGTGCGATTAATCTGAATGCCGTGTTACTCTCTTTTTGCCCCGTGTTGTAAATGCAGCGCACCCTGCTGTCACAGCTGTGCGCTCCGCCCCCTTCCCCTCGAGCCCAACCTAATTCAGTCGGCGTCTTATGACGCAGGGCTCGACAGTGCGAGCGTTTCACTCGCAAATTTACGACTAACGTTGTCGCGTCGGCTGAGCAGAGACTCTTGTTTACTTTTCCTGGAAAATGGCTAACGGCAGCAAACGCTTGAACGTTTGGTTGAGCCTAACAAAAAAAGATGGAATACAGCAAACCGCAAAACCTGCAGCAAGAGTGTTTTGTGCAACAAGGAGGCTCCTCCAACACGGCGAAGCATCTGCTGCAACCCTCTGCACCGCTTGCAGCTTGTTGCGTTCTCCCCCCTCTGCACCGATTGCAGCTTGTTGCGTTCTCCCCTCTCTGCACCGCTTGCAGCTTGTTGCGTTCTCCCCCCTCTGCACCGCTTGCAGCTTGTTGCGTTCTCCCCTCTGCACCGCTTGCAGCTTGTTGCGTTCTCCCCTCTCTGCACCGCTTGCAGCTTGTTGCGTTCTCCCCTCTGTGCAGTGTGCACTGCTTGCAGCTTGTTCTCCCGCGGTTAGCGTTAATGTTACAACAACGTTGCTGTTTTGCTTCTTGTATTTAATTATATATATTAAGATATTAATTTCTTCCCCACCACACACGTATTAGAACCTGAACTCGGTAAGAACCAGACTTGATAAGCAGAAGCAGAACCGAAAAATCGATAAAATCCAAAGGATAACCCAACCCTACTGATGGAAGTAAGCATCAAGCCCTGTGGTGATCTCAAATCAATGAGGAGTCGTGTTAAATAATTGTGATTTCAATATCAATCAAAATAATCATGATTATAACACAATATTGATTCCTACGTATACCCAGTTCATTAATGTTTTTTATTTTACATTTGCTAAAGACTGGTCTCTGGAGGACATTCCTGGGGAAATATTTGGCATTTTCCGTCACCAGCAACTCTTATTTGGAATGAATAGAAGACCTGACTGACTAGTTGGCATGAATGAATAGAAGACCTGACTGACTAGTTGGCATGAATGAATAGAAGGGCTGAGCCCACACGTTCTATTCTAAATGTTTCTATTTATTTTACACAAAAAATATATCAGAATGTGATATATATCAGAATATCACAGTACTATGTTGTGTTTACAATAATTCGACAGTCACACCCGAACACGGGTCACAACAACATAGTCTAGTGAGATGAGGAGGGGTCCCCGACTCCCTGTCATATCGGGAAATGAATCAAACATGCAAAAAAGAGTTTAGTGACTCACACAGGTGAGTGTGAGTCACTAAACTCTTTTTTGCATGTTTGATTGTCTGTCTTTCTGTCTTATTTCATAATACGTTTCCGAATGGACGTTTGGATTAAACCAAGTGTGCAGTGATGCTGATGCTTTCCCAGCGGAGCACAAGTTACTTAACGTTACACTACCCGTTATGTTATGCGCGTTAATTCAGCTATGCACTGCAGAGCGCAGCCCTTTAGCTTGCTAACGTTAAGATGGCAGGAGCCGTCGGCCAACACCGATGTTGTTTCAACAAGTGTATTCACAAAATGGATTATCATCCAAACGTTATTGAAGCCTCCTGTGACCAGTACGTAGTCAGTATTGTTAATAACCGCAGCAATGTGCACATATGCGCTACGTTATATGCATAAATGTGCGCTAATACTCGACAGTACTGAACCAGAAAAAGTATTTAGGAGCAATTTATTTGCATGATTAAAAACGATGGTTCGAACGTCCGTTCGGAAAAACCCTGGCGAATGTTTGAATCCCAAAAACGGGCTTGGGGACAGCCCTAGTGAATAGAGGACCTAACTGATTAGTTGGCATGAATGAATAGAAGACCTAACTCTGTAGTTGGCATCCATTTTCAAAACTGACAGCAAGTCAATACATTGCAAAAATGCACCCAATTACCGTATCACTGATCACCAATAGAGGTCGCAAACTTTTTGCGGATTACCGCTTCCCAAACTCTTAAGAAGATATTTTAGTTCTCATGCCCACGGCGACTTCGATGTTTGCCGTTTGAAATGTTGACCGTGTTCTGGTTTGCTTGTATAAGGATTCATCGAGCAGCGATGACTCCGACTCGTCAAGTGGATCCAAGAAGAGAGGCTCGTCAGATTCTGGATCCGGGTCGGGGTCCGGGAGCGGCTCCGGGTCAGACTCTTCAGCGGAGGAGGGGCACAGCGACGAGACGGCTTCCGACTATGAGCCGAGCCACAAAGTCAAGAGCAGGAAGCCTCCGACCAAGTGAGCAGAACCTCCAATCCTTTTTCTATTTTCCAATTCTCCTCTTTATTGATTTTTTTTTACAATAATACAAGAAATATAAATTCAATCAAAAATGTATAAATAGAATAAAACAAAACATCTATATAAAACACCACATCTCAGCACAAGCAATTGAGGCACAACACACCGAGGCCGGTGGACGTTCAGAGGTCCATGAGGGGTTCCCTGAGGGGTTCCCAAGTTCTGAGAAAGACGTCCTCCTTGTTCTTCAAAGTACATGTACGCTGTTCCAGTTGCAAAGTGGAAGGAGAATCTTTTGAACCCTTTTTCACTACCAAATGGTTAACCCTTTCACTGCCACACTGCAGCCGGTTAACCGTCTGTAGTGTGGTAGTGAGAGGGTTAACCTGTATATAGGATTATTCTCTTCACAGATACGGGATCTAATGTCTCGTCTAATTCAGTACCGAGAGATACCGTACAGGTGTGATGTCCAACGGAAATGTCCAAGACTTTAGTAGTCTAGTCACTGTCCAAAAAACATTTTCGTTTTCTGCATTCCAAAAAAAAAACATGGGTAATTGACCCGATTACAAGTCTTAACAACGATGGCATCTGGGAGATTAGTTGGCATTTAGTCCTTTTTATAGCTTTGGGTGGTTAGCTACACGCAAGACTAAACGATCTCACTTTGGGTGGTTAGCTACACGCAAGACTAAACGATCTCACTTTGGGTGGTTAGCTACACGCAAGACTAAACGATCTCAGCAGTTGTGTTGCACGCTGACACTATTGCTGCTACCGCCCAATTAGTCCCAATTAAAGGATAAGCCACTTAAGTAATTTATCTGTGGCCTCACTCTGCTCTCTTTGTATTTTCTCAAGTGCTGTGTTGTAGAAAACCCCTCTCAATACACGACACTGTCTGTGTAGGTGCCGGTAAAAACAAGGATTAAAAAAAATAATAATTTAAGACAAAGATCTTGAATCGATATCCATCCCTAAATCAAACCAATCAAATAAAAAAAACACCCGTCTTCATGTCTTATTTATTTATTAGTTTATTTAGACGGGACAGAGCATATTACTGGACACTACAAATAAATGCAGTGTAAATACACCGGATTTAGCAAGGATGCTATTTTTCATCCGCAGTCCCCACACAAAGCATAAAAATGAAACAGGCTTAATTAATAGGCAGTGAAGCATAACATGCTACGAGACAAAGCATAAAAACATACATACAAAAAAACAAAGTACAAGGTATAAAGTTGTAGGATGTTGTCGGGGTGCACTTACTATACTATTCGACTATACATGGTCACAGGTTTGGTTGTCGAGTAACAATTTCTTTCCTTTTAGATTGAACTTAAAAGATGGAAATGATGTACAATGTCGTATGGTCAGTGGTCCGATCATTCCAGATTAAACAGCCCTGGACTGAGAGGGTGTTTTTACCGAAGGCGGTTTGCCGGCCGGGCACTTCGTAATCCCCTCTAGTGGTTGCCCTAGTGCTGAGTCCTCCATCGGGCTTCCTTTCTATGAATTCCCTCAGAGGGGGCGGGACCATGTAGGGTCTTGTATATAACAATAGCCTGTTTCTTATCGACTACACCCTCATCCTCTCCTCAGGACAAACGCCAGGAACGGGAAGAAGAAGAGCAGCGCCCAGAGGAAGAAGAAGGCCCAGCGCGGCGGCGGCGGCGGCTCCTCGTCGGACGACGACGACTACAAGAAGGGCGCGGCGGGGGGGCCCCGGCGGCAGGCCACGGTCAACGTCTCGTACAAGGAGGACGAGGAGCTGAAGACGGACTCGGACGACCTGGTGGAGGTGCTGGGCGAGGACGTGCCGCAGCCGGAGGAGGACGAGTTCGAGACCCTGGAGCGCGTGATGGAGAGCAGGACGGCGAGGAAGGGAGGTGAGGACGGAGGTCGGGGACGTCTCTGGGGGCCGATCGCGGCATTTATTTTTTTATTTAGCCGTATTCGGTATCGTGTGTATTAACTCATTCGGCGCCAGCTATTGGTTAGTTAGCGCTTTAAACGATAGGACTGAGTCACCTTGTTTGTAGAGCTATAACTATATTCTATATTATAGCTATGGATACAATACTATGGCCCATTTGACATCACCCATCTATCGTTCAATATGTGAAAAATAATAAATGTTTCCATCCATACGTTCCCGTGTTATACCGTGGTGAATATAAGTATGGTTTTAGAGCGGTCTAGGGTAGTTCATGAAATGCTGAGTTAAAGCCCTATACGTCGATTCCACTATAGACGTTGCCATTTCTTGCCTGTATACACTATTATCCCGAAATCAAATCTATATCATAGGTATTATGTTCCATCATGAATGCATGAAAGGGGGGGGTGGGGGGTCGTTTCTGATTATTTGATTGTCAGTAACGCATTCGTATTCAACAAAAAAAACGCTTATCATCCCGATCGGTATAAAAGCATTGCACGATCAAGCTAAAATTGACTACAGACGAGAACCGCTCCACTCGGCCGACAAGGAAAAGTGAGACCGGAGACATTTGGCCGTTACACAGGCCAAGATATAAGGTTACAAAGGGTGCTCGATACCGCCGTCTAGCTGGATGCGGCCGGTATTGCACTTTGGCGACCTCAGACTCATTCCCTATGGTAACACCAAGGTCCCTGGAATAATAATGAATATAAATATCGGGAAAAAAAGGGGAAACAATCCAATAACGAGTACACTCGTTGGCGTTCAAGCGTCGGCTCCCAATAACGAGTAAACTGAATGAGTTAAGGGAAGGCTGCGATGTAGGCAATACAATTTTTTTTTTATCTTTCTAGCAGAACTATTCAATTACCAAGCATATCTTGCCTACTTTGAAATGGTTTCACTAACTATTATACTTGAAGTGTGCACCCCTGCATTAAACCATAAACCGTGACTTCAGTGTCCTCCACATTTACGCACTGCTTCGTTATTGTTTATTTGCGCATGCGGGTCGGTTATGTGACCGGTTCACACTGGAATCTGATATTGGCCATGTTTAAAAAAGAAAAAAAAAAAAATTATAATAATAATGTGAACAGAATAATAATAATAATTATAATAATAATGTGAACAAAATAATAATAATTATAATAATACCGGTAATGTGAACAAAATAATAATTATAATAATAATGTGAACAAAATAATAATAATAATAATAATAATAATGTGAACAAAATAATAATAATTATAATAATAATGTGAACTAAATAATAATAATGTGAACAAAATAATAATAATAATAATGTGAACAAAATAATAATAATTATAATAATGTGAACTAAATAATAATAATAATAATAATGTGAACAAAATAATAATAATTATAATAATAATGTGAACAAAATAATAATTTATAATAATAATGTGAACAAAATAATAATTTATAATAATAATGTGAACAGCCACATGAGAGAGAAATCTGACCTGAGCAATACATGATAATTGAGTCAGTGTGAACGTAGCTCTTTGAGATCTACCGTTGTTCTGTCGCGCAGCTCTGTGTCTTGTCTGCTGCGCGTGGTTCTTGTATCAGATCTCAGTGTGCATCAGTATCGGTACACCCCTAGCAAAGGTGTATTTTGGGGCCACTGTTAGGAGCGTATTATACAGTATACCTCAAAATGAAGTTGCTAGTTGGGAGGAGAAAGCGGGCGTTGCTCTCATCTTCACCGCGTGTCCCCCACAGCGACGGGAGGCACCACCACGGTGTACGCGGTGGAGGCCGACGGCGACCCCAACGGCACCTTCAACCCCCAGAAGGAGGTGGGCGAGACGCAGTACCTGATCAAGTGGAAGAACTGGTCCCACATCCACAACACCTGGGAGACGGAGGACAGCCTCAAGCTGCAGAACGTCAGGGGCATGAAGAAGCTGGACAACTTCAAGAAGAAGGAGGGCGAGAAGAAGAAGTGGTGAGGATCTCTGGGGGGAAAGACCTGTTGTTGGTGATTGTCCTGGAATGACATGTTCCAGTAATGCTATGGGGGGGGGGGTCTGATTTTGAGTGCGGGGGACATCATGCTGGTCTGGGTTAGCGATGGGCATAGGTTTTCGGTTATTAGAATAGTCGTTAAATTATACAAAATAAATTATTTCGTTTATGCGAATATCGTTTAGTCTCCAAAAAAATATTTCCCCCCTGTTTTTACTGGCACCTAGAGGGGACCCTACAACTGTTACACCGCTGAACTGCATGCTGGGTACAGCTCGCTAGCTAGCCAGTTAGCATAACAGTCTGTTAACACATTGTCCGCCATGGGTTATATCCATCAATATAGCCAGTCTGCCAGCACTGTAACTCTATGGAGATGTTTACCTTCAGGGGAGGAAACTAACTTTTTGGCTTACCAGCCAACTGGCGAGTATCTGATTTTTTTTACCAGACAAACTGATTTTTTACCAGCCAAAAAAATCGCTAATTGTGATAATTACTTCTTTGTATGTCTTCGTCTAAATTGATTTTCAATCATAGTAAAAATCACACCGTGTCTCTACTCTTTAAAATATTTATTAGCATAAAACATTAATAACAGTCTCTACTCTTCACAATATTATCATACAACATGTATTAATCACACTGTCTCTACTCTTCAAAATATTAGGATATCACATATTAACATGAAAGAGGGAACTATTCTGGACTGGGTTGGGCTGAACTGGGCAGGGAAAGATGCTGGGCTGGACTAGGTTGGACTGGGTTGGGCTGGTCTAGGTTGGACTGAGTTGGGCAGTGAAAGAACCAAGCATTTCACTGTAATGTAATAGCTAAATAAAACAACTTGACTTGTTACATTTGCACTCTGGTTGTATGCCAAATGTATTCTGGTTGTACTGTACTTGTGCTGTAAGATGACAATACATTGGAACCGAATCGACAACGCTAGGGGTTCAGCAGGTGTATTCTGAATGCCAAGTATGACAACATCACCGTTGTGAAGGGCATATGGGCGAGTGGTGATATGGGGGGAAACCCGGTAATAATAAAATGTCACTCGGCTGCATTTAAGCAAAGCCGCTCAGTATAGTCGTCCACTATGTTGAACGCGCGTTATGGTAGCTTGTTACATGCTAGGTAGCTAGCCGGCTAATGCTGGTTGACTTGTCATTCTCATCCGACTCGAAGGAGACGCGTCGCATGCTGTTGTTCGCCCCCATGTCCGACCGCACTGATATCCGAAAGCGACGACTCTACATGCAATTATTTTCATCCACTGATGTGTTTTTGTCTAAGTTTGTCTACGTTGTCAAGCCGGTGGCAGGAGTCTGTAGGTCCGCGCGCAGTGATCTGTCCACTTCCCCTAGATGGGCGGCATCTTCTAGAAAATTAGTGTTCATTGGAGGAGCTTAGAGCGCATCTGTACAACGATGATGTTCATTGGTTATGGTTGGATTATTATGAGGCGCAAATGGGAGGAATCAAGGGGGGAGTCAGAGTTCGGCTTGTGCCAGTGAGCGAATCAGCAGATTGCAGAATGATTTTTTTGTTTTGTTTTGTAATTACTAGTACTCGCCAGACTGGCGAGTGCTCTTCATGAATTACTCGCCAAATGTAAAAAATACTCGCATTTGGCGAGTAAAGTGGCCTAATTTCCTCCCCTGTTTACCTTCTTTGCAGGGCTATAACTTTTAAAATTGTATTGCTATATTGACATTACTATGGCCCATTCAACATCGATTATCTATCGTTCCGGATGTGGGAACGTTATATTTTTCATTCATACATTGTTGTGTTAATACCGTCGAGAATATAAGTATGTTTATACGCTTTTCTGCTGTAATTCCAAAAATGCTAGTTATAGGCCCAAACGCATATAGATTATCGATTGCTGTTTCTTTCCTATACACGCTATATTAAAAAATTCAAATGTATATGATCGGTATACATTATGCTTCATCATGCGTGGAGGAAAGGGGGGGGGGGGGGGGGTCGTCTATAATTCGTCTATAATTCCTTTATCGTCAGTAACGGCTTTATGTAGTATGGGTTGATATATTGATCAGACTGTTTGCAAACAAAGAAACGCACAATCGGGCTGAAAATAACGTTACTGTCCTCTTACCCTTCGCCGATGAGACTAGAAGAAAAAGATCCCAATTATTTGACGCAGATCGCCTAGATCCATTTCTGGTTTGTATGGCGCAATAAACGCCCAAATCATATCGATTATTGCGTTATGGAAGCGATCCATATGCACGCCAGTGTTTGTCTGGACCCACGTAACAAGATATTACTGCCGGAGCAATTTCCTCAACGCACCGATCACAACTTCCGGTTGGACAACGCATGGCGGCCAAAAACGGCGTAACTCGTTTATGGCGACCAATGTGTTAACAACTGGGAGAACAGAAAAGAAAGAGGCCGTAGTTGTTACATGGTAGCAACGTTTTGTACGTTTGCCATGTTGTTTCACTAAGTTCACACATTTCAAGCATCAGTGATGTAACTTTCATGAATGCTTTTCAAGAATGAATGCTTTTGTTCCTGGAAACAACGCGACATGACTGCAGCCAGCTAGTGTGCTTGTTTGATTTATGTCACGTTCGCTATGAAGTTAAAAAGAAAATCACATGACATGATGTTAACGTGGGTGTGGGGGGAGGTCGATTAGTAATGGAATGGTTCCCAGTAGGGGTGTAACAATGCATCGATCCTAAGATCTAATCGTGGTCAAGTTAATATTGAATCGTTGCCTGAAGAATCGTAATCGAATCGTTGTGGGGTCAAATATTTACACCCCTATTATTGACCTATAGTCCATTCATGCTGAGTGAATCAGTTCCCCCAGCCACATTTGTGTATTCAAAATGGGGGAATTAATTAACTGATCGAAAATTAATCTGATCAAATCGAATCGTGGTCAAATGAAGAGATTTCATGATGCATTGAATCGTTTGGTGTAATATTTACACCCCTAGTTCCCAGTGACTATCTATTTAGAGCCATATGAAATCCGCGTTCACGGAATCGCGGACGGAATCGCGGAATTCACCAATAAAAATGCAAAACGTGGAATATTGCAGAATTTGGCATAATCTCAACTGAAATTCCGTTTTTGGGTGGAACGTTTGGTGCAAAGCAAACATGACCGGGGACGCTACAGCGGGTTACACACAACAAGCAGCAGTGCTCAAGCGTCTGGCTGCTTTGATGTTAACGTCGTCAATAAGCCCTAAATTCAGAGCAGAACAGTATCCAAATGACTTTTATGCCTCCGGCGATAAGGTGTTTTGCAAATTCTGTCCACGTTCCGTGGACTGGACCCGCAAAAACACGTGCAACACTATTGTGATTAAATAGCTATGTAACGTTAGGACATAGGACTATTGGAAATGATAGCTTCTAGCTAAATCTAGTGCACCCATCCATTTGTTTAATGCAAACGAGTGTCATTATACACTGTCCTTTATAAACGAAATAAACTAAAGGTGCCTAAATTATGCATTACTATATTTCATCACAATATAATAGATATAGCTAGGCTACTGACATTGTCATTGTGATAATGTCAGCAGTAGCTAGCTGTATGATTATCTATTGTTTACAGAAATGTGTATTTTAATTTTGTCACAATATTATTTGAAAAATATTGTGTAAAATTGAACTGTATTTCTGAGTTGCAGCACTTAAAAACATTAAATGGACTGTTATATCTTATTCAATTGTTGACATTTATTCATTCCAACTTATTAGACACTATTTCTGATGGTAAAATGAGCATAAAAAGCAAAATACAGAATTCTCAAATATAAAAACGGAATTTGGAAAATAATAAAACGGATTTCATATGGCTCTACAGTATCTAATAGTAGTTTTGTGAGTTTCTATTGTTTAGTTCTTTGTTATTTTATGACTTGAAATGTTGTAGAAAACCAGATTTGTCAAAGCCGATTAAAGGTCTCTGCATCTTTTATGTATTGGTAGCTTTTTTTTACATCTACTTTTTCGCCTCCTGTTTTTCTGTGTTTTTCTCCCATCCCAATTTAGTTGTTATGCCAATTCCCCCCTCCCCTTCCTGGTTGTTGCTCGCATGTGCCCCCCACTGGTCGGTCTAGGGAGCCCTGAAGTCTATCAGATGCTTCCTCCGAGACATAGAAGACAGCCAGCAGCATCTTTTCACCTGCCAACGCGGACTCTCATTGGCGAGGTGTAACGTGTGGGAGGTCACACTACCCTCGCCATCTCCCTCCCTCGCTGTGCAGGCGCCCTGACCGACCTGTAGGAGTCGCTGTTTACAACGACCAGAATACCACTCCACCGGCTTCCCTCCCGCTGACTCTGCCAATTGAGCCAGTATGACGGCCGGCCAAGCCGGAGGCAACGCTGACAGCCGGATTCGATACCAGTGTCTCTCGCGTTGGTGACGAGTGCTTAGTCCGCTGCGCCACCCAGCCGCCCCTCTGTATTGGTAGCTTTTTGAGAAGTTTCATTTGACACGGATAGGATTTGCAAGGAATGTGTGGTTGTTGTTCTTTATTATGATATTTCATATATAATAATATATTATTATAATGTATATAATAATTGTTTACTCCATAGGCTGAAGGCGGCATCACCAGAGGATGTGGAATACTTCAACTGTCAAGAGGAACTGATGGACGACCTCCACCTACAGTATCAGTTTGTAGAGAGAATCATAGGTGAGCTCTCTCTAACACCTACAGTATCAGTTAGAGAATCATAGGTGAGCTCTCTCTAACACCTACAGTATCAGTTAGAGAATCATAGGTGAGCTCTCTCTAACACCTACAGTATCAGTTAGAGAATCATAGGTGAGCTCTCTCTAACACCTACAGTATCAGTTAGAGAATCATAGGTGAGCTCTCTCTAACACCTACAGTATCAGTTAGAGAATCATAGGTGAGCTCTCTCTAACACCTACAGTATCAGTTAGAGAATCATAGGTGAGCTCTCTCTAACACCTACAGTATCAGTTAGAGAATCATAGGTGAGCTCTCTCTAACACCTACAGTATCAGTTAGAGAATCATAGGTGAGCTCTCTCTAACACCTACAGTATCAGTTAGAGAATCATAGGTGAGCTCTCTCTAACACCTACAGTATCAGTTAGAGAATCATAGGTGAGCTCTCTCTAACACCTACAGTATCAGTTAGAGAATCATAGGTGAGCTCTCTCTAACACCTACAGTATCAGTTAGAGAATCATAGGTGAGCTCTCTCTAACACCTACAGTATCAGTTAGAGAATCATAGGTGAGCTCTCTCTAACACCTACAGTATCAGTTAGAGAATCATAGGTGAGCTCTCAGGGCCCTTTCTCACTCACCCTATTTGTTTCTATTTCGTTCCGTTCTGGCCCGTTCCGAGATCTGATGCGAACTCCCCCCCCTCTCCCCCCTCTAGTTTGCGTACACACTGCAGTCTTGTTTCGTTCCGGGTTCTGTTTACGGTTTGCCTTTTGAGCGTTTACGCTTGCCGTAGGTGATGTCACGTTCGAAAATGTAAACACAGGAAGTGTTAACATGGCGCTGGAGACTGAATGCTGATATAAAATGAATAAATAAGCAATAAATATGAAGTTATATTTGAACCTCTGTTGTCAAGCCTTGTCAATATAACCCACCCCATTTTATCACGAATGGATGGTGTTGTAGAGTTCGCTTTTGAGCGTTTCCCAGGGCTAACGCTAAGCTAACGGTTAACGCTAGTTAGCTTAGCCTAGTCTAGTATAGCCTGTAGGACTTTCTTTTCAGCAAAGAACGTGCAATAAACAAAACGGATACATTCACTGTGTGTTCTGCCTGTCATTTGTTGATGAAACAAAACTAACATCAACACAAGTGACCACCAAGAGCGGATAGTTTAGTCTCAAAAAAGATCGGTGACTTTTGTTAGCTACATTGTTAGCTGCATGCTAACGTGAATGGAAGATGCCATTATAACAGTATAGCATTGTGGCTAGAAGCTAACGTTAGCTCACGCTAGTTAGCCAGCACCAAACTGATGATATCGGGAGCCATCAGTAGCTAGATAACATTAGAGACAACACTGTGTGTATTAAACAACGGTGAATAGATGGCTGGGCCATTTGTTTAATGCTTGTTAAGATTGAAAGAGGAGCTCTGAGCTAACAGGGTCTGATAGCTAACGTTAGCCAGCTGCTTATGCAATCGCCGAATCGGTAATGCTAGCAGAATGAATGGATGTAAACTTTATTTAACATATTGCATATGGGTACAATACGGCTCAATACAAACAATTGTTAAGGGAATGCAGACTGTTGTAGCTTGGACTGGGGTCCTTATAACAATAACTTCATGTTTTCATCCACTTGTTTTTGGTTGAGGTCTGAACTCTCAAATTGCCCATAAATATAGTTTTTGTGGGTATTCTCCAGTTGTTGCTGTGTGTGGTGTTATCTGCCCAAAATTCAAGCAAGCATGACAGTAACGACGTTGTGTGTGTCACGTCCCCCGCACCCGCACGGCCCGATTCCGAGACCACCTAATCCAACTGATCCCGTTCAGCGGGAGGTAAAACGAATCAGCGCCGTTTCGCATCGCAAAAGGGGTGAGTGAGAACACTCCCCAGCGTTCCCGGGAGCAGTGATTCGATCCCCAAACGTGAGTGAGAAAGGCCCCTCAGACACCTACAGTATCAGTTAGAGAATCATAGGTGAGCTCTGAGACACCTACAGTATCAGTTAGAGAATCATAGGTGAGCTCTCAGACACCTACAGTATCAGTTTGTAGAGAGAATCATAGGTGAGCTCTCAGACACCTACAGTATCAGTTAGAGAATCATAGGTGAGCTCTCAGACACCTACAGTATCAGTTAGAGAATCATAGGTGAGCTCTCAGACACCTACAGTATCAGTTAGAGAATCATAGGTGAGCTCTCAGACACCTACAGTATCAGTTAGAGAATCATAGGTGAGCTCTCAGACACCTACAGTATCAGTTTGTAGAGAGAATCATAGGTGAGCTCTCAAGTCAAGTCAAGTACACACGCACACTTATGGCCAAAAGGAAAGGCCACTTTAAATTAGAATAACAGGAACAGTGTATTGCACTACCAAAGCTACCTAGCATGTCCTATATGCTCTGTAAATAACTATGTACAGATACCGAGATGTCACACCATGTTACCTGTTACCCGTTTATTGCACAATGTTGTTTTTTTATTGGATTCTATTATATGTTGTACCACTGTATTGCACATCGTTGCGGGCAAGACCACCCGCATTTCATTGTATACTTGTATGCCGTGACAATTAAAACTCTTGACTTGACTTGAGAGCCCCGGGACGTCCGGGGACCCACCCAGAGCCCGGTTCGCAGCATTTTCTGGCCCCCTAAATGGAAATCAGGCTAAGTGTTGAGCTCCAGGCCCTCCACTCGTCCCGGTGTGCCCAATCTTAAGCACTCTCCCGGGCCTCGCAAGTTCAAGGAGCTGCCCCCGGCCATCTCACCGCACCAAGTCGGGTTTGGTAACGCCGAGTCACATATAAGCCTCTCTCTAATAAAGGCCTGGTGCTCTTTGCAGCTGAGGTAAATACAAGACCCGTCCAATATTAGAGGAAATACGGTATTTACTGTAACTATTAACAGTTATAATATCTCTAAATAGTAAAAACCTTTGTTAAAAAAACCAGTCAGTTTGTGACACCTAACGGAACGTAGACCAATCTCAGTCACTCTTATTGTCTGGGACCAAATTCGGCCACGCCCCATTTTGCGCGACATCCAGGCTTTTTTTTACCGTCAGTGTTTGGGAATTTCATGTCGACAGGTAGATGAAGTGAAATTATACTTATTTTAGAATATATATATATCAAATTTCATGAGTATTCATCTATATTTAGTCATCTAAAGACTATTAGATATGAACCTATGTACCAGTAAAAAGTGGGAATCTCTAGAATGTGTTTTGGGCGACGGTGTTTACGGAAGTGCGGGGGTAGCCTTTCAAGTAGACTATACACAACACTTTCTGTTGTCAGTAGATGGCAGCATTGGTTTAAAATTAAAAGGTGAAAATGTGAAAACTACAACATGAATCCAATTCCCAAGACCTTTAGCACAGGTCACTGGGACGCGTCTATTCTTTGACGCGATCTGAACAGCGTTAAACTATTAATGGGACCTGAGTACAGTGATCGAGAATGGTCACCTAATTATCTTAGCAAAAGTGCATCATTAGCATTATGTTTGTTGTCTAAACGGGAACATAATGGTACAATTTAAGATTAGAATGTTATCCGCATATAAAGGACAAATAAAACATCGTTAATTTGTAAGAAACCTCAATGAAAACGGCGCAGGGTAAGTTATATTCGCTATTGTTATGAAAATGTGATAGAATCCTATAAAAATGTGGACGCATTTGTTCACCGTGACTGTAGTACCTGCTTGCCAAGGCCTTAAATATGCAGCCACACTTTTCAGTTTTTCTCTGCTCTGAGACTTGAGGTTCAAACCAGGTTCAAATAATCTATATCTTCTTCAAATATATTCCGATTTCAATGTACGACACGTTGTTCGAAAGCTTTGCATTCTGTACTTTCTGTAATCACCTTAACGCTTTCACTGCCACACTACCAAACGGGTTAACCCTTTCACTGCCACACTACCAAACGGGTTAACCCTTTCACTGCTGCACGACAAATGGTTAACCCTTTACCATCACACTGTAAAGGGTTACTCTTCTGTAGTGTGTCGGTGAAAGGGTTAATTATTATAATCTTGAGGGAGACTTGTGCCACGACGAACCGCTGGGCCTCGGACACACGTATATAGGGTTGGGCACCGAGAAACGGTTCTAATAGGAACCGGTGATAGCTCCGTGATAGTAAAGGGCTAACCTTCTGTATTGTCACAGTGAAAGGGTTAACCGGCTGTCGTGTGGCAGTGAAAGGGTTAATTTAGATTCTTAAAAAAATAAATGTACTTTGTTAATTAATACCCTAGTTACAGTACAGCAACCAAATTAAACTGTATCAAGTCAACTGACAATGTGAATAGTATGGGAAAAAAACACGCGCATATATGTGACCCGCGTTCCTTTCCTCCTCGCAGGGCATTCGAACCAGAAGTCGGCGGCAGGGTTCCCGGACTACCTGTGCAAGTGGCAGGGCCTGCCCTACTCGGAGTGCAGCTGGGAGGACGGCGCCCTGCTGAGCAGGAAGTTCCAGCGGTGCATCGACGACTACATGAGCAGGAACCAGTCCAAGAGCATCCCCTCCAGAGACTGCAAGGTAGCTGCTCCCCTCCTCTGCTCTGCTCCTGCCTGGGGTTCACAT
This sequence comes from Notolepis coatsorum, assembly GCF_963971535.1. Classification (NCBI taxonomy): domain Eukaryota; kingdom Metazoa; phylum Chordata; class Actinopteri; order Aulopiformes; family Paralepididae; genus Notolepis; species Notolepis coatsorum. The sequence continues at coordinate 95,704,090 of NC_140176.1, read as the reverse complement.
TCAGGTTCCTTTATTATTGTCACTTATTTCACTGTACTTTACAGCAAGAACAGTGACATTCTATTTATTGTGGTCCCTCGACCATAGCAGCTTCTATCTTAATAAGATTCTTGATAATAAATAAGATAAAAAAATTTAAAATACAATAAATGTAGCATAGAATAAAATAAGATTACTAAAATAAAGATGACTATATACAGTTCTAAAAGTGTGCAGTGCAGATAAAATAAGATACAAATACAATAAATGTAGCATAGAATAAAATAAGATGACTATATACAGTTCTAAAAGTGTGCAGTGCAGATAAAATAAGATGACTAAAATAAAGATTACTATATACAGTTCTGTGTCAGGGTGTAGATATTATACTATATACATTTTAAATAACAAAGATGGCTATGTACAGTTCCAAGAAAAACTGCCCCCCCCCCCCTTGAAAGATTTAGATAAATATTTTTCAAAACCTGCATTCGAGTGCATTTTCATAGTTACAAATGAACATTTGCGCAGTTTTACCCGTTCACTCACACATTCACACACCGACGGCGGAGGCAACCGTGGAAGGTGCCGACCTGCTCATCGGGAGTAGTGAGGGGGTTAAGTCATAGCTGTCAACCATCCTGCTTTTCCCGGGATTGTCACGTATTTCAACCTTCCTCCCCGCCGCCATCCCGTTCCCGTATTTTTCCAGTTTAAAATTTTTTATTTAATTTGTACAAAATGGCTGCATTTCCCCTCCGTGACGACAGGTGGCAGCAGTGTAGATTAGAACGTTAGCACAGGAAGTCAGACCGGAAGACGGTTGCCACCATGAAGAAGAAGAACAGCGACCGGATAAAGGAGTGGTTTAGCGCGAAATGTATTACATTCTACAACTACCTACCTACAAAACGGCTCTGCTACAAAAGGCAGAGAAGCTTCTTCTTCTTCTTCTTCTTTTTGGAGTTTTACGGCGGACCGCCACCTACCGACCCGGGGATCGGGCCAGTCTTCCAGTCCCCCCTCTCTAACCCCTACTCTAACTACCTAACCTACAAAACAACTTCCTACAGCCACACTGGTCCCCATCCCTGTCAACCTCCATCTACATTATACTATATACCCCACTCTCTGAATCACGTATAATTCAACTTTCTATCTAACTTCCACCTCTGACCCTTTCCCTCAAACCCTATCATACACCCCGACATTTCTCAAACATGAGAAAGGCAGAGAAGCTTCTTCTTCTTCTCTTCTTCTTTTTGAGGTTTAACGGCGGCCGGCCACTTGTTAGGGCATTTACCGCCATCTTCTGGTATCCTTTACCTCCTACAATATCCAATTCCTCTCACCTTCATGGAGTGCAGCTAATGCTGCTACTTCCTGACTGAGCCCCCCTCTGCGAGACACTCCTTGCCCCCTGCTGGCTGACTCTGGACTCCTTGGTCACTCACAGCCCCCCTATCTAATTCCCAAGCCACCTCGTCCCATTTCAGACCTTCCATTCCCAAATGTTGAACCGCTATCCTAACAATCATCTTTACTCTATCATTTCTACCCTCAATCTCTGCCACAGTATTAACTACCCCTGCAACGAAGGCCACACCCTTTCTGCAACATGCCCTTCTCCAAACCCGTGGACCCTATCTTGACTTCCCTGTCCTACCCTCCTACCGGCAAAGTGGGGTTGTTCCCGGAGAGCTCACTCTCGGCCGTGGTTTCTCAGTGTATAATGTATGGTGCTCTCCCTCAACATGCGAGTAGGGTGAGACAACACCATTCTTTAGTCCAACTAATACCCTACTTTATACTATATTATTGTCAGTAGTTTAATGTAAAGTCAGTCTTACATTCACACTGATTTAACGTTGCATATACCCATAATCCATTGCTGTATTAGACGTACCAGTATAACTTTTGTAATATGAATGAAGAGCAAATGTAAAGTTAATCAATACACAATGAAACAATATCTTTATCTATATCACATGTCAAAACTACTTTAATAAAAGAAGATTTCCGTTTTTCATTTCTACTCATTCATCCAAAACAAGACAGCAATTCTACTTCTGCATGCACCGGGAGAATTGACCTCATAGCACAGATTTGGAGTTGATAGAATGGACATTGCTGTTCTTAGGAAATGTTGCACATGGTGGAAATAATGGAAATCAACATTTCTAACATTAACATTTAGTGTATGTTTAAAGTTGATACATTGAGGCATGGTAGAATTTCACTTTATATTACAGCAGTATCCGTTTTTAACTGTCTGACACAGACACTATAGACACATGTTAAAAGTCAAAGTCAACTTTGTCATTTTCCAATTTGTGCAAGACATACAGAAAAATTCAATTACGTGCCCCCCTTCCTACTGTGTATATAGAAAGAGACCATAAACACAAAAGTAACATAGGACACAATATACAACACACAGGACTATGTACAATATAAACAGTGCCTACAATTAAATTAATGAATGAATTAAATAAGAGGTAAAAGAGAACTTAGTGTAAATATACTTTAATTTGTGTCAACGTTATAAAAATCCAAATTAATTATGATACACCACAATGTGCCCTTTCTATCTACCGTATTCTAAATCTATGGCCTCGCGATTCCACGGCTGTGCAGTGCAGACTATATATATATATATATATATATATATATATATATATATATATATATATATATATATATATATATTTATACATACGAGGGGGAGGAGACTACATTGGGAGGGGGCGGGGCGGGGTGAAATATCCAGTTTTTTCACATCCCAATGTTGACAGCTATGGGTTAAGTGTCTTGCTCAAGGACACTTCGACACACTGCCCGGGAGGAGTGGGAATCGAACCGGGAACCTCGCGATTACCAGACGACCTCCTGAGCCCCTGTCGCTCTCCTGTAATATGGTTTTATGATCATACGCCTCTAACATGAGAACACTTGGCTGGTGATGTAACTAGAATGATTGGCCAAAATGTGCCGATACACTACCCTCTAGTGCAAAAATGTTTTACAAATAAAAAATGTAACTATAAATATATATAAAATATGTATCATTCCATTTGGGCTGTGGGGGTGCTTATTGTCTGAAGGAGTCGACTGAAGGCTTCTTGTCCTCTGCAAAATCATGCGATTGGTCCACTGATGGATACATCTTGATATTTGTCTAGTCTAGTGTGTTCATTAGACAGGTGAAATCCTCTTTCAGTGCCTCTGTGCCCGTTTTCTTAGGCAGTTAGCCTCACTGGTATGCGCGCCATTAGCGTTAGCCACGCTTCTAGGCCTCTTTGCTTTTGGAAAGAATGAACCAAAAAAAATATATCAATATTATTTTTTTGCATTTGACTAAGAGGTTGGCAGTCGACTACTCCTCCTTTTGATCGATGAGTCGACTACTCGACTAGTCGGGGTCACAGCCCTACCAGAATCATTGGTGAAATGACTCTAGATTCCCTGCTACTGAGCCTGACACCCCGTCGTTCTCCTCCTCAGGTGCTGAAGCAGAGACCCAGGTTTCAGCCCATGAAGAAGCAGCCGACCTACATCGGAGGAGAGGGCCTGGAGCTCCGGGACTACCAGCTGGACAGTCTGAACTGGATGGCCCACTCCTGGTGCAAGTACGTCTGCTAATGAGTCACATCATCCACTGCTTGTATCAGTCATTCTGCCCACTCCTGGTGCAAGTACGTCTGCTAATGAGTCACATCATCCACTGCTTGTATCAGTCATTCTGCCCACTCCTGGTGCAAGTACGTCTGCTAATGAGTCACATCATCCACTGCTTGTATCAGTCATTCTGCCCACTCCTGGTGCAAGTACGTCTGCTAATGAGTCACATCATCCACTGCTTGTATCAGTCATTCTGCCCACTCCTGGTGCAAGTACGTCTGCTAATGAGTCACACCATCCACTGCTTGTATCAGTCATTCTGCCTATTTGTTGTCATAAAGGGCTGGTGGAGCGAAGATGCCAAACGCAATTTTTTTTTACCAATCCAAATTATGGGTATATTATTCACATATTTTCTGGAAGACATTGCATTGTTCATTTGGAGGGGAGCGGGGAATTTTAGCTCAAAATAAAAGCCTGTTTTATGCCAATGTTTATAAATTAGCAAATGTAAACGAACCTATTTAACAGTCTATTTAAATGACTGTCGCCCCCTAACTCTTAACTCTCTCTTTCTTATCACTCTACTACACTCTCTTATCTACTTCTCACCCTCTTCTCTTTCTACTCTTATCTCTCTCTCATCTCTTATATCTCTCATCCCTCTATCACTCTCTCTCTCTCTCTCTCACCCTCTCCTCTCTAATATCTTATCTCTCATCTCTCTCACCCTCTCTCTCTCTCTAATCTCTCTCACCCTCATCTCTCTCTCACCCTCTCTCTCTAATCTCTTATCTCTCTCTCATCTCTCTCTCTCTCATCCCGCTCTCTCATCTCTCTCACCCTCTCATCTCTCTCACCCTCTCTCTCTAATCTCTTATCTCTCTCATCCCTCTCTCTCCTCTCTCTCTCACCCTCTCATCTCTCTCTCATCTCATCTCTCTCTACCCCCCCCCCCCCCACGTCTCCAGAGGTAACAGCTGTATCCTAGCAGATGAGATGGGCCTGGGGAAGACCATCCAGACCATCAGCTTCCTGAACTACCTGTTCCACGACCACCAGCTGTACGGGCCCTTCCTGCTGGTGGTGCCCCTGTCCACGCTCACCTCCTGGCAGAGGGAGGTCCAGCTCTGGGCCCCGCTGATGAACATTGTGGTCTACCTGGGGGACATCAGCAGCAGGAACATGGTACCTGGAGACCTCCACGCACTATGAATTTAACATGATAAGATAATAATGAATGAATTAACACTATGGTCGCCAAAAACGCCGTACCACGTCATTCCCCGCCATGCTCATTCTGCCAAAGACGCCGTACCACGTCTTTGATATCAATATTTCAAAAATCTGTGATCGAAATCATATTTCTCCCCCGGAGACTTGAGATCTACTGTTGATCCCCTCTCAACTCCAACGGTTCAAGAGCGCCATCTGGTGGCCGATCGGTGGATCGCCCAGAGCGGAAACAGGAAATGGAAGCTGGTGCTCATTCCAATTCGGTCCGATCACTCGCTAATAGTCCCAGGACTCGAGCTAGACACAACGGATAGCAATCCGTTACCAATAACTCGATAAACAACATGATTTGGACGTATATACTATTATACAACCTGGAAATGGATCGCATATTTCTACATCCCATAATAGGAATATTTCTGTTCCACGCTCATCGCCCAACGCTATGAGGAAGCTACGGTAAGATTCAGCGTTATTTTTTAACGTGTTCGATACTAACTGCTCTAATGATCATATCACCCACACTAGATGAATCATCTAACGTTGGCCACGGAATTATAAACGACCCCCCCCCCCCAATCCGGTCAACATCAGATGATCAGTAGTAACTTCTAGAAGCACGTCCATTTGAAATTTTTTATCTCGCGCAGATTCCTATCAAACTGTATTTGATCATCAATATAATGCATTTGGGGCTATAAATCACGTTCTGGAGAAAGCTGCAGAAAACGATAAAAACATACTTATACTTTAGACCGTATTTTAGTATGAATATGTGAATGAAAAAGTATAACGTTGCTACACCCTGAACAATAGATACTTGATGTTGAATGGGCCATAGTAATGTCAATTTAGCAATACAATTTAAAAAGTTATAGCCCTGCAAAGAAGGGGAACTTCTCCATAGACAAATAGAGCTGGCGGAGGATGGTACCGTAATTCCTCTAATAGTAACCGGTATTCAATTACAAACCGGGTCTCTATTAATGGCCGGGTGCGCTCTTGAGCTAAGCAATTATAAGCCGACCTCCTAATACAAGCCGGGTTACTAATATACTGAGCTGCATACTGAGCTGCTACGGTAAAGTTACTTGATTTCACTTTGAAAACGTTGAAATGACCAGTGACCACCTGTAATTGCACTGTTTACTATTTCATACAGTACTTGGTTTCAATAAATGAACCCAGTACATTTTACTGGGTTCAAACTGACACAAAATGTTGATTTATTCATTATGATCCGTTTGAAAATTAGAAATATAGGCCTCTCTCTTATACATGCCTCCTCTTAATAAAAGCCTGGTACCCGCTACAGTTTAAGCAAATACAAGCCCGGGTCACTATTAGAGGAATTACGGTATATTAAGAATATAAGCCTGGCGACCAAAGTGTTAATGAAAGTTTATTTTTGAACATGTATTCTCCATATTCCTCCAAACAAATCACGGTATCTAGCTCCGTCAAACAGAACAATCATAACAATTTTTTTTTTAAATATATTTATAAACAAAAAGTCAAGAACAATGTATTTAGTTAGCAGACATGTCCAAAAAGGAGTAGAGGGAAGCTAAGCTTATTGATCCCTACCCCCTTACATTTACATTTGTTCTTCCATTAATTTGACTAGATATAACATAATTTAGTATAATACAATATAGAATATACTTTTACTTATAGTACGAAAAGAAAAAAAATTTAATCGCTTGACGGCAGTGAATACAGTACAGCACTACATAACACAATATAACATAACTTTCCTCATTACTCATTTCTATATTTCTCTAATGTGTATTTTTTAAGCTGCTTTTTAAATTGTGCCATATGTTTACTCAGTTTGATGTATTCAGGTAAATTATTCCACAACTTCACTCCACAAACGGATATGCACGTGCTTTTCAGCGTAATAATATATTTATAATAATAATAAACTTGATTTGTATAGCGCCTTTCATCCAAGAATTGCAGCTCAAAGTGCTTCACAGCAGTAAAAAAGAAATTAAATTAAAATTAACACAAAATTGGCATAAAATTTGAACAAAATGGTGCAGACATAAAATGTTTATAAAATAGATAGCAGCTAAATAGAAAACGGTAAGGCATAGAACATTAACCTCTTAAGCCCGAGCGGTCCGGTACCGGTACGAGATTGATATCACGCCATAAATCCATCAATACAGTACGTATTAATTAATGTTGTGTTTATTTTTCAAATGTAGCCAAGAGTAAAGACCCTAACCCTGTCAACGGCAAAAAAAAAAAAGTTTTTTCAGCACTACGTTTGTTTACCAATGATTTTAAGTGTTAATATGAGTTTATAGAAATCTTAGCGCATCGAGTCGGAAGAAGGCACATATTGACGCGAGGATTTGGTGCAACCTAACTTGAGTGTAGTCTTTTGAGAGAAGAGACCCAGGGCTTTAGAATACATTTTGATCCATCGTATCAATCACCTCTGAGACCAGGGTTGATCCATCGTATCCATCCACTGTGCAGACTCTGTTCCATGGAATAATAATAATAATAATAATAATAATAATAATAATAATGCAAAAGTGTGTAATGTAGTGATTTAAGTCTACATGGTTCTTATTCCATCGCGCCAGCAATGAGGACCGTGTAGATTCAACCCACTACATTACGTGCTTATTCCTATAGATAACAGCCACTAGATGTCGCACTAGAGCACACCAGCATGTCATTTATCCAATCGGGTGCATTTAACATGTCAACAACAACATTCATTTTGAACCCACAGACATTTTCTAAATGATAAATTAATCAATAATCTTTTGGGGGTGGGTGGGGGGGGGGGGGGGGGCAATATTTTATTCCACACCTTTTTAAAAGCCCTGTGGATGTACAATTATTAAAGTTTTAAAAGTACTCATTTAGATATTATATCATAATATATGATTTTCCTGTTTTGGGCTATAAAAAATGACATCAGATGACACATTTTCACAGTTTTGTACTACTACTACACTACTAAGTAGGCCTGTCCCCGACTAAGGATTTGTGTAGTCGACTTTGATTGGCCAAAATTTGCAGACTACCCCTGAATGCTAAAACATAAAAAAAAAATATATATATATATATATATATTTTTTTTTTTATCATTCCATTTGGGCTGTGGGGGTGCTTAATGTCTGACGGAAGGCTTCTTGTCCTCTGCGAAAGCATGCAATTGGTCCACTGATGGATACATCTTGATATTTGTCTAGTCTAGTGTGTTCATTAGACGGGTGACATCCTCTTTCAGTGCCTCTGTGCCCGTTTTCTTAGCCTCGCTGGTATGCACGCCATTAGACTTAGTCACGCTTCTAGGCCTCTTTGCTTTTGGAAAGAACGATGCAAAATAAATAAATATACTTAACATTATTATTATAATTGTTTTTGCAATTCGACTAAGAGGTTGGCAGTCGACTACGGCTCCTTTCGATCGATTAGTCGACTATTCGACTAGTCGAGGTCAACCCTAACATACACGCATATAAAAGATTACATCAGATGATACATTTTCACAGTTTTGTACTACTACTAAGTGACTATGAGAGAAGCCGTGGAAGTGCAGAGTAGAATTGTATTATTATTGGGGGGGGGAATAAACAGAAGGTTTATTCATGCCGTCTCTGCCTGCGCTTGTCCATGGAGCATTGATCGTTTAGATGTCCTGTTTCTCAATGAAGAGGTTTCATTTGACATGACGTGCAGCACACACGGTTTTGATTTGTCCCGTTTTCTTTGTACAGATCCGGACCCATGAGTGGATGCACACGCAGAACAAGAGGCTGAAGCTGAACATCCTGCTCACCACTTATGAGATCCTCCTCAAAGACAAGGTCAGCAGTAGCTCCTTCAAGCCACACCGTAAAACAGCATGCCGTGATATTTGTGTGTTCTGTAGGGATCTGTATGAATCTAGTATCTCGTGGTGTGATCTCACAAGATCCCAATTTACAATCACTTTAAAGTTGGAAGTTCAAAGTCGGTTTTTCAGACTAATATCTTCTTTGTGTCGCTAAGATTTTCGTGTTTGTCAAAGGAGCTGCCTCTCACCAGGAGCTGGCTAGCGGTGTCATAATCGTAACCCTGATGAAGATTTGTCGTTTTATACTCGTGCTAGTTTTTTTGGCCTGTGCTACAAAACTATCACCAGTGCTATGTGCAAAGAAAAGCTAAGGTACAGCCCTGGTGGTGGTGAAGTAGTATGAACCCAGTCAATGGTGGATGAAGTACACCTTTGTTCACGTACGTTTGACTCTAACGTACTCTAATGTTTGTCGACTCATCTAACGTACTCTGGTGTTTGTCGACTCGTCTAACGTACTCTGGTGTTTGTCGACTCGTCTAACGTACTCTGGTGTTTGTCGACTCGTCTAACGTACTCTGGTGTTTGTCGACTCGTCTAACGTACTCTGGTGTTTGTCGACTCGTCTAACGTACTCTGGTGTTTGTCGACTCGTCTAACGTACTCTGGTGTTTGTCGACTCGTCTAACGTACTCTGGTGTTTGTCGACTCGTCTAACGTACTCTGGTGTTTGTCGACTCGTCTAACGTACTCTGGTGTTTGTCTCCTAGTCATTCCTGGGCAACGTCAGCTGGGCCTTCATCGGCGTGGACGAGGCCCACCGGCTGAAGAACGACGACTCGCTCCTCTACAAGACCATGATGGACTTCAAGTCCAACCACCGGTTGCTGATCACGGGCACGCCGCTCCAGAACTCCCTCAAGGAGCTCTGGTCGCTGCTGCACTTCATCATGCCTGAGAAGTAAGTCCATGCATATCTCGGATACAGCGGTCCATTTGCTTCTACTGGAAAGTCTTTCCCTCCTTAGACGATTTCATTTCAAACCTTTATTTAAACTCGAAAGGCGACTGAGGTTTCCCCTCATTTACAAGATATTTATAAAAGAAAATTAAATAAAAATGTTATATTGGCATATAAAATCACATAGCATATAAAATCACACCGAATATAAAGTCATAGCAATAAGACGAGTAAGCATAACAATCAATTAAAACATGTACAACTTGATTAAAAAAGGTTGGAGATCAAGGTTTTAAACACGGCAACAAAAGGGAGAATCTCAAGCTTTATGGTCTGTTGGAGTTCGTTCCATGAGCTAGAGGGGCATCATAGCAACATGCAGATTTATCCTGTTCAAAGCAAACTAGAGGGACCTTAAATTAAGGAACAGTCAGTCACTAGAACAGGTTCCATAGTAGGTACCAAAATTACCTACTTTAGATTTGTATTATTATTATTATTTAAAAAAAAATGTTTATTTTGCAGCAATTCTTTGTCGTTGCCGCCATCTTCTTTAGCGTTACAGATTTCCCCATTCAAAACGACCACAGTGATCCTTCTCATCTTACAGTCGGTGGTCTCTGGATGTGATGGAGGAGTGCACTGCATATTTGCAGAGTTGCAATTCAACTGAATTTACACGAAATGGGGATGTTTTAACTAAAACATGCCACAAGACCTAGTATTTTACTATAGTATAAAGTATTTTTTTACACATGCTAAAAAATCGATAAGTGATAATTATCGATAATTGTTGTACCTGTGCGTCCAGGTTCCACTCGTGGGACGTCTTCGAGGAGGACCACGGGAAGGGCCGGGACACTGGCTACAGCAGCCTCCACAAGGAGCTGGAGCCCTTCCTCCTGCGCAGGGTCAAGAAGGACGTGGAGAAGTCGCTGCCCGCCAAGGTGGAGCAGATCCTGCGGGTGGAGATGAGCGCCATCCAGAAGCAGTACTACAAGTAAGACCCCAGCTCCTAGAAGCAGTACTACAAGTAAGACCCCAGCTCCTAGAAGCAGTACTACAAGTAAGACCCCAGCTCCTAGAAGCAGTACTACAAGTAAGACCCCAGCTCCTAGGATGTACTGACTGGTCCCAATATAAGACCCGCGCTCCTAGGATGTACTGTACTGGTCCCAATATAAGACCCGAGCTCCTAGGATGTACTGACTGGTCCCAATATAAGACCCGCGCTCCTAGGATGTACTGTACTTGTCCCAATATAAGACCCGCGCTCCTAGGATGTACTGTACTGGTCCCAATATAAGACCAGAGCTCCTAGGATGTACTGTACTGGTCCCAATATAAGACCTGAGCTCCTAGGATGTCAGTACAGTATCCACATTGAAACCAATTTTCCTTCCCTCTCTCTCTCTGTCTCCCCCCCCCCCGCCTCTCTCTCTCCCCCCCCCCCCCCCCCCCCCAGGTGGATCCTGACGAGGAACTACAAGGCTCTCTCTAAAGGCAAGGGCAGCACGTCCGGCTTCCTCAACATCATGATGGAGCTGAAGAAGTGCTGCAACCACTGCTACCTCATCAAGGGCCCGGAGGACCACGAGTTCTACAGTCGAGCGGAGGCCCTGCAGGTCGGTGTGGGGTCAGGGGTCGAGGGGTCAGGGTGTAAGAGGCCTTACAGGTTTGTCAGGGGTCGAGGGGTCAGTGTGTAAGAGGGCGTGTGTCTCTGTGCCATCTCTCTCTGAGGTTTTCTAGCCGTCGCGTTGAGCTTACACAGAGGCCACAGTTGCGTGGGGTTGTAGTAACGGTTGTTGCACTGGCCGTGTTCTTGGGTGACTTATTAAAGGATATGGGGTTTAGGGATGGGCATACATTTTCGAGAATTCAAATAGTCATTAAATTGTAAAAAAAAAAAAAAAGTTTATGCGATCGTTTTATCTGTCGGATGTATTTCCCCTTGTTTTTACCGGCACCTACACTGTATAGTGTATCGAGAGGGGACCCTATTAACTGTTACACCACTGAATGGCATGCTGGGTACAGCTCGCTAGCTAGCCACTAGTTAGCATAACAGTGTTAACAGCTGGGAGAACAGAAAAGAAGATGAAGAAAGAGAGACCGGAGGTGTTCCCTGGTAGCAACGTTTTGTACGTTTGCCATGTTGTTTCACTAAGTTCACACATTTCAAGCATAAGTGATGTAACGTTCATGAATGCTTTACGTCGTTCACCTGTACCGCTGGAGTTAACCGTTAGCCACGACAGCAGCCAGCTCGCTCGTTGGATGATCTCACATTCGCTATTAACCATACATTAACATGGAAGCTCAGATGTTTTCAAGCATCAATGATGTAACTTTCTCAATTCATGCTTTTGTTCCTGGAAATAAGGTTAGCCTGCTGCGACTCCTACATATCTAGCTGTTTGCAATGACGGCAGCCGGCACGCTCGCTTATTTGATTATCTCATGTTCGATTTTAGATTAGTCTTTGAATAGCTCCCAGTGACTATCTAATAGCAGGTTTCCCTACTGAGGTCTTAAATCCATCGGAAAATGGGCCACTTTGTTGTCTGTTGTGTAAGAATGCATGGTGTAAGATGAACAGCATCTTAAGTTAAGGCTCACTTGCACGGTTACGATGTTCATAGATTTGCACCATAATGAATATTACTAGGGGTGTAACGATTCAATCCAACAATTTGTTTCTGATTATTAAGGCAAAAACTCGTGACCGTGGTTTTTAATATTGACACAGGCACAAGGTCCTTGAAGTGCTTAAAGTGCTTGATTTTTTTACCAAAAAAAGTCGAGGCCTGGAATTCCTTAAACGGCAAATTTCTTAACAAGGTGCTTAAAAAGTCATTGGAATTCAAATCAATCAGTTTTGTTCATCCATGATAAAAAAAAAAATCTAAATCAAGAGTTTTTATTTATTTAAAGTGTATCTAAATGTCGGAAATTGGTTTTAAGCCATAAATATTGCATCCGATTTCTTTTTATATAAAAACGGCATTTAAAAGTGAATTGTATCCTTTTTAAATGCCCTTTTTAAAATGAAAAAGTGTTTGGAAAAGTACTTGAAAGTCCTTGAATTTCATTAGTCAACGTCTGCTCTGATCTCCGCCTGGCTAACGGCTCCCTTCCACTCTCTCAGCACCTGATCCGCAGCAGCGGCAAGCTGGTTCTCCTGGACAAGCTGCTGCTGCGTCTGAAGGAGGACGGCCACCGCGTCCTCATCTTCTCCCAGATGGTCCGGATGCTGGACATCCTGGCCGACTACCTGAGGAGCCGGCAGTTCCTCTTCCAGGTCAGTAGGGGGCACTGTGTGTCGCCACACGCTCTTGAGAGAGAGCACGCTTGCTACCGTAGAACACGGGTATCCCAAAGTCTGCCACGATACGATACGATTCAGGTGCCTGCGATCCATAGGAGATGATATCATATGCCCATTTAACACAATCGGTAACATTTAGATCAACTCAAAAAAGGCAACGAAAATATCATTTGACATTTCTTTTTGTTCTTTTTTTAGCTCTTCCAGACATTTAAATGAAAAACAATCTATTGTTTTTAATACAAATAGACCTCGCTGTAAAGTGCCACGTTTTGATATATTGAGCTTTAAAATCTTCACATCCTATTAACACTTTGAATTAGGGCTGGGCGATATGGCAAAAAAGCATATCGCGATAACGATATGATAATGTTATCATATCACTCGATATCGATAATTATCGAAATTGTTATAAGTAAAAAAAATATATATATATATATAAAATGTGTGTATTTTGCAGCAATTATTTGTCGTTGCCGCCATCTTTAGTGTTACATCCCCTCACACCAGTTCTCAGGCTGCAGCTGGTTTGAAAGTGAAAGTAAACTGGCTTCTCTGCTGGCTGTGGCTCCAGGGGAGTTGAACAGTTGTGGCTCTACTAGTTTCTTTTCTATCTTTTGGCGCTTTTTTGGTGGACAAACCACCGCACATGTGCACCGTGACTGGTGACTGGAGACTAGCTCTGCTAGCACACATAGCCTACTGTGTACAGACAGTTTCAAACTGTATTTTAAATTGGAAAGCAAACAAAATAAATGGACAAGAGAAAAATAAATCTCAATTTGGTCAGTATTGTCATTTGGACAAGCAAAGCCATTACTTTAAGTTGCAGGCAAGAAAGAAAAGTCTGTCCACTGTCTCTGGTTTTAAAACTGCCCTGTTGCAGGTCACACAAGAAAATTGATATTATTTCTTTTCGTTTTTTTTCCCTATATCGTTTATTAAAATATATCGCGATATTTATCGTTATCGTTATATCGCCCAGCCCTACTTTGAATGCCCAACCCGAGTTTTCTCGGGTTTACCCCCCGCGGGTTGAATGCCCATAACGAGAATATTCGTTTTTTTATTTTTATTAGCGATCTGAATTCATATTTCATCAACCGAGTCTACCGTTGGTAAATCAGCCACCCCAGGCGCTCAGATGTGAAAAAGCGCCCCCTATCGTCTCCCAGATGGTAATTCACCCATTTGGATTGGACTCAATGAAAATGCATGGGGAAAAAAAACCCGGACTCCACATTTAACTTTTCACACATGTAACCGGGGCCGATCAGCTTCATGCTGGACCCTCAGCACAACGTGTAAACGCTGTTTTACAGTATACGCGTGGGATCAATAAAAGGATCGATTTTTGGAATGGTCGATCAGGAATTGGAATAATCCATTTGGATACCATCTGATGACCAGTCTTAGGATAATCAGACCTGTTTTCACGGAGATATAAGCTTTCCCCCTATATGTGATATGGCTGTTTTGACTGCGAGTGATCAGGAAATAAGAGAATCGATTTACAGCTTGCGGCACCAGCGTGCACACATACACATATACTATCGATAATCTAGCGTTTATTTGAAAACGATTCATAAATAGGCCGAACAATGACAACGTTCTAGAATATTACATCAGCGTTTATCAGGGATTTCTTTTTTCTTCTTGAAAACGAGGGCTTTTCAAAATGCTATCAAACGGAAATGAACCGATAAAAAAACAATCTGCTTCGACAATGTTGACTGGAAATGGGTCATTGATAATGCGACGGGCAGATTAGACACATAGCCATAATTTAAAACATAGATTAGGCGATATTAACGTTAACATTGAAGTGGTTGCTGGGCATTCAAGGGGGTAAAAAGGAAAACACGGCCGGCTCTGAAAGTGTTAATGAAGTAACTTTTAAGTTCTGTTTTTTGGAACCTAAAACCCCTCCCTACCTTCCTCTCCCAAACCGTTCCCACAACAATATTTCATGTATTATATTTTTACATTTAAATATCAACATTATTTGGCCATCCTCAGTAAATACTATCAAACTCCTCTGACCTCATTTGGTCTGGGACGCGAACGCACACACACACACACACACACGCACGCACACACACACACACACACACACACACACACACACACACACACACACACACACACACACAGAGAATGGCAGAGTTCGCACAAGGTCCTTGCAAGTGCTTAAAGTACTTGATTTCTGACCAAATAAAAGCCAAGGCCTGGAATTTCTTGAAAACGGACAACCTTTTAACAAGGTGCATAAAAAGTCCTTGAAATTCAAATCAACCATAGAAAGTTTTGTTCATCCATGATCAAATTGTTCTGAATCAAGAAATCTATTTGTTTTGTCTGTTTTAATCAAATCTGACGCGTCGCTGTCTCGCTCGCTCCAACTGCCCGAGCTGCGCTTGTGCGTAAATGAGACTTCCCACAGGATTTTCAAAATAAGAGTATCGATATGAACCGATCTTTTTACGTTGCATCGATCCTATTGGATCATTGATAATTAGATCGATGTATCGTCCCACCCCTACTTGTAATTATTACCCAAGGAAACTATAAAAGAGGGAAGGGTTGTCACGTCAGTGTTCTATGCTCTGCTTGGTGCTGGACTTTGGTGCCAGTTCTATTGAAGCCTGTATTCATTTTTTTTTCTCCTTTTTTTCGATTTTTCTCCCATCCCACCCTTCCTGGTTGTTACTTGCACACTTTCCCCTACTGTTGGTCCGAGAGACCGGAGACTGTCGCATGCTTTCCTCCGACGCATGTGCAGCCAGCCGGCAGCCAGCCTGGCCGCGCAGATTCTCACCGGGAGAGTGTAACGTGTGGGAGGCCGCACTACCTCTCTCCAGATCCTACCCTCGCTGAGCAGGCGCCCCGACCGAACTGTAGGGGTCGCTGTCCACAACGCCCAGGACCCACCCGCCAGCTTTCCCACCCTCTAATACTGCCAATTGTATTAGTGTGAACGGCCAGCCAAGCTGGTGACAACCAACATATCAAACGTTGGATAGTTAAGAATGCAACACATTGCAGATGATTCTGACATCCGAGGTAATAACCTGTTGACGGTTCATAAACGAGGTTGATGGCTGATCCCATTCATCACGTGTGTTCAGTGACGTGATGACCCTTCCTTCTTTTATAGTGTCCTTGTTATTGCCTAGGAAGGACAGGTGTTGTTATGCACAACCACGGTGTGACCCAAGTTAGGATTTGTAACTCTTGTTGCACGTCCATCACATTTACATTTACATTTACATTTAGTCATTTAGCTGATGCTTTTATCCAAAGCGACTTACAAGTTCTGTACGACAAGTCATCAGGAAGGGTACAACTCTATCAGCTGAGCAACAATGTTCATCAAAGTGTTGAGTGCTACAGTGTAGGTTAGTTTATTAGGACAAGTGCAAGTGCATCACATTTCTGTAACAGGGTCTTTGCACTAAGGCTGAGACGATATGCCATTTGGAAGAATAGATAAATCGGAACAAAATTATCGATAAATATAGATTAATAATAAAAAAATAAATAAAAAAAATCCATGCAAAAAAAAACTTTAGTTTGTGTGTGTGCACTCACTGTAGTTTTTGCGATGCTGTAGTTGCCCCATGACCAGGGATGGGTATCGTTAGGATTTTATCGATACTACTACTCTTATCGATACTGCTTAACGGTTCGGTACTTTATCGATACTCTTATCGGTTCTTTTTGGTTCTTTTTTTGCAAGAAAAAAAGACAATTAATTAAGAACAGAATCAACATTGCTTTATTATTTATAAATACAACTTTATAAATAAGTATTATAAATAAATATAATTTCTTCAGCAACAGCAATGTTCTTTTATATAACTTTATAAATAAATATAATAAATTAATATAATTTCTTCAGCAACAGCAGCAACAATGTTTTAAATGTGTCTGACTCTGAATTATAGACTTTTTATAATAAACAACAAATGCAAAAGGCTAACAGAACTGTGACACTCGTTCACCCTATCCTCTGTCATCCTTCCTCTAGCTGCTAGGGAGAAAGGACTTTGGGTGGTGGAGGGAGGTAGAGGAGGAGGATGTGTGGTGGCCCTGGGCTCACTGGCCTGGGACATAGTGGCTGACGCCTCAGCTTGACGATCTATAAAAAGTTTAGATTGTAGTATTTGTAGCTAAACAATTGTTTTGTTTATTAGCCTATTTGTAATAATTCGTTATTAGCCTAGGCAACTCCGTATCTTGGCTTACGGTTACGGCTGCAGTGGATGCAGATGGAACACTGCGCGCAAGGCAGTCGAATACGCGCATTTCTGCACACTAATATCATGTTTTGCCAACAGATGTTTTGATAAATTGATTTGCTCGTATTGCCACCCTTACTGGCAAATGTTTTGTTGCACTTGTGGCAACGTGCATTGTCGGCATTGACCCTTGTAAAGTATATCCATACTTTAGAACGCTTCGCTCTATCCGCCACGATCACGACTCAGTGCATGCAGAGCTGCTGTCTGTGTGCAGAGCGCTATAGCACGGGGCGTCGGGGACACTTTCATTAAGGAGTACCCGTATGTAGGACCCGTATGTCTATGTGTAGCACTAGCGAGCGACTCGCGAGGAGACTCGCTGGCTGCGGCTCGCTTCTCGTGCAGAGACAGAGAGAGGATCGTTCGCAACTTTTAAATAATAATAATAATAATAATAATAATAATAATAATTTCTCTAGAGTATCGATAGCAGTACCGAGGACGTCAGAGCTTATAAATACTCCGGTATTTTCTAATATAGAACCGGTTCCCGTTTAAAACCGGGGTCCGGGGGGCATCCCTACCCATGACACACTTAAAAAAGAAAATATTTACACATGAAAAAAGAACGATAAGTAACGCCACTTTCACGAGTTATCGATAAGTGGTCTCAGCCTTACTTTGCACTAATGGTTGTACTTCAGGGCTGTTTAACTAACGATGCTGTCTCCATCCTTTAACCGTGTCTCTGTGTAGCGATTAGACGGCTCCATCAAGGGAGAGATGAGGAAGCAGGCGCTGGACCATTTCAACGCTGAGGGCTCGGAGGTGAGTCTCACACACCACACGGCACTGAGCATGATGTCTCAACCTGGCTCCTCGTCTGAATCACGATTAACCCCCTCTGCCCGCTCTCTCAGGACTTCTGCTTCCTGTTGTCGACGCGCGCCGGCGGTCTGGGCATCAACCTGGCGTCTGCAGACACCGTCGTCATCTTCGACTCGGACTGGAACCCTCAGAACGACCTGCAGGCCCAGGCCAGAGCGCACAGGATCGGACAGAAGAGACAGGTGAACACAACGACAAGTCTCTTCCTCCTTCTTCCTCTGTTCCTTATTACTGTAGTCTAATTTTTGGAATTCTAAGCTTCGGGGCCGAGATTCGATTTTAATCGAAGCTTCGAGATTTAAAATGGACTTGTACAGCACTTTGTTCAACTTTGTCAGTGCTGTAAAGTTGAACCTTTATAAATCTTAAACAAACTAAACAGTTTGCTTTCATGAAATATTGTAAGCCATCATTTGAGGCTTTATAAAAGCAGCACAATGAACACAAATCTGTCGGTGCCGAGTCCGACCTCATCTTAAATAACAAACAGCATTGCTTGTTGTAGTAACAAAGAGAGGCAGAGTTGATTTTGCACAAAAAGAAAATTATAATAATTTTAATTTTTTTTTTTATATATATTCGAATTTAATTTTCATAAGACAGCCCTAGAATGACGTGTGTGTGTGGTCTCTCAGGTGAACATCTACCGCCTGGTGACCAAGAATTCGGTGGAGGAGGACATCATTGAGCGAGCCAAGAAGAAGATGGTGCTGGACCACCTGGTCATCCAGAGGATGGACACCACGGGGAAGACCGTCCTCCACACGGGTTCTGCCCCCTCCAGGTGAGGAGGAGACACTTCAGTCACACAAGGCCACCGGGCGCGTGTAGTCTTTTACCAACGGAGTTGCAGTTCCGCGTTCGGGTTCCGCGATCTGATTGGCCACTGATGTTACATTTACATTTACATTTAGTCATTTAGCTGACGCTTTTATCCAAAGCGACTTACAAGTTCTGTATGACAAGACAGCAAGAAGGGTACAACTCTATCAGCTGAGTAACAATGTTCATCAAGTGTTGCGTGTTACAGTGTAGGTTAGTTTATTAGGACAAGTGCATGACAGTAAGTTTCTGTCATGCACCAATCGTGTTATGCCTATTTCTGCCTCTAACAGCCTGCTAGCTAGCTGACGCCTAGTTCTATCACTGGTTAAGCTTGGCGACTCTTTTGAAGTTGGTTAAGGTTAGAGTTTGGAATCAGGGCTGGTGTTCTATCGCCCTGCTCTAAAACAAACTCTAACCGTAACCAACTTCGAAAGAGTCGCCAGGCTTAACCAGTGATAGAACTAGGCGTCACGCGATTGGCGCTGAGAGAAGCGTCAGTGGCCAATCAGATCGCGGAAAACTGCAACTCCGTTGGTAAAAGACTACACCCCCACCGGGCACCAAATGTCAAGGAACTTTACCACAAATGACATCCATTAGTGTCACTATAAATTAGTATTCCCCAGCCTCTTCTTCACGCTACTTATTGCATCATATTGTGGCCACTAGCTGTATTTACATAATTTTGTTGTTTTTGAGAACCTTTCTCAGCTAGAAACCATTGCCAACTTGCTAGGAATCATCTGCTATGGTCCCAAAAATGGCTTTGTCTAAAGCCGGGTACTCCTGTTAGAAGGCTCACCTTTTACACAATCCAAACATAAGAAGCTTTAAAATGACTCGAATGACAAACATGTAATACTCTTACTTTTGTGGATCGGAGGAGGACCCAGTATTTAGCCTCAGTTATACTTTATTTGTATTTACTTTCTACTCAGTGGCGTAATACCTGTATACATATAATTATACTGCTCGTTCTGGTTTGGATATTTAATTTCTTCTCTGTTACATCATGTGCAGTTCCACTCCATTCAACAAGGAGGAGCTGTCCGCCATCCTGAAGTTTGGTGCAGAGGAGCTCTTCAAAGAGCCAGAGGGAGAGGAGCAGGAACCTCAGGTTGGCAGGAAATCTGATGATGCATCACCCTTCTTTATGAAGCATATTATGTTCCTATTATTATTATTATTATTATTATTATTATTATTATTATTATTATTATTATTATTATTATTATTATTATTATTATTATTATTATTATTATTATTATTATTATTATTATTATGTTTTGCAGGAAATGGACATAGATGAAATCCTGAAGAGAGCAGAGACCAGAGACAACGACCCTGGACCTTCCACAGTGGGGGAAGAACTGCTGTCTCAGTTCAAGGTGACCACCTCCATTCCCCACCATCTGTGCCCTAACGATGACTGAGATGTCCAGTCGGGTCCATAGATATTTGGACGTTGGCACAATTTTCACAATTCTGTCTCTGTACGCCATAATGAACTTGAAATGAAACAACCACAGTGTGGTTTTAGTGCAAATACCACACTTGAAATGAACTCTAGACCTTTTTATCTGCTCCTTGTAAATGAAATTACGAGTGAATAACACACACCTGGCTATAGAACAGCTGAGCAGCCAATTGTCCAATAAGCATTTGGTCCCTTAAAAAAGAGGAGGCACGTATAGAAACTGTTGTAATTCCTACACCGTTAACCTGATCTGGATGTAAATACTCTCGGATTAAAGCTGGAGTCTGCACTCCAAGCACCTCTTGTTTCACGCGTTCATCTCTGATCCAGTGTGGCGGTGTACAGAGACAAAATGATGAGAAGTGTGTTGATGTCCACATATTTATGGACCTGACTATGTGCTGGGAACCATCGTTGTCCTTCTTTCCCTCCATGCACTTGATATTTAGGACCATAAGCGAGGAGAGCTTGTTGTAACAATAAAGAAGGCAGAGGGTTTAAATATTCCACATGAAAGGATGAGTGAAAAATAAGATAAGGTATTCCTTTATTGATCCCCATGGGGGAAATTCAGGCAGGAAGGGGGGGAGGGGAGGTACAGGTATGGGCAGGGTAATAGTAGAAAGACATGCATAGCAATACAATTTTAGTAAAGATAAAAAAAAAAATAAGCAGTGTAAACAATATAATTAACTTTGAATATGAGAAAGTAAACGGTGTAATCAAAGGTGCAAATGAGGGTCTGTATGCCCTATCAGGTATATTATAAATGATGATAAATATTGTTACAAAAAAACACTAGAATCTAAATATATACTATTGAGTAAGTAAAGTATACAGTATACACAGGTGCAGTATACATAAGGTACCCTCACTGACGTGATGTACGTCATTCGTTATACATTATACAGGGTTCGCACAAGGTCCTTAAAGTGCTTGATTTTTTACCACAAAAGTCAAGGCCTGGAATTCCCTGAAATTTTGTTTTAAGGTGCTTAAAAAGTCATTGAAATTCAAATCAACCATTCGCATTGAACATTTTGTTCATCCATGATAAAAATTGTTCTGAATCAAGACATTTATTGAAATATTCTTTTTAATTTAAAGTGTAACTAATTGTCGGAAATAGGGTTTTAAGCCATAAATATTGGATCAGATTTTTTCCTTTAAAAACATAATTTAAAAGTGAATTGTATATCCTTTGAAATGCCCTTTTAAAATAAAAATAAATAGTGCTTGGGAAAGTACTTGAACGTCCTTGAATTTCATTTAGCAATGTCTGTGGGAACCCCGATTATAGTCCGCGCATCCATCATCCTCTTAACCCTTTCACTGTGACAATACAGAAGGTTAGCCCTTTAATCCGCGGAGCTAATGATGCTAATGATGGAGCATCGCCGTCGGTTGTGTGATAGTAAAGGGCTAACCTTTGTATTGTCACAGTGAAAGGGTTAAGCGGCTGTCGTGTGGCAGTGAAAGGGTTAACTTAACAGCCCTCCTTCCTGAACCCATACAGGTGGCAAACTTCACCATGATGGAGGAGGAGGAGATGGACATGGACCCGGGGCGGAGCCACCGGCTGGGCTGGGACGACATCATCCCGGAGGAGCAGCGCATGAGGATGGAGGAGGAGGAGAGGCAGAAGGAGCTGAATGACATCTACCTGCTGCCACGCATGAGGAACTGTGCCAAGCAGGTACTGGGGCTGTCACACGTTCACTCACACTTACCTAGAGTTTGTTCTTAATTATTTCTAAATGAGTCGGATATGACTTTATATTGTAATATTGTTTTAAATGACCGTCACCCCCTGCTAGGGATGTTAACAATGAATCGAAGGTCGATTGATTTACTCGAACAACATGACATTTACTCGATCAAACAATGATATGTTACAATATTGTTTGTCTCAGGGCGGTTAGGTGGCCGAGCGGAGATTGCGTTCGTCACCAACCCCGGAGCTGTGAGCTGGATTCGCCTGTTCGAATCCAGCTCACAGCTCCGGGGTTGTCACCAGCTTGGCTGGCCGTCTGCACTAATACAATTGGCTGTATTAGAGGGTGGGAGAAGCTGGCGGGGTGGGTCCGGGTCGTTGTAAACAGCGACTCCTACAGTTCGGTCGGGGCGCCTGCTAAGCGCGGATAGGACTTGAGGGGGATAGTGTGGTCCTCCCACACGCTACGCCCTCTCGATGAGAATCCGCGCTGCCAGGTGAAAAGAAGCGGTGATTGGCTGGACGTGTGTCGGAGGAAGCACGTGGTAGCCTCCACTCTCCCAGATGATCTGACTGTGGGGGGTAAGTGCGCAGCGACCAGGAAGGGACTGGGAATTGGCATACGACTAACATTGGGATGGGAGAAAATCGGAGGAAAATGGAGGGGGAAAAAGATCAATAAAAAAAAAAAAAAAATATTGTTTGTCTCGATTGATTGATCGTTAAGGATTTACTTGGAACACATGACATTTACTCGATCAAACAATGATATGTTACAATGTTCTCTGTCTCTCATTACATTGTAGCCGTCAGTAGAACGGTGTATTTTCAAAGCATGTTTTAATGAACAGATAAGAGGGCGCAATATAACTGACGAGGAGGCGACTACCTCATGTGTCAGGAAAATAAGCGAGGGGGGGAAAAACACGAGTGACGGCAACTTGCAAAATTAAGCAGGCTAAGAGAAGTGTTGATTTAAAAAAAAATAACCCAAGCCAGTCTGCGCATTTATTGAAAACGGCATGATCGATATGGTTGACAGCGAAGGATTTCGGCAAATGATACACCTGCTTGAGCCATCGTCCCATATCTCATCCTGAGGCACAACCACCTCGCGCATCGAGGAGAGCTACATCGATGCAAAGTTTGGAGTTGCATGCGCGGCTAGCTAACGTTACAGGTGCTTGCAAGGTTGCATTGACGACAGACAGCTGGACTGCCCTGACGACCGAAAGCGACTACATAACGAGGACTGGCGAGTCACCACTGCTGTGTTGCTAACTAGAAGTTTACCGGATCGGCATATGGCAGACCACCTCCCGTAACGGTTAAAAGAAGCCATTCCCCATCCCTGGATACAAATCCAACTGACTGGTGGAAAGTCAATGCGGGGAGATTCCCCAGGCTGGAATCGGGTATGAGAGTCAGTCTATTTATGTTCTATGTAGGCTATCTTGTTGCATAATAATAATAATAATAATAATAATAATAATAATAATAATAATAATAATAATAATAATAATAATAATAATAATAGCCTCATTAAAAATACTATTGTTGCTTCGTTAGGTTGTTTTCAGCGTTTTATGCGTGTAATCTGTTATTTAGTTAACCTAGGCCTATTGGACATTTTCGTCGACATAAGTAGATTTTTCTTAATATAAAACCGTGTTTAGAACATTGTTGAGTTTGTTAAACATGCTTTAGATTTTTGGCAATTTTTTATTTTATTTTTTGTGGCACATATGAAGCTCTCCTGCTTAAATACCTCACAAATGTGTTTTAATATGTCTAGGCCTCTACATTTCTATGTTTCATATGCCATGCAATGTTGCGAGAATGCAATATGCCGCTGCTGCGGAAATAAACCTTTTGATTCAGGAAACAAATACATTTGTTATTGTTTGGTAAATTGGGTATTTTTTGTTACAATTAATCGATTAATTGATCGTTAACGTTATCAATGGTCGAGTTAGGAATGTGCTTACAATTTGCAACCCTACCCCCTTTTTTAAATGATTTGAATTTAAACTAAATAGAATAGAATAGAAGTACTTTATTGATCCAGAGGGAAATTCAGCACCACAGATCGCTCACAGTAAACATTTAGGTAGTCAAAAATCAAGAAATGAGAATAAAATACAGTAAAATGTAATGTACAGACAGACATCCTCACCCCCTATACCAACGTCAGGGCCCTCAGATCGGCTGACAATGCGTTTGCTGTCGCAGCCCCTGACCTCTGGAACAGCATACCCACGTCCATCAAATCTGCCCCCTCCATCGAGTCTTTTAAATCTAAACTCAAAACCCACCTATATACCGCCTGGCCTTTCCTGACTCACTGACTCTTGCCTTGTTTGTTGACGTTTTGTTTTGTTTCCTTGTCTGTCCGTTGGTTGTTTATATTTTCTGTTTATCCTACACTTTTCTTTGTTTTTAGCTATGCGACTTACTGTGAAGCACTTTGGTTGACATGTGTCATCATGTCTAAATGTGCTATACAAATACTAGGGCTGTACGCTAAGCTTTTTCACTAGGGGCACAGTTGCCCCTAAATGAGAAATTTAGGGGCACAGAATATTTTTTAGGGGCACATTTTTAAATAACAATTTTACCATTATAGTGCAAAAAATATGTTTCTCCTGCCTCATTACTGTGGTCCTTTTATTTAACATCTACATGCTTTTATTTTCAGGTTTGTATCTTTTATAATGAACCAACTGAGAAAGTGTGTAAATCACTAATAGAACAAAAACAACAAACTGTGTGTGTGTGTGTGTGTGCGCGCTTGTAGTGCTCCTTGAATGAAATCAACACACACACCATTGCATTAATCAGGACAAGAAACTCTGCATACCTTTGTTTCACAATGAAAAGTGCTTTATAAATAAAATCAATTATTATATTGTAAATAACCCCATGAAAGGTTTATTATTTTTATGGGTAATTACCCACTTCATATTTGTGGTGTTACTGGTTTCAGGTTGTGCCTAAAGTGATCAATGTGTTGGGCGGTTTATAGAGATCTATGCCAATTAATGTTTATGTATATCCGGGACTTTTCTTTATAAGAATTGAGAGGCCTACTACGGTATGTGTATATGTGACCTTTATTTTGAAAACCATGTTGCGACGCAACCTTGTTTAAGTTTGTGCTTTTGACAGTGAAATGTTCAGTTCAACTTAGCTCAAAGGAAAGACTCTAATCAAAAAGGTTTAATTGACCCGTATGAGGCTCTTACGGTAGGACTTTGATTGTTTATAGAAGAGGAATGTAATACTATGCAAAACGAGAAATAAACAGTGATTTTACCAGCAGTAAGTTGCAAGCCACTTTCATACGGGGAACCGTGACAATTATTAGTATTATCTTATTTGCATAATTGTCTCATTATTAGATGGATAGATAGGTTGATACTTTATTAATCCCCGGAGGGAGATTTAAGTAGACAGTATTTAAGTATTGAAAAACGTCCTAATAGTGGGCTACTCACCTAATGCATGGGTGAACGTTAGAAGTGTGTCCCCGTCAATCATCACTGCCAGATCCCACTTAATTTAATCGGCTATGGTCTCTTATCACCTCTCCACATCGGACGTGGTTATCATAAGATGTTCTTCTTGCAGAGCAAAATTAGCGGCTTAAACTTATTGAAAGGAAGTTCTTCTTTGGCGATGCAATAGGCCACATTCAGTTTCGATTCGATTGTTCGCTAGGAATTATGGGATTTGGTGTTGGATGTATGGACTGGGGACATGGTATTTAATCGCACAATAGACTACAACTACAAAGTAGAATAGCGTAGCCCAGATTCACTTCACACGCAAATATTATCGCACGGGGGCTACGCAGTAAATTCATTCATCGCCGACAGATTTTTTCATAGCACCGCGCGACATTATGTCGCACTGTACAGCCCTGGTTGTAGGCTAATGTTTTTTAAAAAAAATTATCCAATTTGTATGGATTAATTTAGGAGTGAAATGCGAATGAAGGGTTGAAATCACTACTCGCAAGGTTGCCCCCAAATATTATTTTCCACTTGCATGGGCCAAATTAAGGGGCAATTTGTGATAACCTCGTCGCAGTGTACAGCCCTGAATACATTTGATTGATTGATTGATCCCTGCCGTTGCGTCCCACAGAGCAGCTTTAACGGTAACGAGGGCCGGCGCAGTAGGAACCGGCGGTACTCGGGTTCAGACAGCGACTCCACGTCGGACCGCAAGAGGCCCAAGAAGCGCGGACGTCCTCGGACCATCCCACGAGAGAACATCAAGGGCTTCAGCGACGCCGAGATCCGGAGGCGAGTTGTCGGACCAATGTTCATCTAGTTTGTTCAAACTGGTTCACAGAAAACCCACTTCCCAATGTTTCACTTTTTGTTTGACCTTACTTTAGATTTTTCAGATTTTTACAATTCATATACCGGTACACATCTGGGGAAATCGCCAGACTTCTCACAAAATGTAATTAGCTGTATCTTGATTCACCGTTTTGGCTGTTCTTCAGTGTCGGGATACATTTCCCAGCCTTTTACCCAATTCACACTTTACTCACATAATATTTCTCCCCATTCTCACAGATTCGTCAAGAGCTACAAAAAATTTGGCGGACCACTTGAGCGGTGAGTAGCCGTTATAGCCGTCGGAGTTACTCTGTGTCATCGGGCATCACGACGCACCGGTCCGGGGGCCACTTTGAATGAATTAATGAATGAATGATTGATTTTATTTATCTTAAAAAAAAAAAAAAATTATAATAATAATTTACAAAGCATAGACCGAAAAGGTGTAGGCTGAAGCCGAGGCTTATAATTGCCTACCCTTTTTACATTACACTATTTACACAAAAAAATATATACAAAAAAGAAACATAATTCAGTATATCATTTAGCAAAGGTTAGAAACGTTTCATAGTTTTATGTACAAAACGTATAAATTTTTTTTTTATTATATATAAATACTACTTTTTCTATATATAGTTTTTCTTTTTTCTTTTCCCCTTTGTCACTATTTGAACACAGCTATGTTATAGATCAAATATAACTAGGATAATAATGAGATTTTATATTTACGTATCACCTTATATTTGAGTAATTGAGTAATTATGTAGCGAACTACACATTTGTACTACATTTTTACTACTTTGCTGATGAACGTCTCCTATTTCTGCTCAGATTGGACGCTATTGCCCGCGACGCAGAGCTGGTGGACAAGGCTGAACCCGACCTGAAGCGCTTGGCGGAGACGGTTCATAACGGCTGCGTGAGGACGCTGAGGGAGAACCCCTGTGGGCCGGAGAAGACCTCAGGTGACCACAACAAACACCTCCAGCCAAGCTACCGCTAGTTAGCTCCAGGCGCTACCAGCCAAGCTGCTGCTAGTTAGCACCAGGCGCTACCAGCCAAGCTACCGCTAGTTAGCACCAGGCGCTACCGGCCAAGCTACTGCTAGTTAGCACCAGGCGCTACCGGCCAAGCTACTGCTAGTTAGCACCAGGCGCTACCAGCCAACCTACCCAAGCTACCGCTAGTTAGCACCAGGCGCTACCGGCCAAGCTACCGCTAGTTAGCACCAGGCGCTACCGGCCAAGCTACTGCTAGTTAGCACCAGGCGCTACCGGCCAAGCTACCGCTAGTTAGCACCAGGCGCTACCAGCCAAGCTACTGCTAGTTAGCACCAGGCGCTACCAGCCAACCTACCAAGCTACCGCTAGTTAGCACCAGGCGCTACCGGCCAAGCTACTGCTAGTTAGCACCAGGCGCTACTGGCCAAGCTACTGCTAGTTAGCACCAGGCGCTACCAGCCAACCTACCCAAGCTATCGCTAGTTAGCACCAGGCGCTACCGGCCAAGCTACCGCTAGTTAGCACCAGGCGCTACCGGCCAAGCTACTGCTAGTTAGCACCAGGCGCTACCGGCCAAGCTACTGCTAGTTAGCACCAGGCGCTACCGGCCAAGCTACCGCTAGTTAGCACCAGGCGCTACCAGCCAA
Organism: Notolepis coatsorum; assembly: GCF_963971535.1. Taxonomy (NCBI): domain Eukaryota; kingdom Metazoa; phylum Chordata; class Actinopteri; order Aulopiformes; family Paralepididae; genus Notolepis; species Notolepis coatsorum. The sequence goes on along the minus strand of NC_140176.1, from coordinate 95,676,009 downwards.
GCTACTGCTAGTTAGCACCAGGCGCTACCGGCCAAGCTACCGCTAGTTAGCACCAGGTGCTACCGGCCAAGCTACCGCTAGTTAGCACCAGGCGCTACCAGCCAAGCTACTGCTAGTTAGCACCAGGCGCTACCGGCCAAGCTACCGCTAGTTAGCACCAGGCGCTACCAGCCAAGCTACTGCTAGTTAGCACCAGGCGCTACCGGCCAAGCTACTGCTAGTTAGCACCAGGCGCTACCAGCCAAGCTACTGCTAGTTAGCACCAGGCGCTACCAGCCAAGCTACTGCTAGTTAGCACCAGGCGCTACCAGCCAAGCTACTTCTAGTTAGCACCAGGCGCTACCGGCCAAGCTACTGCTAGTTAGCACCAGGCTCTACCGGCTAAGCTGCTGCTAGTTAGCACCAGGCGCTACCGGCCAAGCTACTGCTAGTTAGCACCAGGCGCTACCGGCCAAGCTACTGCTAGTTAGCACCAGGCGCTACCAGCCAAGCTACTGCTAGTTAGCACCAGGCGCTACCAGCCAGCACCAGGGACTACCAGCCAAGCTACCGCTAGTTAGCAATACATTTCTGTCAATTCAATAAAACGCTTGTCTATACAAAATAACCACAATGGCAAGTTAAGTGAAATCGGATGACTAACGAGCTTTTAAAAGAGAGTAAAAGTAGATATATAAACACATGGTACAACTGAAGGCTAAATATTGGCTCCTCCTCCAATGGTCCATGAAAGCAGATTGATTCATTTTCATGATCATGATCCCCATTTGTAATAATAATAAAAAATAAAATTGTATACATTTCCTCCCCTTTCACCACCAGGGGGCAGAAGAGGGAAGGTAAAAGGCCCCACGTTCAGGATCTCGGGCGTCCAGGTGAACGCCAAGCTGGTCATCTCCCACGAAGAGGAACTGGCTCCGCTTCACAAGGCCATCCCTGCAGACGCCGAGGAGAGGAAGAGGTGAGGCTTCTGGAGAGAGAGCTGCTTCTGGAGAGCTGCTGCTTCTGGAGAGCTGCTGCTTCTGGAGAGCTGCCTCTGGAGAGCTGCCTCTGGAGAGCTGCTTCTGGAGAGCTGCTTCTGGAGAGCTGCTTCTGGAGAGCTGCTTCTGGAGAGCTGCTTCTGGAGAGCTGCCTCTGGAGAGCTGCCTCTGGAGAGCTGCTTCTGGAGAGCTGCCTCTGGAGAGCTGCTTCACCTGCTTTCAGAAGCGGCTGAAGGGTTCTGCTCAGTCGGTATTGAATACAACGTGACTGTCTCTGTCTCTCTGACTCTCTGTCTCTCCATCTCTGACTCCCTCTCTGTCTCTCCATCTCTGACTCTCTGACTCTGACTCTCTGTCTCTCCATCTCTGACTCCCTCTCTCTGTCTCTCCGTCTCTGACTCCCTCTCTCTGTCTCCACAGGTACATGATTCCTTGCCACTCCAAGGCGGCGCACTTTGACATCGACTGGGGGAAGGAGGACGACTCCAGTCTGCTCATAGGAATCTACGAGTACGGCTACGGCAGCTGGGAGATGATCAAGATGGATCCAGACCTCAGCCTCACACACAAAGTGAGTCGCTGGGAATTCTGGAATATCGTGGGGGGTGTTATTCCAGACAGGGAAAGTCATCTTGGGATTGTAATAAATTCTCTGGGGAAATCCGGAATCTACATGTAAAGTACTGTACAGGTACTGTATATTTACAACTTGTTTCTCACACATCTATCGTGTCAGATTGGTGCTATCAGCCATTTTCACATAGCATATGACCACGTTGCCACAGCAAGACCAGCTACGGCTGCCTGATTATGGCAAAAAGCACGATTGTTGTGATTGATTGATTGTTCACGATTGTTTTGATTGATGGTGAAATCACGATTATTAAACACGATTACTCATTGATTTGATAACCTCATATGACGACGATGACGACTGAATTAGGGTACTTTCTCACTAGGCATCCGGGCCCGTTTCCGAGGCACGATTGCCCCAAAAGTAGTGTAATGAGAACGCTGCGTTCTGTCCCCGGGAGCAGATAACCGCTCCGTCCCCGGGACCACTTGAAAAGGTGGTCTGGGGAACGATTCAGGCGTCCCCGGGCACGGAACGGGACGATTCAAGTGTGGACACAACTGTACCAAAACACGGAAGAGGCTTGCTGTAACAAGTGCTTCTGTCTGAGTTTAAGGAGGAGGGTGCTAACCTGCTTGCCCAGAATAGAGTTGTATTCATACTTCAATTTTAAAATATTATTTAGGTCCGTTTGGGATTGTGAGAGTCTGTAAACCTGCCCCAACGAGGGAAGCTGTGTTTCAATTTCAGCCAAGCGCTTACGTCTTTCTCTCTTTTCAGAGGCTTCATAAGATATAATGTGCCCTCTCAATACCACCTTAACAGCGCCGTTATACTTATAGTACTGTGTTGATTCATTGCGTAATTTTGGAGTTCTATTATAACGCTAACGTTACAAACCCGTATTTCCACTGCCGAGTTATGATGACTGCTCCAGCCACTTAACGTTATGCACGTATAAAGCGTTGGATATAAAAAATATGAATGCCCAGAGCGCTTCCAAAGCGCAGGGAGCACTTATCGTTGTGTCATCTGCGTTATAGGTCGTATATATATACCTTAGGTCGTATATTACTGGGTTGTCGGACACCGCAAGAATCAGCCTCTCCTCTGCCATGATCAGACTCCCACGATGTAGCGTCAGAGACGTCACCGGTATCATTCGTTTCCATAAACTCAATGAGTCGAGATGTCATTGTTTTTGTCTCCCTAAATGTTTACTGGTTACTGTGAGCGATTTGTAGTGTCAAATTTCCCTCGGGATGAATAAAGTATTTCTATTCTATCTATTCTATTCTATCTCATCTGATCCCAAAATGCTTTCTCCGAGAGCAAAGAAGGGTTGTAGCGCCATGCTACACTGTAAAACTGGAATTGGGGTTCATTAATATTTATTAAATAATTATTAGTAACCTATACATAATAAAAAAGACTTGTGTGCCATTTGAAATCGAATTGAGCTGAATGCAATGAATTTGAACCATTTATGAATTGCATTTTACAGTTTTGGTTGAATAAAATGAGCTGATAGTTAAAAATGTCCAGATGACGCTCAGTTTTAACAGTGTATAGCGTGTCTGTGGCAGTGTCAGCTTTACCAACATCGGGGTGTTGCTCCCTCAAGTGTGCTCGGGAACTAAACCAGATTGGTAGTGTGAGAGCTGGCCAGCGGGGGAGCGGGGACTATCGCTCACAGGGACAGAACGGAACGGAGGCAACCGTTCCTAATGAGAAAACGCCCTTCATTTTACCTTTTCTTCTCGAGAAACGATCCGTGGCTCCTCCTCTCTCTCTCAACACAAGCTCAATCTAAAAGTTGGGCTTGAGGGGCACAGCGCACCACAGTGAAGGAAGGGTGAGCTGTGGCATAATAATTAAAATTGAAATTGTATTAATCGCCCAGCCCTAGTGGAAACCAGGCTGTTGTATCCCACAATAACCTTTCTGAGCTGAAAAACATCGTACACAAACCGGGAAGGAATTAAAACATTCAGGTCATTGAAATGCTCCATCATAGTCGTGGAAGGTCAAGGAATCATCACGGTATATAACCCTAGTAGGTTCAAAGTCCCGGCTTCTCTTAACCTGGGCGATGTAGAAACAGGGTTCGCACAAGGTCCTTGAAGTGCTGCTTAAAGTGCTTGATTTTGGGCCAAAAAAGGTCCAGGCCTGGAATTCCTTGAAAACAGCCCATTTTTTAACAAGGTGCTTAAAAACTAATTGGAATTCAAATCAACCATTCACATTGAAAGTTATGTTCATCCATGATAAAATTGTTCTGAATCAAGATTTTTTTTTATTTGTATTTAAAGTTTAACTAATTGTTGGAAATTGGTTTTATGCCATAAATATTGGATCAGATTTTTTTTTCTATAAAAAAACAGTGAATTGTATTCTTTTAAATGTCCCTTTAAAAATGAAAATAGTGCTTAGGAATGTACTTGAAAGTCATTGAATTTCATTTTGCAATGTCTGTGGGAACCCTGTAGAAATGTCAGGAGAAGATAACGGAAACCCTCTCGTTGTGATTTGTCCTCATGCTGCATCTGTCCTTTCCATCCGCCAGCTCCTACCAGATGACCCCGACAAGAAGCCACAGGCCAAACAACTGCAAACCAGAGCAGACTACCTCATCAAGTTACTAAGCAAGGACCTGGCCAAGAAGGAGGCCCAGAGACAGGCAGGAACGGTAGGGATTATAGCCTGTACTCCTCACTGTAATTAACTTGCATAACCTACAGTCTAGCCTGCACCTCCCATATTCAGTTGGGCAATATACCGTACGTATAATATACATTCGGTTCATTTTGATACTGTATCTCACTTCCTATTACCATACAATCCAATATGATGACCATCAACTGGATTATCCAACATGTGATTGTCCATACCTAAGCAGATATTGTGACGTATATTACCGGAAAACCTTTTGAAGTCTGTATGGAAAACACATTCGAACCTGTGGCCCCCAGGCTCTGGAATGCTCTGCCTTTGGACCTACGATCGGTGGTCTCGGTAAACACCTTTAACACTTTGATTGCCAGCGTGGCGTGCACTATTTATCGTTGGATGCCACCACCCACTTCAATGATAGCGCTCTAAACTAGAGTTGTTCCGATACCGATACTGGTATCGGAAAAGCCGCCGATACTGGCTAAAATGCTGGTATCGGTATCGGCGAGTACCCTCTAATGCTGCGCTCCGATACCATATGACGTAATTTATCAACAACACTGTGGTCTGTTGAGTAAGCATTATAAAACAAACGTGTGCTTAATCGATTAAAGTGTCAATGCCATTTGTCATTTTAACAGCAGATACTTTCTTAAATGTCATCGTCCCGACAGAGCGGTGTTGACGGCGAGCTCATGGGTTCGCTTGGTGGCTGGTGTTATTAGCATTGAATGGCTAACCGAAAGCTAGCTTTAACATTACCTTGGCTAAAGTTGGGGCTATTCATATAATCCAGCAATAATGGCTGCAGACCTGCAAGCAAAGTACAGCAAGTTGGCAAAGGAGTATTCCAAGTTAAATCACAATGTCACCAGTAACGTTACAGTCTTCTATGGTCTTCCCATATACCGGTAGCTCATGCTAGCTAACGGTAACGTCGTCATTGCACAATTGCACGTCGCGTACACAATTAATGACATGTTGCGGACAGCCATATCGGCGACAATGTTTAGCTTTTAGTGCCAAATGATAAGAGTCTGAGGCGGAGTCTCAAAAGAGAATGTTGAATATTTATTGTGCAAAAATCACAACAGATCCGACTGCTACTGAACGGAGCCTTGTAGACAGACTGAGTAGGGTATATCTGCAGAGCCAGTGGGTAGCGAGTGCAGCAACGTATAATGTCCGTGTGGATCATTGGAGTAGGGTATATCTGCAGTGCTGAAGCCCCATACTCATTGATTAATGATACTAATACAAATCTATACAATCACCTGTTGTTGAATAAATACCATTACTTTCTAGTTATGACTAAAAAACAGTATATATAAAACAGTATTTGTTAAAAAAAAAAAAATTATATTTATAAAAAATTTATATAATATCGTTTTTTTTTTTTTATGTATGCACTGGTATCGGATAAGTATCGGTATCGGCCGATACCCAAAGCTTAGGTATCGGAATCGGATCGGAAAGGAAAAAATGGTATCGGAACATCTCTACTCTAAACGCATAATCTCTGTCTTAAATTATGGCTATGTGTCTAATCTGCCCGTCGTTTATCAATGACTTGTTTGCAGTCAACATTGTCGAAACAATTTTTTATTTTTATTTTAATCTGTTTATTTCCGTTTGATAGCATTTTGAAAAGCCCTACATAGGGCACACGTTGATATATAGGTCAAAACAGATCCGATTACCCCAAGACTGGTAAAATAAATTGCTTACCTCAGATCAGATGTTAAGTTCAAGTTCTTTAATAGTTGTCATACAGAAGTACAGAATACTTTCATACAAAATGCTTCTTACTGTTACGCTCCAGAGACTGTGCTAGACAAGATAGTATCAAATAACATAATATAGCATGTAATTTAGAAGAAGAAAAATGAGGTCACAGTGTTCGGTATAGACATATGTACAATGTTCTGAGTTACCATATAATATACAATACTATGCAGTGTACTAATGTACAGTACTATCTAGTGCAAAGCAGAAATGGGATGAGGTACAATTTTAGGTACAATTTACAGTAAGGTGTACGAGTTGTAGTGCAATCCTTCATCAATAAATATAAAGTGTGGGGAGTGGGTGCTACAGTGTGTTTGTTTAAAGTGGGTGTGTGCTATAAAGTGTGTGGAGTGGGTCCTACAGTGTGTTTGTTTAAAGTGAGTGTGTGCGTGTGGATGTGTGTGCTATGTGCGTTTGGTGGTTGTTGTTGTGTAGTGTTCGTTCATTGTTCGTTTAGCAGCCTGATGGCCTGGGGATAGAAGCTTCTTCTGAGTCTTTCTGTGCTCGCCTTGAGACTCCGGTATCGCTTGCCTGACCGCAGCAGTTCAAAGAGGCAGTTGTTCGGGTGACTGGAGTCTTTAATGATTCTCTTAGCCTTGCCCGTGCAACGCTTGTTGTAAATGTTCTGGAGGGTGGGGAGCCCCCCTCCAATTGTGCGTTCGGCTGAACGTGTCACTCTTTGTAGTCTGCTTCGGTCTTGTGCAGTGCTATTCCCAAACCAGGAGGTGATGTTGCCGGTCAAGATGCTCTCAATTGTACATGAGTAGAAGTTCTTAAGGATCTTCTGACTGACTTGGAACTTCCTTAGGCGCCTGAGGAAGTAGAGGCGTTGTCGTGCCTTCTTCACAACACTGTCAATGTGTGTGGTCCATGTCAAGTCCTCGGATATGTAGGCTCCGAGGTACTTAAAGCTGTTGACTCTCTCAACCGGTGCCCCGTCGATGCTGAGGGGGCTGTAGTCCTTGACCCCCGACCTCCTGAAGTCCACAATCATCTCCTTTGTTTTGCTGACGTTCAGGGAGAGGCTGTTTTCCTGGCACCATCCCGCCAGGACCTTGACCTCTTCCAGGTAGGCCCTCTCGTCGTTTGCAGAGATCAGGCCCACCACCACTGTGTCGTCAGCAAATTTGATGATTGTATTGCTACTCCGCTGAGCCACACAGTCGTGTGTGTACAGGGAGTAGAGGAGGGGACTCAGAACACAGCCCTGGGGGGCCCCTATGTTGAGGGTGATGGATGAGGAGGTGCAGTTGCCTGCTCTCACCACCTGGGGTCTGCCAGTCAGGAAGTCCAAGACCCACTGGCAGAGGTCATAGCCCAAGCCCAGGTCCCTGAGCTTGGCTATGAGTATGGAGGGGACTATGGTATTGAATGCCGAGCTGTAGTCGATGAATAGCATTCTCACATAGTTCCCCTGCCTCTTGTCCAGGTGTGATGCTGCTGTGTGCAGCACATGGGCTATGGCGTCCTCCGTGGACCTGTTGGGGCGGTATGCAAATTGCAGGGGGTCCATGTTGATGGGGAGGGAGGAGCAGATGTAGCCCTTTACTAGCTTCTCAAAGCACTTCATGGCTATGGAGGTGAGAGCTACAGGGCGGTAGTCGTTGAGGCAAGCAGGCTTGGATTTTTTGGGTACAGGGATAATAGTGGACTTCTTCAGGCAGGTGGGGATGACAGCCTGTTCTAAGGACAGGTTAAATATGTCAGTGAATACTGGGGCCAGTTGGTCGGCACAGACTTTTAGGACGCGGCCGGGGATGCCGTCCGGACCTGCTGCCTTCCTGACATCTTCAGATGCCTCGCCGGAGAAGTAACATGAGGAGGCTGGATCCCCCCCCCCCCCCCTCCATCAGTCTAAACCAATGGGGTGCAGTTACACAGGGAGATACGATAGGGGGCGGTATTTTCCCAATTGAGCTCAGAGAGAGTCTGCAACACTAGCGTGAGGCTCGATTGATGAAATATGAATTCAAATCGCTAATAAAAAAAAATACGACAAACAAACGCTATATGTCGTTGGTGGCACTCAACTGGCGGCATGAACTAACCACAAATCGCGTCCCTGGCACTCAAAGTGTTAAAAAGCAGCTAAAGACTGTGCTATTCAAACAGGCGTTTGGCTAACTATCTCTGTAAATCTTTTATGTCTTTTTTATCTGTTTTTGTTTTTCCTGTTCTTTCACGTTTTTAATTACTTTTATTTTCCCGTGCTGCTATCTTTGCACTTTATTGACCCTGGTCTGTGTGAAGGTGCTATATAAATAATCATTACTTACTTACTGGTACACATTGTGCAACACAGCATAGGAATGTGTGTGTTCCAGCACGCTTTACCAGTTGCCACAGACGTCTTGTCGGGCAACATTCTCCTCCACCTGTTAAGCACGGTGTAGGACGAGGATGTTTCTCTAGCCTGAGGAATGCCGCCGGGCTCAATTTCACTGCAGACGTGTCGTCAAATGAAGCGTGAAGAGAAGCGTGTCTGTCGACCAGACTCTGCTGCTGCTTTGTCGCTTCGCCCCGGAGCGTTGCAAGTTGTCACAAAGCTGTCGCTCGTCTGCCAAGTAACGGGAGATAAGAATTCCGTGGACCGTGCTTTTAGTCTATGAAGCGTTAAGTCGGTAAAGTAAAGCTCACTTGCTTTGATCGCCGGAAGTGTCCCGTTCTCAGGCTGGGCATATTTTGTTTTCTGAACATGCGTGGAGAGACTGGCGAACCAACTCCTGACATCAGTTTCACGCTTCAAGCGCTCATTACTCCCAGTGTTCCAGAGAATCGCACAAGGTCCTTGAAGTGCTTAAAGTGCTTGATTTATGACAAAAAAAAGTCAAGGTCTGGAATTCCTTGAAAACAGCACATTTCTTTAACAAGGTGCTTTAACACTTTGAGTGCCACGCCGGGTTTTCCTTTTTACCCCCTTGATGCCACCATCCACTTCAATGTTAACGTTAATATCGCCAAATCTATGTTTTAAATTATGGCTATGTGTCTAATCTGCCTGTCGCTTATCAAAGACTATTTTCCAGTCAGTGCTGTCAAGGCAGATTGGTTTTTTATCGCTTCATTTACGTTTCAGAGCATTTAGAAAAGCACCCGTTTTGAGATAAAAAACAGTTCATTCTGGACCATTCTATGAAAATCGTCTTTTACTGGAATATTCCACAACGTTGATATTCGTCGGCCTATTTATAAATCGTTTTTAAATAAACGCTAGATGATCAATATTATACGTGCACGCAAGCACATTCGGGCCGCGCACGGATAATCGCTGCGTTGATTTCCTCTTGGACTTTTACAGTGAAACCGAAAGAGCCCATTTCACAAAACAGCTTATAACTTCATCAAAATTTGTCTGATTATCCTAACACTGATAACATAGATTCCTTACCTGACATCAGATGGTATCCAACTGGTATATTCCAATTCCTGATCACCATTCGAAAAAATCGATAAGTGTATAGATCCACCGTGTGTACAGTGCAGTACATGATTCCGCACGTCTCAGAGGCTCCAGAATGAACTGTGGTAACCCCGGCTGGATCAGTGGACTGGAAAATGTGGAGTACCGGATTTTTTTCCCCATCCATTTTCATTGAGTCCATTCCAAAATCCCTTATGTCATCTGGGAGACGATAGGGGGCGCTTTTTTCCACATATGATCGCCGGCGGTGCTCGTGTATACTCGGGTAGGCTCGCGTGATGCAATATGATTTCAGATCGCTAAAAAAAAAAATCAGAAATCTCGTGAGTGGCTTTCAACCACATATTAATAAACCCGAGATATCTCGTGTGTGGCAGTTAAAGTGTTAAAAGTCCTTGAAATTCAAATCAACCATTTGCATTGAAAGTTTTGTTCATCCATGATCAAATTGTTCTGAATCAAGACGTTTTTTTAAATATATTTTAAGTGTAACTGTCGGAAATTGGTTTTAAGCCATACATATTGGATCAGATTTTTTTTAAATAAAAAAGTGTTTAAAAGTGAATTGTATCCTTTTAAATGCCCTTTTAAAATGAAAAATAGTGCTTAGGAAAGTACTTGAAAGTCCTTGAATTTCATTTTGCAATGTCTGTGGGAACCCTGTAGAATTGACTTGAGCAGATCCCACCTAGATGCATGTTCATCACACCAAGGTACATTCGTTTATAGTTTCAGTCTGATTTCCCCCCAAATATAGGCACCACTTTCAGTCATTAAACCTGAATCCCACGTCTCATCCTCCACATACAGACCCTAGCAGCCCCTCCCCCACTCCTCACCCTCTGTAATGTAGTAACAGGTGCACCTCCCACCTGGTGCGCACCACCTGTACACCGGGGCACCTGTGATGCTCACTGGCCTCTCTGGGTTGTCCGCAGGCCAACTCGCGGAAGCGGAAGCCGCGGAGCAAGAAGACCAAAGCTGTGAAGCCGACCAAGGTGGACGAGGTGACCAAGAGTCCGTCCTCAGACGCCCCATCAGAGAAGAGCTCGGAGGACGAGGACGAGGCGGAGGACGAGAAGGTGAACTATTACACTGCTGCCCCGTGTGGCTCGCTCCAGTATTTCAGTCACATCAACCGCCTGGTGTTTTTTTTCTTCTTTTTTTTATCTTTTTTTTTCTCCTGCTGTTTTGAAAAGATTGACTACTTTCTATCAATAACTTTTAGTTTTTCTCTACTTAATCAGAATCAGAAAGGTCTTTATTGCCAAGTAAGTTTGCACATACAAGGAATTTGTCTTGGTCATTTGGTGCATCAACATTAATTTAACAGTAGGGCTGCACGATTTTGGAAAATAATCGAATTGCGATTTTTCTGACAGATATTGCGATTGCGATAAAATTTGTTATTATAATAATAAAAAAAAAAAAAGCAGCCCCACAGAGGTTTATTGTAAAATGCGGCTTGCATCTGGCCTACGCGGTGGGTCTTTTCGGGACACCAAGCCTGAAAATGTTTCTTTTTACCTGGGAATCGATACCGGTACCCAACGGTACCTTTTTTTCTGTTCTTTACTCTCCCTCTCTGAAGTCTAAACTTCACAACACACAATCTAAAACCCCTTACCTCCCTCTCCCAAACCGATCTGGTATCTCAATGGGACTTCCTGGTTAAACAAATTTAAAAAAAAAAGAGTTAACAAAAAGAGTTAAAAAAAAACGATTTTTTTTTTTTTTTTTTTTTTGATAATTGCATCATTCCAAATCGCGTTTTCGGTTTAAAAATTGATTAATCATGCAGCCCTAATTAACAGACAATATCAACACTTACAAATCAAGGAGGAGTCAATTATTATTAGTATATATATTGTTTAATTAACCCTTTTCTCGCCAAGAACGTGTTACTACGTCATTGCTCGCCATGCGTAATCTGCCAATGACGCCGTAAGGCGTCTTTGAGATCAATATTTCAAAAATCTGTGATGGCAATCATATTTCACCCACGGAGACTTGAGACTTGCTGTTGATCTCCTCTCAACTCTCCAACGGTTCAAGACCGCCATCTGGTGGCCGATCGGCGAATCGCCAAAACCGGAAGTGACGCGCCGGAAGTGGTGCTCAACCATATTTCGTCCGGGCACTCGCTATCGTTAGCGGGACTCCATCTTGATACACTGGACAGCGATCGGTTGCAAATAACTCGATAAACAACATGATTTGGACGCATATAGTATTATACAACCTGGAAATGGATCGCATATATCAACATCCCATAATAGCGATATTTCTGCTCCACGCTGATCACCCAACGGTCAGAGGAAGCCGCGGTGAGTTTCAGCGTGTTTGATTATTATTAAACGTATAATCTGCTCTGATATATATATCGCCCATACTACATGAATCATTTAACGTCGGCCACGGACTTATAAACCCCCCCTCCGGTCACCAGCAGATGATGAGGCATGACGTTTAGGACCTTGTACAATTGACATTTTTTATCTGACGTCAATCGGTATCAAACTACATTTGATGATGTAATATATGTATTTATGGCTATAACTCGAGTTCTGCAGAATGCTGCAGAAAACGATAAAAACATATTTATACTTTAGACCGTATTTTAGTATGAATATTTGAATGAAAAAGTAGAACGTTCCTACATCCTAAACGATAGATACTTGACGTTGAATGGGCCATAGTAATGTCAATTTAGCAATACAATTTAAAAAGTTATAGCCCTGCAAAGAAGGGGAACATCTCCATAGACTTATAGTGGTGGCAGAGAGTGGATTAAGATCAGAATAATCTGTGGCAGATAAAGGGTTAAAGTAGAATAGAATAAAATGGAATATCTAAACTAAATTAGAATAGAAATACAATATAATATAGGACAGGGCTGTACAGTTGTGCAGGATTGTTGTAGAATATATACACTAAATTTGAATACAATTATAATATCAAGCCAACCCAACTATATTCTATTGAGTTTGTTGCCAAAGCGTGTTTTAATTTAAAACTTTAAATCTCCAGTTTAAAGTTAGTTTATTACACTGCAAGAATTCTGTTTTAAAGTTACAGTTTATTACACTGCAAGAATTCTGTTGTAAAGTATTACCAAATATATTTCTATTGTAATTCATACAGAAGACAGAGTATGAAAGCCAAGCCTTATGTCTACAGCAGACCTGTTGAGACATGTTAAGGCTGCTCCTTCCTTCCTGCATCTCAACAATGACAACGGCAACGTTTAGATTATTATGTTTGTTTTCTATATTGTCAGGGACCATGTACAAAACACATTAATTTCGATCAATGATGCATTGCTGCACCTAGGGTTGGGTACTGTTCACTTTTGAACCGATACCAGTTCCTGGAATTCGGTATCGGTACCCAACGGTACCTTTTTTTTGGTACTTAACTCTCTCTGTAATAACTAAATAATTCATTTCAGTTGTAAAATAAGTCCAAAGTCCAAATTTAGTCGATTTGCATATTCGCGATCGACGCATCGTATTGGTAATTGTATGTGCCTTGTGTGGTGTCAAATACAACAAAAACACTTTGTAAGAATGGTGGCCTGCTCCAGGGTGTACGTTGTGTTCAGTCCGGTCTCTAACCAGCCTCTCTCCCGTCAGGAGGTGGCACCAGCCAAGCCTCCACCCAGGAGGGCCCGGGCGGAGCGGGTGGCTGTGAAGGAGGAGGACCCCGAGCCCGAGGAGGTGCCCTCGCCGCCGGAGGACAAGGATCTCAAAGAGAGGGAGATCAAGAAGGAGGTCAAAAAGGAGAAGAAGGAGGAGAGTCGGGAGGTGAAGGAGAAGAAGGAGCCCAAGGAGAAGAAGGAGGTCAAGCCTCCTGAGCCAGTAATTAAACAGGAGGAGATCTCGGAAAAAGTAAGGGCCTTTTCTCACTCACCCTATTCGTTTCTATTTCGTTCCGTTCTGCCCGTTCCGAGATCTGATTCGAACCCCCCCCCCCCCCTCTCCCCCCTCTAGTTTGTGTACACACTTCAGTCTGGGTGCGCTCTGGGTTTTGTTTACGGTTTGCGTTTTGAGCTTGTAAGCTTGCCGTAGTCGATGATGTCACGCTCGAAATGTAAACACAGGAAGTGCTAACACGGAGACTGGAGAATGGATGTTGATATAAAGAAACAAATAACTAATAAATATGAAGTTATATTTGAACCTCTGTTGTCAAGCCTTGTCAATATAACCCACCCCCCTTTTCTCACGAATGGAACTCTGTTGTAGAGTCCGCTTTTGATCATTTTGCAGGGTTAACAATAACGCTAAGCTAACGGCTAACGCTAACGTTACTACATGCAACATACTAGTAACATTGCTCGCATCGATTATATTGAATGTCATTGATCTACTGGTCGACCGAAAATGTAAACGGGAATGTCTTAACACGACTGCGGACTCTGGATGTTGATATAAAATGAACAAATTGCCAATAAATATGAAGTTATATTTGAACCTCTGTTGTCAATATAACCCACCCCATTTTATCACGAATGGATGGTGTTGTAGAGTCCGCTTTTGAGCGTTTTGAGCGATCTACTGGTCGACCACGGCCGACTGGTTGGGCACCACTGGTCTAATAGAAATAAATGCATTCGAACAATGTATAGACATAGCAATGGCAAACAAAATGTATGACGTTATGTCAGCACCAGGCGCCACGCCTGTGAAAAGGTACAAGCTCGCAAAGCCACACCCCCCGTTCTCCCGGGACCGACCCCGAGACCACCTCTGCCAGCTGATCCCGTTCAGCGGGGGGTGAAACGATTCAGCGCCGTCTCGCACCCCAAAAGGGGTGAGTGAGAACACTTCCCCCCGTGCTCCGGGACGGTGATTCGATACAAAAGGCTGAGTGTGAAAGCCCCCTAAGACTCTCCGATGACTATGGTTGGGTACCGTTCACATTTGAATCGATACTGGTACCAGTACCCAACGGTACCTTCTTTTGGTACTTGACTCTCTCTGTAATAACATTTTTATTTTTGTTGTAAAAAGAAAAAACAAGGTCCAAACTTATCAATTTCAACATTGTTATTATTTATTTAGAACATGTTATTTATTCTTGTAACACGCCACACAAACTAAAACCCCTACCTACCTCCTTTTCCTCTCCCAAACCATTCCTACAAACATCTTTTAACGTTGCATGATCATGTATACATTTATGTATTATTATTATTTAATTTATGTTAAATATCAACATTATCTGGCCATCATCATCAAGCCTCTGACCTCATCTGGTCTTTCCAAGAGTTGGGACAGTAATATGCATATTACTGGGCACCCAAGTGGCGACCCATGTAACACGCTGCGGCCGACCCGGGTTCGATTCCCGGACCCGGCGTCCTTTGCCGAATGTCTTCCCCCTGCTCTGTCTCCCGTTCTTCCTCTCTCCCTCCGTCTACCTCAAAAAAAATGTATATGCATATTACACACAAACGCAGAAAGGGAGAATGGCTTATAGCAGACTTAATGATTTTAGAATATTTCAGCAAAGTTAAATGTTTATCATCAACTATCCAGTTCGTTTTTATAGTGTAACGTTGAAAACAAAACTTATCTCGCCCAGAGTATTTCTCCGCTGTGAGAGTTTCCAGGGTTAGTTTAACTGTTTTGGGACCCGCTTAGTTAAGGCTAACAGCTAACGTTAGTTTAGGTCGGTACCCTTAAAAGTACAGAGGTCGGTACCCAACCCTCCTGATAAAACCAAAGGTCATTGTAGATGATTGTTTGAGGGTGTATTGGTGCTGTGACTCATCCCCATGTCTTGCTCAACAGATCGAGGTGAAAGCTGAGGTACGAGAGAAGGCCAAGAAAGCCTCCGACACGCCGGTGCACATAACGGCCAGTGGAGAGCCCGTGCCCATCTCAGAGGAATCCGAGGAGCTGGACCAGAAGACCTTCAGTGTGGTAGGTCTTCCTGAGACCAGTGTGGTTTAAAAAAAATCACCAAAAGAAAAATCACCCATGGCAAAAATAAACCGTTTTCTTTCCCGTTTACCAGTAAACCGCATGTGGGCTGAGGTAAATGTGATGATTCATATGATTTGCTAACCAGAGACAAATTGCTAACACTGAATGACCACTTATTGTAATTTCATTACGCCCCCCTGTAGAATGTACTGGAGCGGTCTGCTGATCTGACCTGAGAGAGAGAGCTTTTATTTGGTCAGAAGAGTATAGAATATAGAAAAAAGAAAGAAACGCACCTCTCAATTTGCACATTCCATGAGCGAAAAGGAGCACAGGCATTAAAGCGTTCCGTCTTGAGACGGATTTCCGTCAATTTGATTATTTTTATATAATATTTTGATTTATATTAAAAAAAAATTAAAAAAAATGTTTACTTTATATATATATATAGTTTGCCAATAGGGATGTATCAGTAGTATTGGCAGTGGTAGTAGTCGTAATAGTAAACCAGTCTATTTTGTTATTTTCTAAAAAATAAACTAGTTCAACACAGGTAACCACTTTTGCTTAATTTCTTTGATGGCTCAAATGTCTGCTCTAGTGTCTAGTCGATTTTGTGTTTTGAGCACAACGTTCATCATAGATCTAGCCTCTTAATTTTGCTCTCAAAGTGCACCAGATTGATGCATTTAACTTTAACTTTAACCCGGACCCCCCTAGAGGGGCCGAGGTTCACCCACCACCACAGTCTCACTAAATCCTGTGGGAAACACTGAGGATTCAATTTTTTTTACGGCTGTGGGTAGGGCGTTCCGCATTGTTGTGGCATAATTGCGAAACGTGTTTAGTCCCTTGTTTGTATGATAACAAGCCTTTTAGTTCATGGTTCAAAGTAATGGGAAAAGGGGTGCTAGCTCGCCATCAATCAGAAGCTAGCCACAAGACTTGCATTCACGCTCTCCAGCACACAGCCTCCCTGCCTGGCACAACAACCACAACAGTAGGGTCTATAGTCACAGTCAGGACAGTAGGCTCTACAAGTAGGCTCCCTTAAAACGCTAACGCTATTAAAAAAAATACAGTGGAGGTGGAGGTTAAAATAAGAATATGACTTGGCCTGAAAAAAGGTTCAGTAAGGAGATCTTTTTTTTTGCTTTAATCCCTGGGAGCAGGGAGAAGAAAATATTATCTAGCCTGCCCCCTTACTCAAATCAATAAATACACAATATAAATAGATGGTCTGTCAATTACACATATTTAACAATCAATACTATAACAATGAATTAACAATTAACTATAACGTAAGAAAAAGAATAGTCATAGGGAAAGCTGTTACCTCAACTTCATAAAATCGAATTGTTCTTTCTTTTTCTTGAACTGAAAGATATTTGTACGGCTCTTTAAATCATTCTGTAGAGAATTCCATAGTTTCACGCCACATACTGAAATACATCTGCTTTAATGTCGTCCTACATACTGATGCTTTAAAGTTACATTTCCTTCTATGGTTTTTGTCCTCGGAACTAGAAACCAACAACTTCTGCAAGCTTTCTGGCAATAATAATAATAATAATAATAATAATAATAATAATAATAATAATAATAATGCATTCTATTTATAAGGCGCCTTTCAAGGCACTCAAGGTCGCCGTACAACAATTTAAAAACAGTTAAATTCTCAATCACAATCATTAAAATATAAAATAAAAATATAAAATCAGACAAAATTAAAATCAGACATACGCCTGCCTAAACAGGTGGGTTTTGAGGTGGGTTTTAAATGGAATGATGGAGTCAATGTTCCTGATGTCGGGGGGGAGGGAGTACTCAGCTTTTTGCCTTGTCCATAACTAATAATATCTGTAACTCAACTATAATACAGCATTTCTGATTCTGTATTGAGATTGTTCCAGCCCTACTAATTAAATCTTATACGATATTCTATTTACTCCTGAATGAGTTATTAATCATTACTGGAAAAGGATGAGCATATCTTCAGCGTCACAATAACATTCACAAATGTGCTTTGCTCTTTAATAATCATTTGATTTAAAGAGGTCCCCTCTGCACGGTCACATTTGTTTAAAGGACAATAAGGTGGGGAAATATACATTTGATAGATGTGTTGATTAAATAGGTTGTAAGATTTGTCAGGAAATGTCTTGTTTTTTCTTGAGTAAATGGACTGTAAGATTAGTCAATGAAATTCCATGGCTGTTGGTCAAGTAAGACTTTTCTTAGTTGTTAAAATGTCCTACGAAGATCTTTAGTGAATGAAAGCATACAGGGATCAAAGGGGAAGTGTAATTAGGAAGGCAGCAGCAGCAGTCATGTGAGCGGAGCGTCTGTCCCCTGTGCTCCAGTGTAAGGAGAGGATGCGGCCCGTGAAGGCGGCTCTCAAGCAGCTGGACCGGCCGGAGAAGGGCCTCTCGGAGCGCCAGCAGCTGGAGCACACCAGACAGTGCCTCATCAAGATCGGGGACCACATCACGGAGTGTCTCAAGGAGTACTCCAACCCAGAGCACATCAAGCAGTGGAGGAAGTGAGTAATGACGTCGTACCCGTCTGCCTGACTAATGAACCTCTGCTCAGGGAGAGATCGGACAAAACGGATTTCACAATCGGAAAGGTCTTTAATGCCAAGTGGTTCACACGTACAAGGAATTTAATTTGGTCGTTTGGTGCGACATTAACGGACAGACAATTATGGTAGAATAAGATCAAATGTAATATAAACGAAATGAAAGGGATGGTCCCAGGACGGTAGATCATATACAACCCTATTTTTGAGCTTTGCGACGGTTCCTATTCCGTTTGGGGCAATTAAAACTATAGTATGAGCCGGTTCCAGGATGGTTGTCAAAAAGAATGAAGTCCTGGAAGCAGACATGAGCCTCTTGTTGGTGTTCCTCTCCCCTGGAGGCAGACATGAGCCTCTTGTTCCTGTTCCTCTCCCCTGGAGGCAGACATGAGCCTCTTGTTGGTGTTCCTCTCCCCTGGAGGCAGACATGAGCCTCTTGTTGGTGTTCCTCTCCCCTGGAGGCAGACATGAGCCTCTTGTTGGTGTTCCTCTCCCCTGGAGGCAGACATGAGCCTCTTGTTGGTGTTCCTCTCCCCTGGAGGCAGACATGAGCCTCTTGTTGGTGTTCCTCTCCCCTGGAAGCAGACATGAGCCTCTTGTTGGTGTTCCTCTCCCCTGGAGGCAGACATGAGCCTCTTGTTCCTGTTCCTCTCCCCTGGAGGCAGACATGAGCCTCTTGTTGGTGTTCCTCTCCCCTGGAGGCAGACATGAGCCTCTTGTTGGTGTTCCTCTCCCCTGGAGGCAGACATGAGCCTCTTGTTGGTGTTCCTCTCCCCTGGAGGCAGACATGAGCCTCTTGTTGGTGTTCCTCTCCCCTGGAGGCAGACATGAGCCTCTTGTTGGTGTTCCTCTCCCCTGGAAGCAGACATGAGCCTCTTGTTGGTGTTCCTCTCCCCTGGAAGCAGACATGAGCCTCTTGTTCCTGTTCCTCTCCCCTGGAAGCAGACATGAGCCTCTTGTTCCTGTTCCTCTCCCCTGGAAGCAGACATGAGCCTCTTGTTGGTGTTCCTCTCCCCTGGAAGCAGACATGAGCCTCTTGTTGGTGTTCCTCTCCCCTGGAAGCAGACATGAGCCTCTTGTTCCTGTTCCTCTCCCCAAGCCTTTGTTGGGGTTTAACTTGATCATGTGCTGCGCTCGCAGCACCTCAGGCTCAAAGCTTCTTTCATTACATGTTTTCTAGCTAAGGGCATGGGGTACATTTTTGGGGGGATTTGATAACAACACTGGTCTGTTTCATTAGGCATAAGAAGCACGCAGGACTCACGGCTGTATCTTTGCACTGTTGTTAACCATTGTTCCCCATTGCATGTCCCCGCATGTTAGTCGTTGCATGCCGAATAAAGACCCCTAAAGAGGTCCTGCATTATTATTAATATTATTAACAACAGCCCCTAGTGTTGGTCTGCGTTTACCAGTGATAGAAAAGTATTGCTTTTTCCCGTTGTGCCGATCCCTAGTATGCAATGACCACCTGTGTTGTCGTCAGAGAGGGTTGTGTCTTTGTGTGTAAGCGGATTGCTCTAGGGCAGGGGTTCTCAAACTTGTGTATACCACCACCCCATTTTATTTAGTATTCTTTTCTCAGCCATCGCAGCGTGTCTGCGTGTCTGTGTGTGTGTGTGTATGATGTTAGCGCTGACCAGGTCATGGATAATAGATTTTTCAGCCCGCTTCGCTAGCGTGAATAAGTACACATATACTATCGATAATCTAGCGTTTATTTGAAAACGATTCATAAATCAGCCAAAAAATGACAACGTGTTTTGTGTATTCCACTAAAGAGCTATTATCGTGGAATTTCTCTGGAATTACTAGAACTCTCCAAAACTATACTCGTATTCAAAACGGTATAAAACGGAAATGTACCAATGAAAAAACAATCCGTTTCGTACATGTTGACTGCAAGCAAGTCATTGATAAGCGAGGGGTGCTTTAGACCCATAGCCATAATTTAAGATATAGTTTAAGCGTTCGCAAATATCCCAGACCTCCCATTGACTAAAGCGCTGGCACTCTAGCCCATATATTGGTCAAAGGGGCGTGGCACTCAATGTGTTAATGTGTCGTGTAATTTCAACGTGGAATTAAGGAATATCAAAATAAAAGCACACGTTGTTGAACTTGATCGTGCATATTTATTAGAAAATGTAATTACAGCACTATGTTTTTTTTTTTTTTTATTATCTTTCTTCCCCTCCTTTTTTCCCGATTTTTCTCTCCCCATCCCACCCTTCCTGGTTGTTGCGTACTTTCCCCTACTGTTGGTCCGGGAGACCGGAGACTGTCACATGCTTTCCTCCGACGCATGTGCAGCCTGGGGCAGGCCAACCTGGCCGCGCAGGTTCTCACCGGGGAGAGTGTAGCGTGTGGGAGGCCACACTATCTCTCCTCAGTTCCAGCCCTCGCTGAGCAGGCGCCCCGACCGAACTGTAGGGGTCGCTGTCCACAACCCCCAGGACCCACCCTTCAGCTTTCCCACCCTCTGATACGGCCAATTGTATCAGTGTGAGGGGCCAGCCAAGCTGATAGCAACGCCGGGAGCTGGATTCGAACAGGCGAATCCTAGTGTCTCCCGGTGTTGGTGACGGACGTAATCTCCGTGCGCCACCTGCCCCCCCTACAGCACTATGTTATCAATACACATTTATAAAACAAGGCATATTTAGCCTAATCTAATTATAGATTTTTTGTATTAAATTTTTTTTACTTGCCAATGCTTACTTGCCCCACTGTCACCTACCCACTGACCCCATTTTGGGTCGCACCCCGTAGTTTGAGAACCACTGCTCTAGGGGCTCAAAGCACATTGTTCCTCACACCATAACTGTGAAAAAGCCGTTGACACACTATACAGCCTTGCCAATGATAAGTGACTATTGACTGTCATAGTAGTGTTTCAATAATTCCATCTTCTTTCTGGGTTCATCACTACTCTAAACAGAATATCCTTGACTACATTGCTGACTTTAATTCCATTTTCATTCCACTTTAAATTCACTGTCTTCTTTTCTACAGAAACCTGTGGATATTCGTTTCTAAATTCACAGAATTTGATGCAAGAAAATTGCATAAACTGTATAAGCACGCAATCAAGAAAAGGCAAGAGAATGCTCAGGTACGTAACCACACGTAGCGGTTTGTGACTTTGAATTATGAACGAACTAACCGTTTCCTCACATCAAGCAATGAAGTAATAAGCATCCAGTTTATGTCCTGTATTCATGTTTTATGGTTGATGATGCGTTTATGGTCTCCTAGGTTTTATGATGAGTGTTGTTTCTGTTGTTTCTCCACAGGCAGCGGACCAGAACACTAGCATTGTAAATACCCATGGCTTTAAACACGCAGGTACGTACTTCTATTCCTACTCAAAAGATGATAATGTCAACAAGCCAGAGGCATTCTGTCAGTGTGACGTCTCCATGTTCTCGCTGGCGCTCGTGGCTCTGAACAGGAAACGACAACTTGATCGAAGCTGAACTGTTGTGTCTGTGTCTGCACTGAACTGTTGTGTCTGTGTCTGCACTGAACTGTTGTGTCTGTGTCTGCACTGAACTGTTGTGTCTGTGTCTGCACTGAACTGTTGTGTCTGCACTGAACTGTTGTGTCTGTGTCTGCACTGAACTGTTGTGTCTGTGTCTGCACTGAACTGTTGTGTCTGCACTGAACTGTTGTGTCTGTGTCTGCACTGAACTGTTGTGTCTGTGTCTGCACTGAACTGTTGTGTCTGTGTCTGTACTGAACTGTTGTGTCTGTGTCTGTACTGAACTGCTGTGTCTGCACTGAACTGTTGTGTCTGTGTCTGTACTGAACTGTTGTGTCTGTGTCTGCACTGAACTGTTGTGTCTGCACTGAACTGTTGTGTCTGTGTCTGCACTGAACTGTTGTGTCTGCACTGACTTGATTAGTAACCGGCCGTCCTCCGTCCTCGTCCCCAGATATGGAGAGACTAAAAGACAACTCTCACCAGGACGACAGCAGCAGAGACAGCTACAGCTCGGAGAGACACCACCCGCCCTCCTCGCGCTACCACGAACGCAGCAGCAGCAAGGACAGACACATCTCCGACTCCTACAGGAAGGCCGGAGGGGGGGGAGGCGGAGGAGGCGGTGGAGGAGGTGTTGGTGGTGGTGGTGGAGGAGGTGTTGGGGGAGGCGGAGGAGGTGGAGGAGGTGTTGGTGGTGGTGGAGGAGGAGGAGGTGCAGGAGGTGTTGGTGTTGGTGGTGGTGGTGTGGGAGGTGCGGGAGACTCCAGGAAAAGACCGTACCCCTCCTTCAGCAACGGAAAAGACCACCGGGACAGGGACCACTACCGGTCAGAGCGTCATGACAGCAGGGACAGAGACCGACAGGACAGGTGAGAGGGACGGGAGCAGGGTTCGCCCAAGGTCCTTGGAAGTGCTTAACCTCTTTAGCTGAGCGGTCCATCGGCGGACTGCAAATTACCTCATAAATCAATCTCTCCAGACTGTATGACATTTAGTAGCGTTTTTTTCTTCAAATGTATCCAAGAGTAAAGACCCTAACAATGTCACAACAGCAGTCATAGTGTATATTTTCAGCAATACGTTTGTTTACCAATAGGTTAAAGTGTTATTGGTGAGATGTTAGTTCATGGAATGTCTTAATAATTTTGCGAATATCCTCCATTTTGAATTAGCGGCGCATCGCCAGTTGTAGTCATATGAGGAGAGGGCATCCAAATCTCTCAATGAGCATTGAAATTGAAACTACCTTTCCCAGCCGATTCCAGCTTCCTGCAAGCAAATTACTTCTGTATGATCTTTTTTATTTTTTATTTTTTGGATTATCACAAAACTGAACGTTATTGGCATAGATTGGAGCGCAGTTAGTGTGTCTACCTTCTATGAACATTTAGCAACAATCCCGTTGCAATCCGATCCAAAATGGCGGAGCCATATCCATTATAAGAATGGAACTGTAGTAGATTTCATGCACGGTTCTTCAGTGCACGCATGGAGATACTAAATCCAAATTGAACTCTGCCATTTGAAAGAGGAGATTTGGCCCGATCCATAGATGTGCGAGTTGGCTATAATAAGGTCATTTATAGGCCTGGTATTCTATAATAATATTTCAAAATGCATGTGTCCGGATGGCAGAATTCAGTACTGTATCTACAAAATATTATGTTTAATCATCTTCCCTTTATTCATTTGCTTAGATTTTTTGTACACAAGATCTCAAGAAAATGCTGAACGAGCTCAGTTGTAGTTTTTCATGTCTGGTCATTATTAGCATGGTGTTATTCACTGTCAAAGATGCAAAGAAAAATCATAATTTATATTCTCCTTAGTTTCATCACGATTTACTCAAGCCTAGTAACGGACACAATATTTCTGACACTGGGAATACATTCCATGAGATCCATAGATTGGTTGCAAGTACATTTTTGTTTGAGAGGTGTGATGGTATAATTCCAGTTATTTTCAACCCAGAGCTTTTTTTATTTTTTTAATTGATCTATTTATTATATGGCATCATAATGACCAGAATTGGACCATGAATAAGCACACTGTTTTTGTCTGAGCGCTCTAGTTGCCTAGCAGCTCTCCCAGCTGCAGCTCAATCCATCTGGGCAGCCGGGCCACGTTCAGAAACACGTCCTCAAAAACATCTTTCTGACTCTGTAAGGACATTTTTATTTATTTTTTTTAGATTTTTTTTTTTAGCGTTTATCGCTTTTTGCTACTGGGCAGTCCAGTAGAGAGAGAGAGAGAGAGAGAGGGGAAGAGCGGGAGACAGAGTGGGGGGAAGACATTCGGCAAATGACGCCGGGTCCGGGAATCTAACCCGGGTCGGCCGTGCCGCGATGCAGCGTGTTGCATGGTTCGCCACTTGGGCGCCCCTCTGTAAGGACATTTTGTGTTTTAACATTCTTTATCTGTTGTGTAGTTGTTACAGTCACACTCATGTCTTGTCTTGTTGTTACAGTCACACTCATGTCTTGTCTTGTTGTTACAGTCACACTCATGTCTTGTCTTGTTGTTACAGTCACACTCATGTCTTGTTGTTACAGTCACACTCATGTCTTGTCTTGTTGTTACAGTCACACTCATGTCTTGTTGTTACAGTCACACTCATGTCTTGTCTTGTTGTTACAGTCACACTTATGTCTTGTCTTGTTGTTACAGTCACACTCATGTCTTGTTGTTACAGTCACACTCATGTCTTGTCTTGTTGTTACAGTCACACTCATGTCTGGTTGTGTAGTTGTTACAGTCACACTCATGTCTTGTCTTGTTGTTACAGTCACACTTATGTCTTGTCTTGTTGTTACAGTCACACTCATGTCTTGTTGTGTAGTTGTTAGGGATGCACGATATTGCTTTTTTGACACCGATACCGATAACTTTATGCTCCTCAAGCCGATAACCGATATCGATAACCGATATTTATTGTATTATAAAACATTTTTAATGTGTGTTTTTTTTTATAAAAATTTTTTTTTTTAACATGAAACAAAACATATCACAATACAATAATAATACATAAAAAGACTTCCCAGGACAATAACTTAACACCAACTTAAATGTGACCTAACCAGACAACAGAAACAAAAGCCAAGACAACAGTTTTGACTGATAAAGTGACCATATTTATTTTTCCAAATGAAAATTCACAATCCGTCAACAGCTTGTGGTGCATCCAACCTAAGACGCTCGAAGCTTTTTGTTCTTCTTTTTTCAAAGCGGAGCCTTGATAAAGAGGCTTTGAGTGGACACATCACCACCACAACAACGGGTCACCTGCGGCATCACCATCATTAGCATCGTTTGCTAAATTAAAGAAGTTTGACAGAAGGGCAACCAGCCAGGCAGCGCCGTTATCTCACGGGACGAGTAGCTACATTAGTTAGCCAACAACCAGCCAGGCAACGCCGTTATCTCCCGGGACGAGTAGCTTCATTAGTTAGCCAGCAACCAGTCAAGCTAACGTTAGCATTCGGGAGATCCAGCAGCTTGTCGATGTGCTAATAGCCTCAGCAACCTAACGTTAGCTGGCTCCAGCAGATCGACAAGCTGCTGGAGCCAGCTAACGTTAGCTTGCTGAGGCTATTAGCACATCGACAAGCTGCTGGATCTCCCGATGCTGGTTGAAGTGGAGCTAGGTAGCCAGCAGGCTAAATGCTCCGCGACGCTGAACTGCATGCGCCGGTCTGTCTGTCCGTCGTGGCGGTGGTGATGCCGCAGATGACCTGTCGGGCTGGATGTATTGCAAGTTGTTGCCCTTTTCCCTCCTTCTGGAACGTCTGCATTGCATTTATTACAAATAGCAAGCGATCTTTTTACTCTGAAACTCCGAGTACCGACGCGGCCATCTTTGTTGTTAACTTGCGTGGCTACGTCACAGCCAAGTAAGGGAGCGCTGGATTTGTGTAAAACGCTCTGTTCCTAAACCACACGCTGTCAGTCGTAGCACAGTACTGACAAAACGGGAGGAGCCTTTAGTCAAAACAAACGCACTTCATTCCAATTCACCCACACCGCATTTTTTTTTACCAAAAAATATATTATATTATCGGAGCTATTAATAACGTTATCGAGTTTATCGGGATGACGTCATAATTGCCCGATAATTATCGTGCATCCCTAGTAGTTGTCACAGTCACACTCATGTCTTGTCTTGTTGTTACAGTCACACTCATGTATTGTTGTGTAGTTGTTACAGTCACACTCATGTATTGTTGTGTAGTTGTTAGTCACACTCATGTCTTGTGTAGTTGTTACAGTCACACTCATGTCTTGTCTTGTTGTTACAGTCACACTCATGTATTGTTGTGTAGTTGTTACAGTCACACTCATGTCCTGTGTAGTTGTTACAGTCACACTCATGTCTTGTTGTTACAGTCACACTCATGTATTGTTGTGTAGTTGTTACAGTCACACTCATGTCTTGTGTAGTTGTTACAGTCACACTCATGTCTTGTTGTGTAGTTGTTAGTCACTCATGTCTTGTCTTGTTGTTACAGTCACACTCATGTCTTGTTGTTACAGTCACACTCATGTCTTGTTGTGTAGTTGTTACAGTCACACTCATGTCTTGTTGTGTAGTTGTTACAGTCACACTCATGTCTTGTTGTGTAGTTGTCACAGTCACACTCATGTCTGGTTTCTTCTCGCCTGTCCAGATACTACAGCGACAGTAAGCACAGGAAGCTGGACGAGCACCGCTCCAGCAGAGACCACCGGCTGGACCGGGACAGCAAGGAGCGCTCCCACTCCGACCACCGCTCCCACTCCGACCACCGCTCCGGCTCGGACTACCACAAGTCGTCGTCGCAACGCGACTCGTCGTACCGCTACCACTCGGACTGGCAGACGGAGCACCGGGGGTCGGCCAGCGGGCCCCGATCGCCGCGTGGCGACCAGCGTTCTCCGTACGACTCGCGCTCGCCCCTGGGCCACCGGTCGCCCTTCGAGTACTCGTCGGACCACAAGAGCACGCCGGAGCAGATCTGGAGCGGCCGCAAGACATAACAGGACCCGCCGGGGCCTCTGGGGGGCGCTCTCGCCTCCACCCTGGAGGCCCCACGGTTATCAGCCATAGACACACAACAAACACAGGAAATGCCTTATGGGGGAGACTGTGGACAAAAGGAGAAGCTGTATTAAAAAGCACTGTGTATCTGTGGCCTCAGCGCGGCGGTGGTCTCCACTCTCCCGACGGGGCGCCACATATCCCAGGAACCATGGGGGCGGGACGAGCAGGGATGGGATGGGGCGGGGGCGGGGGGGGATGAAAATGCATATTTTTGTATTTAAAAGAGTTTAAAGCTGCTGTACTATAAGGTGTCGCAGCATAGTTTCTTTTATTATTTTTATAAAGAAAATGAACGCTTTTCTTTCTTTCTTGTTTTTTTTTTTACTCTGCAAAAACGGACACAATTGACCTTGAGTTCCCCCCCCCCCCCCCCCCCCCCTCTGCATCCTCACCGACCCACCACACTGGATCCTGTGCATCTGGACTTTTTGTTCTTCTCCTCGTGCTCCTCCTCTCGTCATGCTTCATGTGGTTGTCGAGAGTTTTTATTTAATGAAGTGTTAAATCAAGAAGAAAAGTTAACAACGATGTTTTTTTTTCTTTTTTTTTCATGTTAATCATGAGCTGTCGTTGGTGATAAAAAGGGGGGATTGTGGTGTAAAGCAAACCGACGTGTCTGAAGGGTTTGGCCTCGCCTTCCAAAGCACCTCGTTTACAGTGTTCTCCACCTCGCCCATCTCTCTTCATCTTTCTCTCCCCTCCCCCTCGCATCATGCTTGAATTATTTAATTTCCTGTCTCAGCTGTAAAAAAAAATAATAATAACAACCTGGATTGATTTTTTTTTTGTGAGCAACTGATGTCTTTCTTTTTTATGGATTATACTACTGTAAATTATTGTAATATAGTAAATCAATGGGCTTTCTCTTCTCAGGCTTTTGGGTTTGTTGTTATGACTCTCTACCTTTCCCCCATCGACTCAGGCTTTTTTGTCAAGTTATATTAATATGAGTTTTCTACAACAACACTTCTTAAAAATGATAATGCTATTTCAGAATGTAATTCTTTTTTTGGGGGGGTGGGGGGGGGGGTCTATTCCATGGGTCTATTTCTTAGCTGTACTTCTGGGGGGAGGAGGGGGGGGGGGGGGGGGCGGATTGTCGGTTAGCTCAGTTAGCTCTGTTTCCTCAACGATGTGTGTCTGAAACCATGAATAGGAAAGCACTCTGAATTTAGTTTTTTTTACTAAAAATCAGGATCTGTAAAAACAGATGGGTCTTTTGGAACAGATCTCTAAATAAAATAAACTTTTTTTTTTCTTGTTTTTTTACAGAGCCCTTTTCTTTATCTTTTCCTCTTTTGTTCTGTTTTCTATGTAGGCAATAATGTCAAAAAAAATCTTCTATGCAGCCAAGTGTATTTCTGGTGAACAGCCGCGAGTGAAGTTGCTGTTACAGGGCACACTGTTGTACATAGATTTCCTCTATATTTCAAAATGAATTTACACTGAAAAATGCATGGATTTTTAAGATAATTGTTTTATATAGTTGTTTATAAAGTCATTAAACTCAATCACTGTACTCACTTGTAAACCCAGCGTCTGCATGGTCTTCCTGTTGTGACGCAAACAAGCCGTGCTGCTGTATCCGTGTGGTCTCCATGGTAACACCTGTTGTGACGCAAACAAGCCGTGCTGCTGTATCCGTGTGGTCTCCATGGTAACACCTGTTGTGGCGCAAACAAGCCGTGCTGCTGCTGTATCCGTGTGGTCTCCATGGTAACACCTGTTGTGGCGCAAACAAGCCGTGCTGCTGTATCCGTGTGGTCTCCATGGTAACACCTGTTGTGGCGCAAACAAGCCGTGCTGCTGTATCCGTGTGGTCTCCATGGTAACACCTGTTGTGGCGCAAACAAGCCGTGCTGCTGCTGTATCCGTGTGGTCTCCATGGTAACACCTGTTGTGGCGCAAACAAGCCGTGCTGCTGTATCCGCGTGACGTCTCCATGGTGACGGTCTTCCTGCTGTATCTGTGTGGCGTGCTGAGAAATATCCCGTTTCAGCTTTCTGTTGAAATTATTTTGTCTCCAAGGTAACGGTAACCAAGGTTTCCTCGTGGAACAATGGAGTCATCTTTAACCCAGAACACGTATCTTCCTCAATCTACTTCCTTAATAGGTCACAGTAGAGTAAAGTTATAGTTGGCTATCCTTACTTTAATAGGTCGGGGTAGAGTAATAATAATATCTTGGATTTATATAGCGCCTTTCAGGAGACCCAAGGTGCTCAACAGTAGGGGGCAGCTAGGGGAAGTGGATCATCAGGGGAACAACAAAGTAAGAAAAAGGGAAATCAGTCATTTATAAATTTGCTGAAGAGGTGAGTTTTGAGTTGGGATTTGAAAGAGTGCAGGGATGTAGCACTTTGTTTGGAGAGAGGGAGTTCCAGAGGGTGGGTGCGGCAACAGAAGGCTAAGTAAACAGTAATGTATAGTTTGCTATCCTTACTTCACCTTCTGGCTGGGCTAAGGCCCAGAGGTCAGGATAGAGTAAAAGTTAAGTCAGCCCAGCCAGAAGGTGAAGTAAGGATAGCTAAAGGGCCAGAACATCTCAACTGATTGCTAAAAACAAAGGCTTTTTTTTTTATATGGATAAAAGAAAATCCAGTTATATTTATGGTTGAATGTTGAAAAGTTTAGTTTACTCAGTTTATTTGATCAGGGACAGTGCATATCAATCATTTATAAATGAATACAAATTAAAAACTGTAAATATGCCAACATTAGCAGGGTTGTGCTAGTTTTCAGTTGTAGTCTCTGGGCTAGATGTTTAAGCCAGAAAAGAAACAGAAAAATAGGACTAGGATTAAAGCTAATATAAAAAGTTTAAAAAAAAAAGCACAGCACTGTTTTAGGACAAATATCAGGCAAGGTTAATGTAAGATAGTGTACTGTGGTGGAGAGGCTTCAATGAAAAGAGCTTCTATTTTGAACGTATCCCGACACAGTTCAGGGAAATAAGTGTGACGACAGTTTTGCAGTTTGATATTACTGATGCAGGGGAATTATTGCAAACACATCCACCATTCAATACAGATCCAACGATTTGATGAGGGGTATATAAGAGCTCTCAAATCTGAACATAATACAAATCTAGGCTAATCCGTCTCTCTGGTTAGTAGTATTCATGCTAAAAGATGGGAAACTCATCAATGAGTCTACCTCGTACACAATGGACTGAAAGACACCATGGAATATAACGGCCAGTTTGTTTTTTTATTTGGGTACATAAAGCATAGCAGGGTTAGAACATGTCACAGGCTGGTAGCCAAACGGTGCGCAGAGTTAAAGGTTTGAATCGTCTCCGGGGTGACATGGCTTTCCTTCACTTGAAAACATTACCACCGATCACAGCTTTTTACAGACGAAATGTGCAAGACTCAAAACATACTAACGCTTCAGGATAATTTACAAAACAAACAATAAAAAAATGAATTTCCAAGGCAACATTTATTCAGCTGTGTAACACCATCCACCCCAGAGATGATGATGCTGTGGGAAGGATCTCCGTCCTCCAGGTCTAGGTGCTCTTCTTCTCCTCGAACATCATGTTGGCTGTGGCCCGCTTGGCTGTGGAACCAAGAAGTTACACTTAGATGTGACGGGCCAATGTCAACAAAACGTCAAGCTTCTTGTCCAAGGCTGCATCACTCCTCATACATTACACACCGATGGTAGTATCTGACCAGGATATTCCTGGTCACCTTTAATTATTTGATAATAAATTGAATAATAGAATTGTATTTGTTAATATTAAAAAATAATTATGTATATTTTATTATTATATACAGTATAGTATTATTATTATTATTATTATACTGTTAGTCTGCAAGTCTGTTAGACCGAAGCAGACTACAAAGAGTGACACGTTCAGCCGAACGCACAATTGGAGGGGGGCTCCCCACCCTCCAGAACATTTACAACAAGCGTTGCAAGGGCAAGGCTAAGAGAATCATTAAAGACTCCAGTCACCCGAACAACTGCCTCTTTG
Source organism: Notolepis coatsorum (assembly GCF_963971535.1). Taxonomy (NCBI): domain Eukaryota; kingdom Metazoa; phylum Chordata; class Actinopteri; order Aulopiformes; family Paralepididae; genus Notolepis; species Notolepis coatsorum. The sequence goes on along the minus strand of NC_140176.1, from coordinate 95,645,510 downwards.
AACTGCTGCGGTCAGGCAAGCGATACCGGAGTCTCAAGGCGAGCACAGAAAGACTCCGAAGAAGCTTCTATCCCCAGGCCATCAGGCTGCTAAACGAACAATGAATGAACACTACACAACAACAACCACCAAACGCACATAGCACACACATCCACACGCACACACTCACTTTAAACAAACACACTGTAGCACCCACTCCACACACTTTATAGCACACACCCACTTTAAACAAACACACTGTAGCACCCACTCCCCACACTTTATATTTATGGATGAAGGATTGCACTACAACTCGTACACCTTACTGTAAATTGTACCTCATCCCATTTCTGCTTTGCACTAGATAGTACTGTACATTAGTACACTGCATAGTATTGTATATTATATGGTAACTCAGAACATTGTACATATGTCTATACCGAACACTGTGACCTCATTTTTCTTCTTCTAAATTACATGCTATATTATGTTATTTGATACTATCTTGTCTAGCACAGTCTCTGGAGCGTAACAGTAAGAAGCATTTTGTATGAAAGTATTCTGTACTTCTGTATGACAACTATTAAAGAACTTGAACTTGAACTTGAACTACTATCACCGACATCTAAGAAGGGAGATCCCCCCTTGAATGGCCCTTCTAAGGTTTCTCTCCTCCACACTGCCTGTGGTGCATTTTTCCCTATTGTTAGGTTTTAGTGAGTTTTTCCTTACCTTCGCGTGGGGTATGTCTGGGAGTGCTTGCATTCATTCATTTATTTGCATTTATTTTAAATTTGTTGGACCTTATGGTGTTCTTGTTTTGTTCTTGACTTATTGTTATGTTTCTTCTTGACTTGTTTAACACTTTGATTGCCTAAGGTTAAATTCATGATATACCATCTGTTGCCAGCTCTATTTAACATGGAGAAGTTCCCCTTCTTTGCAGGGCTATAATTATAACTTTTTAAATTCTATTGCTAGATTGCCATTATTAGGGCCCATTCAAGGTCCTATATGTATTGTTCATGGTGTAGCAACGTTAAACTTTTTCATTCACATATTCATACTAAAATATGGTCTAAAGTATAAGTATGTTTTCATCTCTTTCTGCAGCTTTCTCCAGAACGTGATTTATAGCCCCAAATGCATTATATTGATGATGAAATACAGTTTGGTAGGAATCTGTGCGAGATAAAAAATTTCAATTGGACGTACTTCTAGAATTTACTACACGTCATCTGATGTTGACCGGATGGGCGAGGGGGCGTTTATAATTCCGTGGGCAACGTTATACCATTCATCTAATGTGGGTCATATGTTCATCATAGCAGTTAGTAAAGAACACGTTAGAATATAACGCTAAAACTCACCCCAGTCTCCTCGGGCCGTTGGGCGATCAGCGTGGAGTAGACAGTTTTCAATTATGGGATGTCGAAATACCGGATCTATTTCCAGGTTGTATAATAGTATATACGTCCAAATCATGTTGTTTTTTCGAGTTATTTCCACCGATCGATGTTCACTGTGTGAATACTGAGTCTCTCTAACATTAGCGAGTGCCCGGACCACATATGGAGTGAGTCCTGCCGGGTTAAAGGTTGACATCCGGTTTTTCGATCTGCCGATCGGCCACCAGATGGCGCTCTTGAACCGCTAGAGGATTGAGAGGAGATCAGAACTGTGTGTCAAGGCTGCAGAGGGGAAATATGATTCCGATCACAGATTTTTGAAATATTGATATCAAAGACGAGTTCCGGCGTCCTCGGCAACTTGAGCATGGCGGGGAATGACGAGTTCCGGCGTTTTCGACAGTTAAAGTGTTAAAGAAGACGCGTCCGGCCCATGGGGACATTAACGTGTGTTGTCGGGCCTTACAAATACATTTGATTTGATTTGATTTGATTTATTTAAATAATATTTTATTTATTATAATAAATAAATATATTATTGTATACAGTGTTTTGATTGGCAAGCGACAATACATCAGACATTCCTGGTACTTTGCCTTTTTCCGCGGCCACGCCTACTTTTGGTGCAAAACACAAGACACCATTCCTATTGGTTACTCTTGTATTTGGCCCATATAAAAACTATGGGTAGAACACTTTACATTGTTTTGTTATTCATTTGTTTTGTTCATGCATCAAGTTATGTCGAGCAATTAATTTCCAACACTGGTCACCGCTGAGCGTTTGTGCCGTTGTGAAAAGGTAGGTTTGATCCATGTTCAGTTTAGTCTCTTCACTATCATATTTCCCCAGCCAGCTGCAAGATATTTAATATTACACTTATGAATCTCCAAGTGACCTAAAACTAAGAGGTAATGACTATTTCTGGGCCTTGATAGTCTTTGGCGTGAGTTATATCTGTGTGTTTTGTCCTAAAGTAGTTCATGAACAAACAGTCTAATCCCTGTCAGTTGTTTTCCTCCAAGAAGAGGCGTGGTGATCAAAACTCAGTGCGGATGACAAGTCTGATGTATTCAGACTGAAACCACACTGAAATATGATCGACAGAACATCTCACTGAAATATGAGACAGAACATCTCACTGAAATATGAGACAGAACATCTCACTGAAATGAGACAGAACATCTCACTGAAATATGATCGACAGAACATCTCACTGAAATATGAGACAGAACATCTCACTGAAATATGAGACAGAACATCTCACTGAAATGAGACAGAACATCTCACTGAAATATGAGACAGAACATCTCACTGAAATATGATCGACAGAACATCTCACTGAAATATGATCGACAGAACATCTCACTGAAATACGAGACGGAACATCACACTGAAATATGATCGACAGAACATCTCACTGAAATATGATCGACAGAACATCTCACTGAAATATGAGACGGAACATCACACTGAAATATGATCGACAGAACATCTCACTGAAATATGAGACGGAACATCTCACTCCTGCTTTTCCGTGTCAGGAAACTGAGCTGTTCTGTTGCTTGTAAACAAAGGCCATGTCCAGACGAAGACGATTTCGGTTGTATCCGTCAAAGTATTTTATCGTATGCACATTTCATCCACACAGAACCGTGTTCTGGGAGCCTGAATACGCTATTTTCTGAGAACAGGTCCCAGAGAGGACAAATCTGAAGACGCAATAAATCAATCAATCAACGCGACCCTTGTGTTCCCGTCTTTACAAGCCTATACGCATCTTTCCTGAACCGGTGACGCGATAGCCCACCTCTCCCTTAATCTGCATGCGCAAAGTAAACCCAGCCAACAAAAAATAAACATGATACATATGTAACGGTTGTGACAACCCAACTAACGTTAATGCCATTCAGAATTTATTAACATAGCTACAACACACAGTAACGTTAATACAATTACATGCATCATTGTCTACAATGAACGGGTGGGGCTAGTCGAAAGGACTGGACACAGGGACAAGTTAAACATCAATCAATTAATTTAATACAATAGGTAGTTCGAGCTGCACTGTCGTGCCTACGACCGCACCATATTATATACGGCTTTGACACGCTCTCGCTCTCCTGTCAATTAAAATCAGCAGCTCTTCCTCCTCATCATCATCGATTGCCCGTAGCTGCATTTGTGCATGTGAGCCTCTCCTTTGGAAACTAGCATTAGCTCAAAAGCATAGAACCGGATGACACAAGTTGTTCCGCTAGCGAAAACAACGATAACACTTCCGGTCGGGGGGTTTCGAAATAAAAGAGTGACGTCTAAAACACCCGAAAGACTTTTATTTTGTACATTTGCGGCAGCGTTTCAGCATTTTCAGTGTTCTCATTTGGACGCACATATTTTCTTGAAATGATTTTGTGTTTACGGAAAACTTTTTTTTTAATAAACGAAAAAGATCTGATCCATCTTCGTCTGGACAAGGCCTGAGACTTTAATCTTATCAGCTTGCTCTTATCAGACACCCGAGACGTTTCCATGCTGTGGTAAAACCATTACCACTTCCTTAAAATGATACCCTTAAATCAAATCAAATCAAATTTATTTATAGGGCCCGACAACACACGTTAATGTCCCCATGGGCCGTACAGGTCTTCTTTAAACAAGTCAAGAAGAAAACATAACAATAAGTCAAGAACAGAACAAGAACACCATAAGGTCCAAACATTTTTAGATGAATGCAAATAAATGAAAGAATGCAAGCACTCCCAGACATACCCCACGCGAAGGTAAGGAAAAACTCACTAAAACCTAACAATAGGGAAAAAAGCTCCACAGGCAGTGTGGAGGAGAGAAACCTTAGAAGGGCCATTCAAGGGCCTTAATGGTACTTAAAAGAAAATGCAGCTATCTGGCTCCATGTTAGCCTAGCTTAGCACAATGAATGGAAGCGGACATGACAGGTTAGCCTAGGCATTGTCCAACTAACACCTCTCCCGAAGGCTAAACGGTCATGTCTGCTTCCATTCATTGTGCTAAGCTAGGCTAACATGCAGCCAGATAGCTTTCTACTGAACGCACCGAGAGGAAACTGCCTGGTATCTATCTTCTTGTCTCTCATTAAGGGTATCATTTTAAGGAAGTGGTAATGGTTTTACCACAGCATGGAAACGTCTCGGGTGTCTGATAAGAGCAAGCTGATAAGATTAAAGTCTTAGGCCTTGTCCAGACTAAAACGATTTTGATCTTTTTCGTTTTTCGTTTCGTTTTAAGGTTTCCGTAAAAACGAAAACGTCTCAAGATAATAAGTGCGTGCCACAAATTTACAAAGTAAATGTCTTTCCTGTTTCTTTTATTTTGAAAACCCCCGACCGGAAGTGTTGTCGTTGTTTTGAGCTGACCTAGTTTCCAGAGACAAACACAGCAGCGCAACGATAAGATAGAGACGGAGACAGTAGTTATTCAGTTTGAGGGTGAGGTTAGTCCGAAAGAGGTATTTTTAGGGTATATGGCATATAGGGTTAGGGAGTTTGTGCCGAAACCGCTGAGGTGTTACAGGTGCCAGGAGTTTGGACATATAGCCAAGACATGCAGGAAGGAGCAGAGATGTGCTAGATGTGGTGGGGGGCATGACTATGGGAAATGTGAACAGGGAGTGGAGCCGAGGTGTTGTAGTTGTGGTGGGAAGCATAGTGTAGCGTATTGGGGTTGTGAGGCGATGAAAACGAGAGGTAGTGGTCCTGGTCCAGCAGGTGAGAGAGGAAGATAGATAGGATATCGTATGCAGAGGCAGCTAGGAAGGTAGGACAGGGAAAGCAAGATAAGGGACAGGGGTTTAGAGAAGGGCATTTGGCAGTAAGGGTAGTGCAGGAGGATCAGGGAAAGCAAGATAGGGAACAGGGTTTTAGAAAAGGGCATTTGTCAGTAGAGGAAGTACAGGAGGAGAAAGAGAGGGTGTGGGGGGAGAAGTTGAATAGTGGCCTTTGTGGCAGGAGTAGTAAATGCAACAATGATGGTTAGCAGTAAAACAGATAGGATAAAGTTAATAGTTAAAGTAGCAGTACAACAGATGGGTATGAAGGGGTTGACATCGGGGAAGTAGTAAGAGAGTTAGAGAAGGGGGTTGTTGTGAGTGATCAAGTAAGAGAGTTAGGGAAGGGGGTGGTGAGTGATCAAGAAGGCCACAGTCAGCCCACAGGAGGCAATGAGTCACTCATAGATTAGGTTTGGATAGGGTGGCGATGTTAGGGATGGGTTTTTTGTTTTGTGTGTTATGGGGTTTATTGGTTTTCTTTATCGTTTTCTTTTATTTGCCGGGTCTTGTTTATCCGGCCAGTTGCTGGGATGTACAGTAGGTGGCGGTATGCGCCTTTTTTGTGATTGCGACCCGACATTAATTCCAAAGAAGAAGAAGAAGAAGAAGACATTGTAAAATGGATTGTACAATAGGTGGCGGTGCGTCCATACCAAAGGTAGCCGCATTTCTGGCAGACGTTTCTGGTCATGTGACATGTGCGCCCAATAGCGTGACGAGCTGTGTCTTTGCCCATTTCCACGTCAAACAGCCTGCAAACTACCTGGCGTTCTATCGCCATGCTCTAAGACAAACTCTAACCTTAACCAACTTCGAAAGAGTGCCTAAGCTTAACCGTCGAAAGAACTTGCCTAACCTTAACCAACTTCGAAGAGTGCCTAAGCTTAACCAGTGTAGAAACTGACGTCGGCCAATCAGAGAGCGTCTGCCAGAAATGCGGCTACCTTTGGTAAATACGCGGTGGCGGTATGCGCCTTTTGTGGTCGCGATCTGCCATTAAACCCATTGAAGAAGAAGAAGAAGAAGCGCAACGTACGTTCGGGAGTGGAGAGAGAGAGAGACCGCGGCTCAAACTACCTGTGTTGTATTAATAAAGTAATTGATTGATGTTTAACTTGTACCTGTGTCCAGTCCTTTTGACTAGCAAACTGTCTATTGTATTTAGTTGGTTAGCTATTTAGCTAATGTTGGTAGCATTGGATAGCATCAACGCTAGCTGGCTACACCAGCCATGGGAATACTATTTACTAAATTATGGAGGCTTTTTAATCGTCAAGGTAAGAGAGGATTTGTCATGATCAACTGAAGGGGTATGCTATGGAACAATATGTGCTTGGCTACTAGGGTTTTCAGAAAAAGGCCAGCTATGTGACGCTAGTATCGTGTATTGCATCACAGAGTTGCATCATCCCGATCAACACGCAACTACTCTGTACATGCCATTGTTGTTTAATAATAACTCCCGGTGTTGTGTTTAATAAACACTTCTAGCCAGGACATATCTGGACATATATGCATCATGTTTATTTTTTTGTTGGCTGGGTTTTGCATGCGGATTAAGGGAGATGTCAATCTGTTGTCGACGGGGGGAAAATAAGAATGAATAATTTCCACAGGGCATTATGACCAGAGATTTAAATATCAACAGATTTTCTTCTGGTAAAAAAAATTACCGGATAATGGAAACCCTGCCCAGTGTATGTATCCAGACAATAGTTCACATTTAGGAGCATAGTTATGCGGGGTAAGGGAGAGGTGGGCTATTGTGTCATCGGTTCAGGAGAAGACGCGTATCGCTTGTAAAGATGGTGACGCAATGGGAGGCGTCTTCAGAATTGCGCACTCTGGAAGCTGGTATCAGAAAGTAGCGTCTTCAGGCTGCCAGAACGCAGTTCCGTGTGGCAGAAAGATGCAAACGATCAAATACTTTGCCTAAAATGACCAAAATCGTTTTAATCTGGACATGGCCTTAGGCCTTGTCCAGACAAAGATGGATCCGATCTTTTTCGTTTTCATTTAAAAAAAAGTTTTCCGTAAACACAAAATCGTTTCAAGAAAATATGTGCGTCCAAATGAGAACACTGAAAAAGCTAATTTCCCAAAATGTTGCCGTGTTCCTTTAAAACACAGAAATATGAAGAATATTCACTAAATGTCTCGTCAACTTTCCTGATACAAAAAAAGGCTGACATTTCATCAACGGCTCTGAAATCAATAATAGAGTCGGGGGACTAAGGTATATCCATAGCCTACAAAAAAACTATTGTTTTAAGCCGAGCTGTTCAATTAAAGAGAAGGCCACTGGAATTTAGAAGTGACCTTCCAGTATCACCAGGCCTATTTACAGCTGAAACGTCTGTGACCTCTAGGAAGGTCACTTTTAAATTCCAGGCATTAAAGGAAATGTATAATCATAATGAAATATGAATATGAATGAAATTCAAAGCAGGCAGGCATAGGAGCACCGTCTAGTCACCTGTTTTCAACATGATTATCAAATAACAAGTGAATTAAGATAATTTTTTTTACCATGTTGCCATCTTTGGAATATTTTGGTAACAAATTAATTCACAATGTCCTTACATTAGATAACTATTGTTTAATGTATCATAGGCGTATTACACCATTGACCTCATCATGTGTCAATGTCAGTCAATTCCAACCAAATTGCACTGCACTACTGCATCATTTTACTCTTGTCTATTTATTCTATTTTACTAACAATTTTATTGCACTGCACTATTGCACCATTTTACTCTGTCTATTATTACTGTCTATTTTAAAATAGCCATAGAATCAAACCGTAAACAAAGAGGCCTATTAGGATGTTAGATCCTAATATGAAAAACTATATGATTTAATGTTCTATACCTTACCTTGACCTTGTCTATTTTTGCTGCAGTCTATTTTATGCTTGTTTTATACTTATTTTATGTCTGCACTTTTGCACAATTGCTCTTGATCTGCTGCCAATTTTGCCCAAATTTTATGCTGTGAAGCACTTTGAGCTGCAATTCTGGCATGAAAGGTGCTCTATAAATAGTTTGTAATAAGTAATAATTACAAACTATTCATATATAATAAGTAATACGTTTACTATTATTATTATAAAATGGCGGAGCGCTTACCCTCATCTTTAAACTTGTCCGCAGCATCAGTAGCTTGGTCCTTGATGTCCTTCATCACAGTGTCAATCTTGCCCTCGTTCTTGAGGAAGAAGGGGCGGATGATCCGTGTGTAGATGAGGACGGAGCCGTTGGAGGGGGTGGGAGCCATGCACCACACCAAGAAGGAGCACTGGGGACAAACCACAAGTCATTCTCAACCGCTTCCAGGAAAACACGGGCGGCAGGGCAGAGAGAAAAAAAGACTCATTGAATTACACGAGCCTCGTGATCGGTTGCCGTGGCGACTGAAGAAAGCTATGAAACAGTCAACAAAAAATATAGGCTCTTTTTTCCTGTTTATTTTATGATATTTTCGGCGCCAATAGAATAGAAAATTGCAACCCATCACAATCTATCTTAATGTCAATCGTGTCGTGGGAAGGAAGCATGTGATGCACTGAAAGATTGACTCGACCGTGTGTGCGCGGGTGGTGACAGAAAACCTACACTAAGCACGCCTTCACATTAAGCTCATCAAGCAGAAGCAAGGATTAGAACATGACAGAAGAAATATTGACGAAATACATGAAAGGAAATGCGATTTGAGAGACGTTTGTAAATGTACTGTTCAAAAAGCTAAGAAAGGGATTAAAAGGAGATGTATTTAATGTATATTGTTGGGGTTAACTTGTGGAACAAGGCTGATATACATTTAAGAATGAGTCATTCACTTTAGGTTTAAGGTTTGTACAGCTATTTTTGAAGGTTACAAATGTGAATCATTCTTATTTTGTTAGATTTATTTCTGTTTTGGAGTCTTAATTTGTTAAGAATATAGGACAGGTATGTATAAGCATTATGCTTCAGCCTGTACCTTTTCAGTCACTGCCAAATCAAAGACTGTTGAATGATTGTGCATATTGTATTGTGTGTGATGATGACTGAATACAACTACTACTACTACTACTACAAACATCAACTCTACCGAACAGGACACCTGTATTACCTTTAACATATAGTAGAATGGAAACCAGGAGAGGAAGATGTCGGCGAAGAACTCTGCCACGCTGAACACTCCATACACCACCCAGTAGGTCAGCCATTTCGTGTCGTCGTCTTTAGTCGCACTCTCGATGGCTTTGATCCTGGAATTGAGTGATTGGATGAGTAACAGCAACACACGTGACGTATGATACTGATGTGCAGGGGAGGTGGTAAACTACCATTTGCACCGGGACTGCTGGGCATTATGCCCACCTTTTGTGCGTTTACTTTTCAGACATCAAGAAAACACACAAGTCGCACGCAAACAATCTTGAATAGTCACATTTTTGGTTATATCTGATGGAAGATAAAAATATGCAACCGGTCATGCAGGGTTCATTTACATCCTTGCCGAGATGTTTCCATGGCAACATGTTGACTTGCTACATTGTGTTTGTGTGTGTGTGTATGTGTGGGGGGAGGTGAAAATGGTTGACCTAAGTATTTCCATATGTCAATGTTTTGAATGCCAAATGAGGCAGCTGTAGCCTTTTTGCTCTTATCTCCGTGCCAACGGGCTGGCACACAGTCCACACACATGGTACTCACAAAGCAGCTGCAGAAAAATCACGATGAACTTCAACGGAGGAACTTTCATACGCGGGCTAGGCTACACAACACCAGGTCCCGACCAAGATCAACTTACTCCGGACATGTGGCGCTCAGACTCAGTAGTACTAAGCTACAAATGGTGGCTGAGGCCTTGCTAGGGTGAGTCACTGGGTCTGCGGCGTCATGTGGATCCTGAGACGCTCCTCTGTGTGCTACTGCTCACTCACTCACTCAGTCACTCACTCACTCAGTCACTCACTCAGTCTCTCGCAACAGCCATTGAGCTCTTCTGCCTCATATCAACTGAAACCGAAAACTACGTCTCCAACTCCACACCCTGGGCCTGCAAGTCCTCCTCAATGTACCCGACTCCCTTTACTCAAACCCTGCTCATGGGAACCATGGCGTCTCGTTACACTACAGATGAGTAATTTGATAGCATTCCGGAGTTAAAAGCGTTCTATTACGTGGTCATCATCGCACCAGTGGAACAGGAAGAACCAGCTAACATGATATTTACACAAAATAACACCACTTCTCTCGTCTTCTCGTTTGTTTTTTTTATTTTATGCTAAACCAATTCAGAAGAAAAGACCGTTAACTTAGAACATTTCAAGCCAGAATAGTGCATACGGTTCGATGTTAGTCTGAGGTTCACCCATGCGTATCCACAGACTCTGACCATGTTTTTTTCTTTTTCTTTTTATACCACACATCCTGACACACAGACACTACAAACACCCACGTCCACACACCAGTACATAAATCCACAGACACCAATGATGAAGGACCGCAATGGAAACAAGCCTATGGCTTTATTGTGTTTATTTTAATCCTATTGTTAAATGGTGATATGTATACCTGTTCATCTTGTGTTCAAAAATGTATATATGTTATTCCATTCTAAATCAATAAACCATTATATCTATCTGTGCTCTGTACTGTGCTCTGCAACTGTGTCAAAAGCCAGGAAATGAAATACATGGATGAGCAAACACTTCCTCTGTCTAGACATCAATGTGGCTACGGGCCTACTGTAGTTACACTTGGCTACCGAAGCTGCCACATCATGCCTGAAGCTCAACAAGCGACCCAATGATAAGGTAAAGGTACACATGAACTTTGAACTGGTTACACCCTGCACTGGCAACTTAAGCCCTATATAAACTGACTAAACTATAGGATCTTTCATTTCAAGCTATGAGTACAGTAGGTAGCGTAGATGCTGTGTGTATGTGCGAGTGTGTGTATGTATACAAGTGTGTGTGTGTGTGTGTGTGTGTGTGTGTGTGTGTGTGTGTCTCTCCTGAGAGGTATGGGAGGGAGGGGGCCAATTTGTATGACGTAATATACAGTATATTTGGGGAAGAAGGGGGGGGTGATGGAGAGTGGGGGCCTTGGCGACACATAACACTTGACATGATAAATATAGGAATACACTTACGATATGTAGGCTGGATAAACGAATCCGATTAGGTTACACAGGAGGGAAGCTCCATACCCAATAACCAAGTAAATTGCGAGTAAGCCAACGATAGCTGGAAGAACACAGAAGAATGCAAAATGTTTTATTTCATTTTTATTATTAGGATATTTACAATGCAGTACACGGTAAATACATATTCTACCATGGTCGTCACAATGAACAACCGTATGTAACGGGCTCTACAATGATTTACAAATAATGATGATGATAATAATAATGATAATAAAAACAACAATCCTTCATATCTAGAGAATCAGGTTCACCGTGAGAGAAATTGAAGGCAGATCTCAGATCGGTCATAAACACCATGCCACTGGTTTTCCTTCGCAATAAAAAGAAGGCCCCCTTGTGCCCCCCGTCACCAGCCTCTCTCGCATTAAATATAATAATCAGGAATAATTAAACGACTTACCGAGGGCGATATAGGACCTGTTAACTCCCGTTTTATCCTCGATCTTTCCCAAAAGGTCTGTCATAAAATTCTTCTCGCGTAGAAACTTGTCAAAGCGTTCCTTTATTCCCTGTAGTGCCATGGCTGCGGCTCCTTCCTTCCTCCTGGACAGTATGGCAGCAGCAGCGGAATATGGAATATGATCAGCGCTCCTCTGAAGCTGAATCTGCGACAAGCTGCGCCTCTCTGCCCCCCTGTGACGTCACTGCGATATGCCTGCAGCCACACCCTGTTTGATGCAATAGGAATAGGGTAAATCTGCAGAGCCGCAAGCCCAACGTCTGGGCGGGGCTTCGGGGCTTGTACTCGGTTTGACTGTGCACTGTGTAGTAGTCAGTTTGTGCTGTTTATTTTTTACAAGCAGTGAGGACTCGACAGCATTTGTATAGTCAAGTCAAGAGATTTATTTGTCACGGCATACAAGTATACAATGAAATGCGGGTGGTCTTGCCCGCAACGATGTGCAAATAACATAATATAATCAACATTGTGCAATAAACAAGTTTGATTGATTGATTGAATTGATTGAATGATTGAAAAGTTTATTAACAGATTGCAGAATGGGTACAGTACAGTACAGCTCAATACATACAATTGTTAAGAGGATGCAGACCTGAGAAAGACTTTCGTCTTGTTTCCATCAGGGTCCTCCATTTTCAATTCATCATAATGAATGAATAAGTAACATTGTGCAATAAACAAGTAACATGTTAGGGCATATAATACTTATGTATATATACATAAGTTATTTACAGAGCATGGAGGACATACTAGGTCCTTTGGTAGTGTCTTTCTGTACATGCTAATTTATACAATCTCCGGTTACCGTTATACTATACTATTTTTAAAGTGACCCTTCTTGGTGGCCATAAGTGTGGGCGTGTGCAGCATGAGTGTGTGTCTGCTCATGTTAAAGTGGCTGCTAGTGTGTGGGCGTGTACAGTGTGTGTGTTGTGTGTGTGCTCATGTGTGCTTGTGTGTGGAGAGTTCAGTGTTCAGGGCTCTGATGGCCTGGGGGAAGAAGCTGAGCCGAAGTCTCTCTGTCCTAGTAGCTGGTGTTCGCAGGCGTCTGCCTGACCTGAGCAGCATGAACAGGCTGTTGTTGGGGTGGTGAGGGTCTTTCATTATTCTGCAGGCTCTGGATTTGCACCTCTTGTTGTATTCTCGAAGACACTCTGATGTCACGAGACCGCCGCCATCTTGGTATAGGGGGGCCATACGGATTTCTACCATCAAATGCATGCGTTGAGGTCCGTTTTTATTACATGTTTTATCACATTCTTGTTCATTTCATAACATTTTCATATGATTTGTTTTAAAAATATTGAGGCCAACATGGCATTTCACTATTTCGAAAGCCTTTCTGGTGATTCTAAGGCGAGATATGAGTCAAAGATCTCCCCCTGATTGACTTGACATAATGTCCATACAAAACACCTGCAGACATGGCCATCTCGAATACCCAAATTGAAGCTGCTGTGTTACGTTTTGTACTAGTAACAAACACAGAAATCCAAATCGCAAGTTTTATATAATACCAGCTGATGCATCACGGAGGAAAAAGTGGCTGGTGGCTAACGTTCGGCTAACTCGCTCTGTGTTGTGGTCATGGTAGCTACATGCTAAGCTAACGTTAATTACATAATATCGAACCGATAGGAGCTTATCTTATCTAATCTTACGTGGTGGTACCACGTGTGCCACTACCCGATCAAACATCCACGTAAGATTAGATAAGATAAGCTCCTATCGGTTCGATATTATGTAATTAACGTTAGCTTAGCATGTAGCTACCACAACCACAACACAGAGCGAGTTAGCCGAACGTTAGCCACCAGCCACTTTTTCCTCTGTGATGGTATAAAACTTGCGATTTGGATTTCTGTTTTTGTCATTAGTACAACGCGTAACACAGCAGCTCTTTGGCATTGTGAAGGACTGAAGAAAATTCCGCTTGATAGTCTTTAATTTGACGCTTTAACGATCCGTTTCTGCACTAAATGAACCGTACACAATGTACCAGGCGGGGCAGTTTCCCCCCACGCTGCAGTTGCCTAGCAACAACAGACAGGAAGTTGACTTCGAGAATAGAACCTGCAGGGGTGGTAGTGCAATACCCGTGGTACGCTCGGCTGAGCGCACCACTCTCTGTAGGGCCTTCTTGTCCTGTGCCGTGCTGTTTCCATACCAGGCAGTGATGTTTCCAGTCAAGATGCTCTCTACAGCTCCGGAGTAGAAGGACTGGAGTATCTTCCCAGATACTCTGAACTTCCTTAACTGTCTCAGGTGGTAGAGGCGCTGCTTCGCCTTTTTTACGACTGAATATTTCTGTGTTCCGTGTTGCAGGTTAGGGTTAGGGTTAAGGTTAGGGTTAAGGTTAAGGTTAGGGTTAAGGTTAGGGTTAAGGTTAAAAATAAACAGCACAAACGGACTACTTCCGGGTTTTACAGGAAACAGAACAAGGTACAAGCCCTGACGCCCGCCCGCCCGCCCGTCCACACACAGTCAAACCGAGTACAAGCCCCGAAGCCCCGCCAGACGTTGGACTTGCGGCTCTGCAGATATACTCTACTCGTTTGATGACATTGCGAAATATATTCCTAATCTGATATATAATAATAATAATAATAATAATAATAATAATAATAATAATAATAATAATAATAATAATAATAATAATAATAATAATAATAATAATAATAATAATAATAATAATAATAATAATAATAATAATAATAATAATAATAATAAATAATAATGATAATAACTTTATTTATATATCACCATTCGTACAGATTGCAGCTCACAAAGTGCTTAACACACAAAGAAAACTAAACAAAAGGATAACAATTATAGACATAGACACACTCATAAAATAAGGATGGAAAGGATAAGACATTAAAATGATACAAATGGTAATAAAACAATTAGATAAGATAGTAAAATTAGCTAAGACAATAAAAAAGCTGGGTACAACATTAGGAAGGATAGGCCAATGACCAAGTGTAATGATGAGCCCTTTACATTTGTATATCATGTTACAGATTGTTGTATTAAAAGCTTTCAGGTGTAATTTTTTTTGGTTCTGTCTATTCTATCTTTTGTATTGTATGACTCAGCTTTATGCTATTTATGATACTGAAATGATGACGATGAAATGTTGGCTTGTCATCATACCAGAGACGAGACGTTGTGGCGGTGAAGCTGTTCAAATTAAAGTAAATACTTTGCCTATTTGATTAGATTTTGTATGTTTGTTAGATTGATTACCGCCCCATAATATAGAGGAGAAAAAAAGGGTCGAGGGGATGCGTTCACTCACCTCTAGGCTGTCTTTGTTCCGGTCACAGTAGTGTGTCATCTTGGTACTCACCTCTAGGCTGTCTTTGTTCCGGTCACAGTAGTGTGTCATCTTGGTACTCACCTCTAGGCTGTCTTTGTTCCGGTCACAGTAGTGTGTCATCTTGGTACTCGAAGGTCTTGGATCAATGTAACCTCAACCTAACTTGTTCCCTTGTTCGAGCATATACCACCGCAACACTTCCGGTATTGTGAGCCCATGGGAGAGAGTGGGGGAATGAATGAATGAATGAATGAATGAATGACAACTTTATTTAACAGATTGCAGAATGGGTACAATACAGTACGGCTCAATACACACAATTGTTAAGGGGATGCAGACCAGGCGGGGGGCGCGTGAATTAATGTTGATTATTTAGAGCCTAGACGTAAGTGGTTGTAGAAGCCGTAGCTACAACCACTCACGTTAAGGCTCTAATCAACATTCATTAATTTGATCAACATTTATTCATTTTATCCCCCCGCGCTCTTTCCCCCTCACGAGCTCCATGTAACGCGGAAGTGCAGTGGTCTATCCCCTCCCCCTCACAAGCTCCATGTAACGCGGAAGTGCGGCGGTCTATCCCCTCCCCCCCACGAGCTCCATGTAACGCGGAAGTGCAGTGGTCTATCCCCTCCCCCCCGCGAGCTCCATGTAACGTGGAAGTGCAGTGGTCTATCCCCTCCCCCCGCGAGCTCCATGTAACGCGGAAGTGCAGTGGTCTATCCCCTCCCCCCGCAAGCTCCATGTAACGCGGAAGTGCAGTGGTCTATCCCTTCCCCCCCCCGCGAGCTCCATGTAACGTAACGCAGAAGTGCAGTGGTCCATCCCCTCTGTGTGATTTCGAAACCTAGCCGCATTTCTGGCAAGACGCTCTCTGATTGGCCGACGCCTGTTTCTACACTGGTTAAGCTTAGGCACTCTTTGAAGTTGGTTAAGGTTAGAGTTTGTCTTAGAGCGTGACGGCACGTTCTTTCGCCGGTTAAGCTTAGGCACTCTTTCGAAGTTGGTTAAGGTTAGAGTTTGTCTTAGAGCATGGCGATAGAACGCCAGGTAGTTTGCGGGCTGTTCGACGTGGAAATGGGCAAAGACACAGCTCGTCACGCGATTGGGCAAACGTGTCAGTGGCCAATCAGAGAGCGCCAGTCAGTGCCAATCAGAGAGCGTCTGCCAGAAATGCGGCTAGGTTTCGAAATCACGCATCCCCTCCCCCTCGCGAGCTCCAGGTAACGCGGAAGTGCAGTGGTCCATCCCCTCCGCGTGTTTACCAAACCTAGCCGCATTTCTGGCAGACGCTCTCTGATTGGCCGACGCCTGTTTCTACACTGGTTAAGCTTAGGCACTCTTCGAAGTTGGTTAAGGTTAGAGTTTGTCTTAGAGCATGGCGATAGAACGCAAGGTAGTTTGCAGGCTGTTCGACGCGGAAATGGGCAAAGACACAGCTCGTCACGCGATTGGGCAAACATGTCAGTGGCCAATCAGAGAGTGTCAGTCAGTGCCACTGCCACTGCCAATCAGAGAGCGTCTGCCAGAAATGCGGCTAGGTTTGGTAATCACGCATCCCCTCCCCCTCGCGAGCTCCATGCAACGCGGAAGTGCAGTGGTCTAACCAGTATCCCCTCCCCCTCGCGAGCTCCATGTAACGCGGAAGTGCAGTGGTCCGTCCGCGAGTTCCATAGGATAAGACACTTTGACAGACAGACGAAGTAGACGAATGGTATTTTAAAAACGTCAACTCGGTCGGCCTCACGTCGCGTGTGATTGGCTGAAGAACTTTTCCGCAAATTAAACGCACAGAGCAGACGACGACGACGACCCCCTTTTTCGAGTGCGCGGTGGGGGAGTTTTTGTTTTTAGCTTCGCCAGTTCGCTTAGCTACATATACTTATTTATGTAAACTTGTGGTGATTTACACAACCCCGTTAACACAAGTGTTCCACAACCGACAGCCGGCAAACATGAACTCGAACGGGGAGTCGAGAGATAGTAGGTGAAAGGAAGGAAGAAGAAAAAAACAGCTCGCTGGCTTTAAAGCTTTGCGTCGTTTTGCTTTTTCCGCCAAATAGTTCCTTGAGCTCGGGATGTTTTTAACCTCATCATGGAAACAAAGAGAGTGGAGATCCCCTCCAGCCTACTGGACGACCTCTGCAGGTGATGATCACACGTTCGAGTCCCAAGCCCAAAACACCAGACACGATTATTACTCTGGTTTATTATGACCCTTCCTTCCTTGGACACAGACACCACAATACAATCACCCAACATCTCTCTGGCTTGTTTATCTGTGTCTGTCTCGGGTTAATGTTTGTCTGTCTGTCTGTCTCGGGTTAATGTTTATCTGTCTGTCTCAGGTTAATGTTAGCCCAGGTGATATCTAGCCTGTTTATCTGTCTGTCTCAGGTTAATGTTAGCTCGGGTGATATCTCTAGCCTGTTTATCTGTCTGTCTCAGGTTAAGGTTTATCTGTCTGTCTCAGGTTAATGTTAGCTCAGGTGATATCTCTAGCCTGTTTATCTGTCTGTCTCAGGTTAATGTTTGTCTGTCTGTCTCAGGTTAATGTTAGCTCAGGTGATATCTAGCCTGTTTATCTGTCTGTCTGGTTAATGTTAGCTCAGGTGATATCTCTAGCCTGTTTATCTGTCTGTCTCAGGTTAAGGTTTGTCTGTCTGTCTCAGGTTAAGGTTTGTCTGTCTCAGGTTAAGGTTTATCTGTCTGTCTCAGGTTAAGGTTAGCTCAGGTGATATCTCTAGCCTGTTTATCTGTCTGTCTCAGGTTAAGGTTAGCTCAGGTGATATCTCTAGCCTGTTTATCTGTCTGTCTCAGGTTAATGTTAGCTCAGGTGATATCTAGCCTGTTTATCTGTCTGTCTCAGGTTAAGGTTAGCTCAGGTGATATCTCTAGCCTGTGTATCTGTCTGTCTCAGGTTAATGTTTGTCTGTCTGTCTCAGGTTAATGTTAGCTCACTAAGCTCAGGTGATCTCTAGCCTGTTTATCTGTCTGTCTCAGGTTAATGTTTGTCTGTCTGTCTCAGGTTAATGTTAGCTCAGGTGATCTCTAGCCTGTTTATCTGTCTGTCTCAGGTTAAGGTTTGTCTGTCTGTCTCAGGTTAAGGTTTGTCTGTCTGTCTCAGGTTAAGGTTTGTCTGTCTGTCTCAGGTTAAGGTTAACTCAGGTGATATCTAGCCTGTTTATCTGTCTGTCTCAGGTTAAGGTTAGTCTGTCTCAGGTTAAGGTTAGTCTGTCTCAGGTTAAGGTTAGCTCAGGTGACGCCAGGCTCGGTTCCATAAAGCTAGCTAGTTTGTTGTGATATAGAATGTGTTCATAATATTGATGGGACGATAATAAACACCAAGCAGGTTAGCTAGCTGGTGCTTCTTTCCAGCCCCGCTTCATGGACGTCAATGTGTTAATCACACCTTTTCCTGCCCCCCCCCCCAGTCGCTTCATCCTCCACATCCCCAGCGAGGAGAGGGACAACGCCATCCGTGTTTGTTTCCAGATCGAGCTGGCCCACTGGTTCTACCTGGACTTCTGCATGCAGAACACACCAGGACTACCTCAGTGTGGGATAAGGGATTTCGCCAAGGCTGATATCCTTGCATATTAATTATAATAATAATAATAATAATACATTTTAAAGCCTTGCACAAAATGAGTCCCCTTCTATCACTAACATTATTGTTTAAGCATTTTTGGTTGAAATAAAGGTAGTTATAACTAAGGTTTTTAATTTGTCGTTAAAAAAGAACTACACTTACCAGTAGTTCAGTGCTGTCGCCGTCGGCAGCCCCAGAGAGAAGTGTAGTTCCTCAGTGAAACGAAAACATAAACGTTATTTAGCTACCTTTACGATTAATTGCGAATTTTTTCATGTTGAGCTGTAGATTGTGGATGAATACAACACACAGAATGGTACACCATGCCAATGTTCATGCTTTATTTGTTTTAAACAAGACGATTTTGGAAATGGGTTCATTGGAAATACATGGCGATTTCAAGAGGGGTGGGCCACGCGGGAAACACCAATGACGTAACTACTACACCAGCCACTGGTGATGTAGCAACCTATTGTCCTCTGATGATGTAGCAACCTATTGTCCTCTGGTGATGTAGCAACCTATTGTCCTCTGATGATGTAGCAACCTATTGTCCTCTGGTGATGTAGCAACCTATTGTCCACTGGTGATGTAGCAACCTATTGTCCACTGGTGATGTAGCAACCTATTGTCCTCTGGTGATGTAGCAACCTATTGTCCACTGGTGATGTAGCAACCTATTGTCCTCTGGTGATGTAGCAACCTATTGTCCACTGGTGATGTAGCAACCTATTGTCCTCTGGTGATGTAGCAACCTATTGTCCTCTGGTGATGTAGCAACCTATTGTCCACTGGTGATGTAGCAACCTATTGTCCTCTGGTGATGTAGCAACCTATTGTCCTCTGGTGATGTAGCAACCTAGTGTCCTCTGATGATGTAGCAACCTATTGTCCACTGGTGATGTAGCAACCTAGTGTCCTCTGATGATGTAGCAACCTATTGTCCACTTATGATGTAGCAACCTATTGTCCTTTGGTGATGTAGCAACCTATTGTCCTCTGGTGATGTAGCAACCTAGTGTCCTCTGATGATGTAGCAACCTATTGTCCACTGATGATGTAGCAACCTATTGTCCTCTGGTGATGTAGCAACCTATTGTCCACTGATGATGTAGCAACCTATTGTCCTCTGATGATGTAGCAACCTATTGTCCTCTGGTGATGTAGCAACCCATTGTCCTCTGGTGATGTAGCAACCTATTGTCGTCTGGTGATGTAGCAACCTATTGTCCTCTGGTGATGTAGCAACCTATTGTCCTCTAATGATGTAGCAACCTATTGTCCTCTGGTGATGTAGCAACATATTGTCCACTGGTGATGTAGCAACCTATTGTCCTCTGATGATGTAGCAACCTATTGTCCTCTGATGATGTAGCAACCTATTGTCCTCTGATGATGTAGCAACCCATTGTCCACTGGTGATGTAGCAACCTATTGTCGTCTGGTGATGTAGCAACCTATTGTCCTCTGGTGATGTAGCAACCTATTGTCCTCTGATGATGTAGCAACCTATTGTCCTCTGGTGATGTAGCAACCTATTGTCCTCTGGTGATGTAGCAACCTATTGTCCTCTGGTGATGTAGCAACCTATTGTCCTCTGGTGATGTAGCAACCTATTGTCCTCTGGTGATGTAGCAACCTATTGTCCTCTGATGATGTAGCAACCTATTGTCCTCTGATGATGTAGCAACCTATTGTCCACTGATGATGTAGCAACCTATTGTCCACTGATGATGTAGCAACCCATTGTCCACTGGTGATGTAGCAACCTATTGTCGTCTGGTGATGTAGCAACCTATTGTCCTCTGGTGATGTAGCAACCTATTGTCCTCTGATGATGTAGCAACCTATTGTCCTCTGGTGATGTAGCAACCTATTGTCCTCTGGTGATGTAGCAACCTATTGTCCACTGGTGATGTAGCAACCTATTGTCCTCTGGTGATGTAGCAACCTATTGTCCTCTGGTGATGTAGCAACCTATTGTCCTCTGATGATGTAGAAACCTATTGTCCTCTGATGATGTAGCAACCTATTGTCCTCTGATGATGTAGCAACCTATTGTCCACTGATGATGTAGCAACCTATTGTCCACTGATGATGTAGCAACCTATTGTCCTTGACAGCCAGGCACTTTTCCACCACTGCCCGTTCCTGCTGCCTCACGGTCAGGATGTACAGAAGGTTATAGAGCAATGGAAGGAATACAAGATGGGCGTCCCGACCTATGGTGCAATTATCCTAGACGAAACACTCGAAAATGTGAGTACTTGATGATGATACACTGATAGCAGTACAAGCACAAATGACCAGGTTCGAGCTATTGTGGCCAGGTACTTGGGTTACGTACCACACAATCTCGTACCGGCAAAAGAGGCTTCAAGTTCAAGCACTTAATTAGTAGTAGTTCTTTATTCAGTCATCACACACAATACAATAATGCACAATCATTCCAGACTATGGTCTTTGATTATTTCAGCAGTGACTGAAAAGGTACAGCCTGAAGCACAATGCTTATATATGCCTGTCCTATATTCTTATAAAAAATTAAGCCTACAAAACATAAACAAAAAAAATAACAATAAGAATTATTCACATTTGTAACCTTCAAACATAACTATGCAAACCATTTTTTGGGGAAAACCAAATCAGAATTGCCATATCAAAAGTGTCACGCCCTATGTGTTTTGTATTGTTTACTGTAATATGTGATATATTTGTATTTTATGATATGAAATATGTTTATTATAACTAGTGATGCACCGATGTGAAAATTGTGATACCGTTATTAATATTGCTGTTCTGGCCGATACCGATATTTACCGATGTTGATTTCTCTGTATAGAAAACACTTTTTTTTATGATAATCGAATAAAGAGCTATTTTCCAAAATGCCTTTGTAACTTATTTTCAGAAATGACTGATATTTTGAAACTATTTAAGGCCAAAACATGTAAAAAGAAATTATTTTTATTTTTTTAAACTTTTTTTTTTTAAAATAAAGGCCCATATCGGACCGATATATCGTGCATCACTCATTATAACTATGTTGTACCCCCCCCCCCCCCCCCCCAGGCGTTGCTTGTCCAGGGCTACCTGGCGAAGTCGGGCTGGGGCTTTCCTAAGGGGAAGGTGAACGAGGACGAGGCTCCCCACGACTGTGCCGTTAGAGAGGTGAGTCCAGGTGTTAGAGAGGTGAGTCCAGGTCACCTGTTAGAGAGGTGAGTCCAGGTCACCTGTTAGAGAGGTGAGTCCAGGTGTTAGAGAGGTGAGTCCAGGTCACCTGTTAGAGAGGTGAGTCCAGGTGTTAGAGAGGTGAGTCCAGGTCACCTGTTAGAGAGGTGAGTCCAGGTGTTAGAGAGGTGAGTCCAGGTGTTAGAGAGGTGAGTCCAGGTGTTAGAGAGGTGAGTCCAGGTGTTAGAGAGGTGAGTCCAGGTGTTAGAGAGGTGAGTCCAGGTCACCTGTTAGAGAGGTGAGTCCAGGTGTTAGAGAGCTGAGTCCAGGTGTTAGAGAGGTGAGTCCAGGTCACCTGTTAGAGAGGTGAGTCCAGGTGTTAGAGAGGTGAGTCCAGGTCACCTGTTAGAGAGGTGAGTCCAGGTGTTAGAGAGGTGAGTCCAGGTGTTAGAGAGGTGAGTCCAGGTGTTCGAGAGGTGAGTCCAGGTCACCTGTTAGAGAGGTGAGTCCAGGTGTTAGAGAGGTGAGTCCAGGTCACCTGTTAGAGAGGTGAGTCCAGGTGTTAGAGAGGTGAGTCCAGGTGTTAGAGAGGTGAGTCCAGGTCTCCCCCCTCCCTGTCCTCTCTCTCCCCCTCGCTCTCTCCCCCCCCCTCTCTCTCGCTCTCCCCTCTCTCTCCCTCCCTCTCTCTCTCCCTCTTCCCCCTCTCTCTCCCTCCCTATCTCTCACTCTCCCCCCTCTCTCCAATTGATATCCAATTGAAATTGAGGAAAAAGCTGACTAACTAAGACCAATGAATTAGGCCTAATGAAGAAGAAAGTATAGAAGTATAACTAATGCCTTCCAGAATAGAAAAGTAGAAATATCCAAATAAAGTTTGGGTCATCAGTCCTAAGTCAGTTAGACTGTATTTCTTGTTGACCAAAGGCCTGCTTGTGCGCAAGGCCATCTCCAAGACTACACACTCTATATCTCTTTCTCTCTCTCTCTCCCCCTCTATTTCTCTCTCTCTCTCACTTGCCCTCTTTCTCTCCCTCCCTCACGTGCTGTCTTCTGCCAATCGGAGCGTAGATCAGTGCTCACTCACCCACACCGATTCACTGCCAAAAACTCGGCTACAACAAGGACTTTATGATTATTAAAAGATCAAAATACTGGTACTTTTCAAGTGTTGTTGTGCGTCAAAAGGACCACGTAAGTAAACGTTATGCTGACGTGTCGAGCTCACCTAAAAAGTGCAGCAACGTTATAATGTTACTAGCATTTGTTAGATGACATGACCATATAAATCATTAACCGTAGTTCCCTGTCGGTAATGTTATTGCTATAGTAGCTTTCGGAATCCTATTGACTTAATAATAATTAACTTTATTTGTATGGCACCTTTCGTACAGAAACTGCAGCTCAAAGTGCTTCACAACAGAAAAAAAGCCAGGCATAAAATGAGCACATAAAGTGCAGACATATAAAATCAGTTTTTTACAGTGCTATAAAATTGTTCTGGATTACTGTTCAACAGTTGAAAGTCGTCTTTACCTTCTCTGTTTGGTATCCACAGTTTAAAACTTGAGTCTTCCCTCCCGTTTGATACCCACATAAGCCCACTTAATCGACAATCAGTCTATCTAGCAAACCCTTTTAACAGACGTTGGCTATTTTATAATTGTCAAAACAATTGCTTACGGTAGTATATTGGCAAGAGGCTCCTCCTGTAGTGACCTATTCAGCGTCTCTCGGCTCCGACAGCCGGTCTGCGGGTCATTACCGTTACTCTACGGCATGTATTTATGATGGTCGGTGATGAAGAAACGTTTGCGAATCACTTAATGCTTTAAAGCTGATGATTTTTGGACAATCGGAGGCTGGGAAAAGTTGTAAAGCTGCAGTAGGTAACTTTGGATAAAAGAGTGTGTTTACCTGCCCGGCAGAAATAGAGCAAAGCTCTGCATCACTTTCCAAGCCTGTGCACGTGTAGCCGGTCTCGTATTGCCATCTCTGCGTTGTGTTACAGTTCGACCCCTGTTAAGGGATTGCCCAGAGTGCAGACCACTATACCAAGAGGTGAATTCACTCCTTGGTAACGTGTCTGTATGCCTTTTTTTTTAAGGGGGAGTGAGTTTAACTTGCAGTACCGCTACTTGCCACAGTCACTTCCCAACACTCCATCGTGACTGTGAATATACTCGCGGTATCTCCGTTACACACGCGCAACAAAGGCTTTCCACAGACTCTCAGAGGCACCAGCCACTTTGAGCTTAATCAAAACATCTTTACATTAGGTTAGAGAGAGAGGTATATTCCTATAGCACCTCCCAGAGGGAAGGAGGGCAAATGGTCTGTTTGGGGTGGGAGGTGTCCTTGACGATACTGTGTGCCTTCCTCAGACATCGTCGTTTTGCAGGGAGTGATGTACCGGTGATGCGTTGGGTGGTTTTTTCACCACCCTCTGCAGTGCTTTTCCGGTCTGAGCCAGTGCAGTTGCCGTACCAGACCGTGATGATGCAGTTGGTGAGGATGCTTTCTATGGCGCCTCGGTGGAAGTGCACCAGAATCTGAGGAGACGGGTGGGCTTTCCTCCGTCTCCTCAGGAAGAAGAGGCGCTGGTGAGCCTTCTTGACCAGTGACGAGGTGTTGAGGGTCCAAGAGAGGTCCTCGGAGATGTGGACTCCCAGGAAGCTGGACACATGCTCAAACGCTACCCCTGTAGGCCCACTCGGGTACTGCACCTTCCCCCTGTAGGCCCACTCGGGTACTGCACCTCCCCCTGTAGGCCCACTCAGATACTGCACCTCCTCCCTGTAGGCCCACTCAGGCTTACTCACTATTGTGTCGTCTGCAAACTTGATAATGGTGTTGGAGCCGAGTACAGCCATACAGGAGTACAGTCATACAGGAGTACAGTCGTACAGGAGTACAGTCGTACAGGAGTACAGTCATACAGGTACAGTCGTACAGGTACAGGAGTAACCGAGGGCTGCCTTCACACGTTTGGTGAGTGGGCTGTACTTGGGTAGAAGCAACAGAGAAAGGTGGTCTGCTCGTCCCAGGTGGTGTAAATCTGGTTTAATATCTCGTCTCCTCTCGTGGGGCAGGAGACGTGCCGATGGGATTTGTGGAGCACAGTCTTTAGGTCCTGTGACGATAAAGGCCGCCTCTGGGTGCGAGTTCTGTTGCTAATGGCAGCAGGCAACTCCTTCATTACTAGATTAGCATTAGCATCTGATGGCAGGTATGCTGCAGACGGAATACAGGGTTCGCACAAGGTCCTTGTTAGTGCTTAAAGTGCTTGATTTATTACAAAAAAAGTCAAGACCTGGAATTCCTTGAAAACAGCCAATATTTTTTTAACAAGGTGCTTTTCTAAGTCCTTGAAATTCAAATCAATCAAAGTTTTGTTCATCCATGATAAAATGGTGTGCTCCTGCACACAAATCAAAGTAAAACAGTCCATAGGAAATGATGACCACGGATATCAAAACTTCTATATGTAAGGGATAATGTATAGCGGCGAGGCGCCTCGGTATTTTAAACTCCGTGTCGGTCAATTATTTTGCGACAATGACAGAGTATAGCTATACATTATCCCGCTTATTACATGGATAACTTACTAACAATATACCTAATTCATTTTACACCATCGACAAGACGAGATCAAATGCAGACGCAGTTCTGTTCTGTCGCAGCCGGCAGGTCTGTGGTCTGATTGCACTGATGACTGAGTGCAGCTGTGCATATGCTGAGCAGCTTTCATGACTGCGATCTGTGTGTCAGTGGGCTTGATTGGTCCAGCTGCGCACAGCGGTCATTATTGCTCGGCAGAGGTCCGTTATCGAGTAATAACGGACCTCTGACGAGCGCTATTGACCAATCACAAAAACGCCATGTAATAAGTGGAATTAATTAATGGTATTAATGTTGGATGTCCCCTTTTTAACGGTGCTATAGATAGAAGTTTTTATAACATTTAGATAAAAACAAATGTGATAAAACATCCACAGAGCTTTTAGAAAGGTGCAGAATAAATGTACTGCTTTCCCCCAAAGAAATTATTGATTGATTGAATTGGTCATTAAATTTTTTTTTTAAATTCGGGTCCAAAATAAATGTTGTTGTTTACATGCTGCGTGAATGTATCCCCTCCCTATTCCCCATGTGGAAAAAAGGTCACTTAAAAAAAACATAACTACCGTACTTTTTGCACTATAAGCCGCACCTGAATATAAGCCGCAGCAGCTAAATTGAATGATGTGTACATATATAAGCCGCACTGCACTATAAGCCGCAGGTGTTTTAATGTTTAATTACCATATGCAAGGGTTCGTGCACAGAGGGGATTGTCGGGAAAGAGATGGCTGTTTGAGGAAGCTCCCATTTATTAACATTTTTGTTTAAACAGGAACGATAGCCAGTTAGCAGCGCCGGGTACAGTAGGTAGCAACGTTAGCTCTCATAACGTTAGCCAGTTAGCAGCGCCGGGTACAGTAGGTAGCAACGTTAGCTCTCATAACGTTAGCCAGTTAGCAGCTGCAGGTACATATAGGTAGCAATGTTAGCTCTCATAACGTTAGCCAGTTAGCAGCGCCGGGTACAGTAGGTAGCAACGTTAGCTCTCATAACGTTAGCCAGTTAGCAGCACCGGGTACAGTAGGTAGCAATGTTAGCTCTCATAACGTTAGCCAGTTAGCAGCGCCGGATACAGTAGGTAGCAACGTTAGCTCTCATAACGTTAGCCAGTTAGCAGCACCGGGTACAGTAGGTAGCAACGTTAGCTCTCATAACGTTAGCCAGTTAGCAGCGCCGGATACAGTAGGTAGGCAGCATGTTGAAAGAGGAGCCCTGAGCTGCTCATACACTAGACTCTTGCCGTAATGGTTTGTTGACGTGAGGGGGAGGAGGAGGGGCAAGGCGTGCACTGCTGCAGCAGATTTAGGAGTCTGATCTGACGGTCACAGAGCTGAGGGAGTGCGCCCAGTTAGCTGTAAAAATCCATAGATTAGCCACATCGTTATATAAGCCGCAGGGTAGAAAAATGGGGGGAAAAGTCGTGGCTTATAGTCCGAAAAATACGGTATGTTTTTGTATAGTTATATATAATAGTATATTGTATAGTCGTGTATATATCGCTGCTGTCGGGACAAAACCTCATAACTCCAAAAACCCAACTTTTCAGCAGATGATAAAAACTAACACAGATTTGAGGGTGAATAGAGTTAGGAGGTTTAGACAGATGATCGGTTTAATGCTTTCCCATTGTTTAAACTTTGTAAAACCCACACACATATGGAGGATGATCTACGGAGTTGATTTATATAATAAAAAAAAAATTCAAAAAATGGAGTTATGAGGTTTTGTCCCGACAGCAGCGATATGACTCATTACCTTCAATTCATAAGCTTAGTATTGTATTTTATCTTAGTACTTTTTATCATGTCTATTTTATTATCTATTCTATTTTATTCTATTATTATTTGTATTTTTTAGCACAATCAAGGCTGGCATGGCCACCTTCATTTCACTACTACATGTCTCGTGTACGTATGTATGTGACAAATAAATCTCTTGAATCTCGGAACGCACCTGATTGGCTGAATGTTATCTATAGCACTTTTTTTTTTAACACTTTGATTGCCTAAGGCTAAATTCATGATATACCATCCCTTGCCAGCTCTATTTGTCTATGGAGAAGTTCCCCTTCTTTGCAGGGCTATAACTTTTTAAATTCTATTGCTAAATTGCCATTATTAGGGCCCATTCAATGTCCTATATGTATTGTTCAGGGTGTATGAACGTTAAACTTTTTCATTCACATATTCATACTAAAATATGATCTAAAGTATAAGTATGTTTTCATCTCTTTCTGCAGCTTTCTCCAGAACGTGATTTATAGCCCCAAATGCATTATATTGATGATCAAATACAGTTTGATAGCAATCGGTGCGATATAAAAAAATCCAACTGGACGGACTTCTGGAAGTTACTACACGTCATCTGATGTTGACCGGATGGGCGAGGGGGCGTTTATAATTCCGTGGGCAGCGTTATACCATTCATCTAATGTGGGTCAAATGTTCATCATAGCAGTTAGTATCGAAGACGGTAACGTTACACGCTGAAACTCACCCCAGTCTCCGCGGGCCGTTGGGCGATCAGCGTGGGGTAGACAGTTTTCCATTATGGGATGTCGAAATACCCGGTCCATTTCCAGGTTGTATAATACTATATACGTCCAAATCATGTTGTTTATCGAGTTATTTGCAACCGATCGATGTCCAGTGTATCAAGATGGAGTCCCGGGACCTATAGCGAGTGCCCGGAAGTAATATGGGTGATCAGCACTTCATCCACATAACTTCCTGTTTGGCGCTTCTGCCGATCGGCCACCAGATGGCGCTCTTGAACCGCTAGAGGATTGAGAGGAGCTCAGAACTGTGTGTGAAGGCTGCGGATGGAAAATATGATTCTGATCACAGATTTTTGAAATATTGATATTAAAGACGAGTTACGGCGTCCTCGGCAACTTGAGCATGGCGGGGAAGGACGCCTAAACACGTTTTCGGCACTTAAAGTGTTAACAAAGAATTACTTGTGAGATATCTTTTGTGATCTTTTTTACAAGTTAATTTTGTGTGTACGGCTGACTCCCTGTGAATCCATGTTCCAGGTTATGGAGGAGACGGGGTTCGACATCAGAGATCTGATCTCCAAGGACATGTACATCGAGCAGAAGATCACCGACCAGCTGGCCCGACTGTACATAATACCAGGGGTGTCCAAGGACACCAAGTTTAACCCCAAAACGAGGAAGGAGATCAGGGTATAGTGACTTTACACTTCCTCTCATACTCAGTCTATTGTACAACTGTTGTTCAACACGTCTGAAGTTTGTTTCCCCTTAACCCTTTCACTGCCACACTACAGAAGGTTAACCCTTTACTATCACACTACCGACGGTTACCGTCGGTAGTGTGATAGTAAAGGGTTAACCTTCTGTAGTGTGGCAGTGAAAGGGTTAACCTTCTGTGTATTGTCGCAGTGAAAGGGTTAACCGTTTGGTAGTGCAGCAGTGAAAGGGTTAAATAAAGTCATCTGTGACACCATAGAGGCCTTGCACAAAATGTTTGTGTTTTTTTCTCTAGTTTTCAACATGGGTCACACACACGGGTAACACAGGAACATGGCAACGGAAGAGACGACGGTCCCTATGTGCACAGACGATGACATGCTATGACAACAGAAACATAACGATCAACAAAAACACAATAGTTTTGTTATAGCCTACTCCCTACTGTATCTCACGTTACCAAGCTAATGTCGAGCTATAGCCTACTGTATCTCACGTTACCAAGCTAATGTCGAGCTATAGCCTACTGTATCTCACGTTACCAAGCTAATGTCGAGCTATAGCCTACTGTATCTCACGTTACCAAGCTAATGTCGAGCTATAGCCTACTGTATCTCACGTTACCAAGCTAATGTCGAGCTATAGCCTACTGTATCTCACGTTACCAAGCTAATGTCGAGCTATAGCCTACTGTATCTCACGTTACCAAGCTAATGTCGAGCTATAGCCTACTGTATCTCACGTTACCAAGCTAATGTCGAGCTATAGCCTACTGTATATATATATTTCAAGTGTACCGGGGTTCGGGTTTGAAGATATGGTCATCCTAGCCTTGATACAAAAATATGTCACTGCTCCTAAATTTCTTTGTGTGCTCCTAAATGTTTTCATTTAGAAAAAAGTTAGGATAGAGCCCTGACTAACATGCTACTCTGTATCTACATGTCCTTGTTCTAGTTAGCATAGAGCCCTGACTAACATGCAAGGCCTCTACTCTGTATCTACATGTTCTAGTTAGCAATAGAGCCCTGACTAACATGCAAGGCCTCTCCTCTGTATCTACATAGAGCCCTGACTAACATGCAAGGCCTCTCCTCTGTATCTACATAGAGCCCTGACTAACATGCAAGGCCTCTACTCTGTATCTACATAGAGCCCTGACTAACATGCAAGGCCTCTCCTCTGTATCTACATGTCCTTGTTCTGTTCTTCTTGTAGAACATCGAGTGGTTCCCCATCGTGAAGCTCCCGTGTCACAGGAACGACATGACCCCCAAGTCCAAACTGGGACTCGCCCCAAACAAGTTCTTCATGGCCATTCCATTTGTACGGTGAGTGCAGAGATCTGACTGAAGATGAGACGATAAATAACTATTAAAAACAAACTAAAATAATTGTCCTCGTAGGAAAAGCAACAGATGTCAATATCAAAATTGAATGGCGGTTGCCTCTGGCATATATTGCATCCTACAACCTGTGTATTCTGGTTTTATGTATATCCATATTCTCATATTTAGATGTGTAGACTATCATACTACAGGAGCGTAGCTATGCGTGAGCCTAGCTCTGGGCGTTATTATATTGAATTTTTACGATATATTTTCAAAGGAGATATAGAATGAGATGATACCACTTATGTCCATATAGTTTGCTGTTGCGTTAAAAATAAATACATAACCTGTGCGACGCCTGCGTCTCTCCTCTCACGACTTCGCCCCCTCGCTCACAAGTCCTCTGCAACATGATGGAGGGACAGCTGCGCTCCAAATGTATTATTATTATTTGGAGACGGTTCAGATTTAAAACATCCAGTGAGCAGCAGAACCTGGACGCTTCGGGACGATGCGAGTAAAACCTTGTGTTGTCGATGAGCCTCTGGTCTGCTGTTCTTGATATGATACGATACATTTATTTATATTGCGCCCCTCAACCAATAGTCACATAGTATTAGTAATAGTAATAGTCGGCCCGGGGCGCATCCCGGGAGAGAAGAGAAACAAAAAGACGGGAACAATAAGAAAACAAAAAATACATGCAGGCCAACCAAGCAGATAGAGAACGTAATAATAGATAGATAAGAGACAGACATAATACACCAGTCATACTACAATACAAAAACTAGCTCATGGATTTTTTTTATGGCGAAAAGGTGGGTTTTGAGCATGGCCTTAAATGTCCGTAGAGTGCTTATAAATTTGATTTGATTTTGCTTGCAGATTCTAAGTTGAGTGGGAGCTTGTTCCAGAGTGTCGGTGCTGCGACTGCCACCAGTCTTGTGTGGGAGTTTAGGGCAGATTTGATTGATTCTTAAGCAAACCTACACTGAGATCTGGTCATACATTAAAAAATATATATATATATATATATATATACACAGTATATTTAAATTGGGTGAGGTTTCTATACATGATGCTAGTTGACAGTAGCTCAGCGTCGGTGCTGGTCGGTGGGCCTCTGGACAACAACACCTGCTGTCAGCGGAGAGACGGCTGAGAATAGGCTGCAGCAGCCGTTAATTATTTATACAGGCTTCAAACAACGTTAGTAACATGGCGTTTGCTGCACTTGTGTGTGTGTTTCTCTCTGTGTGTCTGTGTCTCTGTGTGCGTGTGAGTCTCTCTCTGTGTGTGTGCGTGTGTGTGTGTCTCTCTCTGTGTGTGTGTGCGTGTGTGTCTCTCTGTGTGTGTGTGTGTGCGTGTGGTGTGTGTGTTTCTCTCTGTGTCTGTGTCTCTGTGTGCGTGTGTGTCTCTCTGTGTGTGTGTGTGCGTCTCTCTGTGTGTGTGTCTCTGTGTGTGTGTGTGTGCGTCTCTCTGTGTGTGTGTCTCTGTGTGTGTGTGTGTGTTTCTCTCTGTGTGTCTGTGTCTCTGTGTGCGTGTGTGTCTCTGTGTGTGTGTGCGTCTCTCTGTGTGTGTGTCTCTGTGTGTGTGTGTGTGTGTGTTTCTCTCTGTGTGTCTGTGTCTCTGTGTGTGTCTCTCTGTGTGTGTGTGTGCGTCTCTCTGTGTGTGTGTCTCTGTGTGTGTGTTTGTGCTTCGATCCACTGAGCTAAGATGGAGGTAACATTATAGATCTAGTGGATTTGCATCAGGACTCAGTATCAGCAGATACTCAATATTAAATGACTCTGATCAGATACTCAATATTAAATGACTGATCAGATACTCGATATTAAATGACTCTGATCAGATACTCAATATTAAATGACTCTGATCAGATACTCAATATTAAATGACTCTGATCAGATACTCAATATTAAATGACTCTGATCAGATACTCAATATTAAATGACTGATCAGATACTCAATATTAAATGACTGATCAGATACTCAATATTAAATGACTGATCAGATACTCAATATTAAATGACTCCGATCAGATACTCAATATTAAATTACCAGATACTTACTCAGATCAGATACATTTACATTTAGTCATTTAGCTGACGCTTTTATCCAAAGAGACTTACAAGTTCTGTACGACAAGTCACCAGGAAGGGTACAACTCTATCAGCTGAGTAAGTGTTGAGTGCTACAGTGTAGGTTAGTATATTAGGACAAGTGCATGACAGTAAGGTTAGTTAGGGTTAGAATTGTTTATTTTATTTTTCATTTCAAATAATGGTTGAAGTGCGTCTTTAGTCGACGGCGAAAGATTGGACGGGCTTCGGCTGTCCTAACTGTGGTGGGCAGTTCGTTCCACCATTGTTGATGACCCCCCCGGAGCTCGGATAGGAGTGGGTCTGAGACGGCCAGAAGATGCAGAGCGTAGGGGTCTTGAGGGTGTGTAGTTAGAGACCATTGACCGGAGGTAGGCGGGAGCGGTTCCCTTTGCCGCACGGTATGCCAGGTCGAGGGCCTTGAAGCGGATTCGTGCAGCAATGGGGAGCCAGTGCAGGTCCCTAATAATAATAATAATCTTAATTTATATAGCACCTTTCATACACAGAATGCAGCTCAAAGTGCTTAACAGAGACACGTCTTCTTTAAACAATTTAAGAAGAAACAACACAATAAGTCAAGAAAAAAACAAGAATACCATAAGGTCCAATTTTTTTTGTATAAATGCAAAATAAATAAATGCAACACTCCCAGACATACCCCACGCGAAGGTAAGGAAAAACTCACTAAAACCTAACAATAGGAAAAAATGTGGAGGAGAGAAACCTTAGAAGGGCCATTCAAGGGGGGGGATCTCCCTTCTTAGATGTCGGTGATAGTAGTGTTGTATGTTGCAAAAAACAGGCGAACAGTTGGTAAGCATGCACCCATGTGTGTAGTGAATGCGATAGCAACTGAACATTTTGAAAAATTAAATATAGAGCTGATAGTGATAGCAACTGAGCATTTTATAAGATTAAAGATAGAACTGATGGCGGATCTAGTTGAGGCACAGGGGCGCGTCCTCCCGGGACGTTCTACATTCTGGTCATCACTCCGAGACAGCCGGAGACAGGGAGACGGGGCGACGCAGAGAGGGTCGCATCCTCCCGGTCATCACGGGACGTCGAACACTCCGGTCATCACTACGAGACAGCCGGAGATAGGGAGACAGGGGGGCACGCAGAGAGGGTCGCATCCTGGGTGGGTGTCATCACGGGACATCCAGCACTCCGGTCATCACTCCGGGACGCGTGAATATTAAAGGCAACCAACTTGTGTTCAGCTTTTCGTTCAGCGTTTCTCTGATTGGCCACACGGCCAATCAATCAATCCACTAGCACACGCCCTTGCGGCAAGAGAGACGCGGCAGGCAGAAGCGCTGGTCGAACCAGCGGTGTTCTGTTGTGTGACTGTACTACAGCGGTGTTCTGTTGTGTGACTGTACTAAACTCTTCCACCACATGACCGACATTTGACATACAGTACACCTCCTATCTATGTTGGGATTATGTTTGGTCATGACAAAACAATAAAAATCGCTACTGTTAGTAAGCTGCCACCACCCACTTCAATGACAGAGCTCTCATATTTGCGAATGCATAAACTATATCTTAAATTATGGCGATGTGTCTAATATGGCTGTCGCGAAGTCATTGATAAGCGACAGCCATATTAGACACATAGCCATAATTTAAGATATAGTTTATGCATTCGCAAAATATGAGAGCGCTTGTCATTGAAGGGCTTCCTACAACGGAGGAACGGCCGCTGCTGCTGCTGGAGCTGAACCGAGTCAAGCCGCGGGCGGCGCACGGAAGCCGGGGAAAAAACAACCGCGTCGCCCCGCTGGCTCTTCAGCAAGCAGCCTCCACAGCTCCAGTTAACCTAATTTATACCGTAATGAATCATTAAAAAATATACCGTTAACTGGAATATGTTGTTTCTTTACACATATGTTGGATTATGTAATTGGGTTGTCATGACAAAACAATAAAAATCGCTACTTTACATCAGGGTGAACGCTGTTACACTGCCACCACCCACTTCAATGACAGAGCTCTCATATTTGCGAATGCATAAACTATATCTTAAATTATGGCGATGTGTCTAATATGGCTGTCGCGAAGTCATTGATAAGCGACAGCCATATTAGACACATAGCCATAATTTAAGATATAGTTTATGCATTCGCAAAATATGAGAGCGCTTGTCATTGAAGGGCTTCGTTCTACAACGGAGCACGGTCGCTGCTGCTGGAGCTGGACCGAGTAGAGCCGGCGGCGGTGCACGGAAGCCGGGGACAAACCACCGCATCGCCCCGCTGACGTTAAAAACGCGAAATAACGTTACAGCTTACAGTTCCACACTGATGTACAGTGACACCCAGAGTTTCTAGTTACAGTAGTGACGCGCGAATCGAGATAGTCCTAACACTGTAACAGTGTTTATTATTAAGAGTCAGATAGTCCTAGGGCGGTTAGGTGGTCGAGCGGAGATTGCGTTCGTCACCAGCCCCGGAGCTGTGAGCTTGGTTCGCCTGTTCGAATCCAGCTCACAGCTCCGGGGTTGTCACCAGCTTGGCTGGCCGTCTGCACTGATACAATTGGCTGTATCAGAGGGTGGGAGAAGCTGGCGGGGTGGGTCCGGGTCGTTGTAAACAGCGACTCCTACAGTTCGGTCGGGGCGCCTGCTAAGCGCGGATTGGACGTGAGGGGGATAGTGTGGTCCTCCCACACGCTACGCCCTCTCAATGAGAATCCGCGCTGCCAGGTGAAAAGAAGCGGTGATTGGCTGGACGTGTGTCGGAGGAAGCACGTGGTAGCCTCCACTCTCCCAAATGATCTGACTGTGGGGGGTAAAGCGCAGCGACCAGGAAGGGACTGGGAATTGGCATACGACTAACATTGGGATGGGAGAACATCGGAGGAAAATGGAGGGGGAAAAAGACCAATAAAAAAAAAAAAAAAAAAAAGAGTCAGATAGTCCTAACAGTGTTTATAGTCCTAACACAGTGTTTATTATTAAGAGTCAGATAGTCCTAACAGCGTTTATAGTCCTAACACAGTGTTTATTAGTAAGAGTCAGATAGTCCTAACAGTGTTTATTATTAAGAGTCAGATAGTCCTAACAGTGTTTATAGTCCTAACACAGTGTTTATTAGTAAGAGTCAGATAGTCCTAACAGTGTTTATTATTAAGAGTCAGATAGTCGTAACAGTGTTTATTATTAAGAGTCCTAACAGTGTTTATTATTAATTAACGTCATAAACGAACTACCAGATGTATTTTCTAGTTCAGCGCATTTCATAACTGTATGGGCTTTGTTTATACATGTACAGTGACGAGTGAATCTACCGTTGGTTGTTAAAAACGCGAAACATAATAATCAGTCAGCAGCGCTCCACTGCTACCGCAGCCCAACACAAGTGCGTTGGAACAGCAGCCCAACGGTACACAAGTTGGTTGCCCGCGCTGCCGCGCTTGCTCCTTGGATTTCATTTGGGACGTGGGACGGCTGCGCTTGCCTGCTCGTGGGGGCGCGGCCAATCAGAGAAAAGCCGAACACAAGTTGGTTGCCTTTAATATTCACGCCTCCGGGACAGCCACTCACAGGGAGACAGGAAGACGGGACAGGTGTTAGACTGCTCGCGTGATTGTGATGGGCGAACATAGCAATAGATACAAGAGGTAGGCATATATGTAAATAGAATAGATATATGAAGTAAGCATATTATGTGAATAAAAATAGAACAGTCAGTTTTGAGGAGTTAATAATAATAATAATAATAATAATAATAATAATAATAATAATAATAATAATAATAATAATAATAATAATAGATTGGATTTTAAGAGAGAAGCGCCTTTCTCAGACTCAAGGACACTGTACAAGGAAAGGATGGACAAATAAAAATGTTGGAAAAAAAATAAAAGATAAAAAATAATGAATATCTGTGTATAGTAACAACAGGAAAAAAACAAATAAGATAAAAGAGATAAAAGAAATTAAGCAAGGTGCTGTCCAATTGGATGAAGTGGTTGAAATTAACAAACAAAACAAACAAACAACTAAACAAAACCGGAATCTGTGGCTTAAAAGAGTCAGGGGTGGGCTACATGGGAGCGGGGCCGTGTTGCCTGAAGGCAAGTGTGAACAGGTGGGTTTTTAGCTTTGTTTTGAAGAGGTTGATGGTGTCAGAGCCTCGGATGAGGGGGGAGAGGGAGTTCCACAGTCTGGAGGCAGCTACAGCAAAAGCTCGGTGTGTAGATTCAAGAGAACATACCAACGAATTATTTATTAAATCCAGACTATTGAAACTTAAAGAGTTAGCTGAAATACAGACTTTATTAGTTTTGTTTAGAGCAAAATGCAGAGTATTACCAGCAAATATACAGAGGTTGTTCGTTCCCTGTCCAGATGACAGCAGAAGGAAATTAAATTTTAAACACCAATTTGCACGAACAACCTTAAAACAAAGGTGCACCTCAGTTATAGGTATCAAACTATGGAACTCTTTGCAGAACGATGAAAAGAGTTCCAATAATATATTTCACTTCAAAAGGTTGTGCAAAGAAAAGATACATAGACAGTATAGCACAGTTTAGTATAATATTGCAGTTTAGCGTGTCAGGACGTAGCATAGAGTTGTAGTGTAGGCCAGTATGAGTATAGTAATATAGTATATAGCAGCGTAACATAGAATAATAATATATTAAAATATTGTATAATACTGTACCAATATGGTGTAGAATAAATAGTATGATTTAGTTATATTATAATAAAATAGAAATTAGATAGTATATAGAAGTATAATACATTATATAAGTGTGTGTGTGTGGGGGTGTGTGTGTGTAAATGAATTAACCTAAATATGTAGTTTGACTGATAGATAGACAAAATGGGTTTATTTATGTTGATTTAATTTGGTTGTGTTGATGTTAAATTTTTATTTATTTTTTGCAAAATGGGTATATTCTGTTTGGTTTTACACAATATGTCTATCGGTGTGTTGTACGTGTGTAGGGGCAGGTATATATAAGATTTTTTCTTCTTCCTGTTCCTTTCGGCCATGGTATTTTTTGTGAATTATGTGAATATGTACTGTTGGACTGTGGTGATTCCATGTACGGATAAATAAAATGATGATGATGATGAGGTCGGGTTGGAGGAGCGGAGGCCTCGTGCTGGAGTGTAGGGGTGGAGTTGTTGGTCGGTAGGAAGGGGCCAACCCGTGCAGGGATTTGAGTTGTTTCCTTGTAGGTGAGTGACACTGCTGGGTTGATGAAACTGACCGCGCAGCATGTCAGAGACAGAGAGTACGGATATGAGAGGCTTTCTGTACGTTTTGAGGAGTTGTTTCCTTGTAGGTGAGTGACACTGCTGGCTTGAAAAAATTTACCGCGCAGCATGTCAGTCACAGAAACAAATTTTTATTTTTTTATTGGGATTTTAAAATCAGTTAAAGGCAAGAGTATAAAAATAGGTCTTGAGCTGTGCTTTAAAGCTATCCACAGAGGCTGCCTGTTTTATATGTAGTGGGAGATTATTCCACGCCGTCGGCCCATAGAAACAAGAGGCTGCTTCGCCATATTTTTTATATTTCATTGTAGGCACTTCGAGCAGGTCCTGAGGGGGCGGTTTGGAACATATCTATGTAGGCAGAGGTAGGACGGTGCCAGACCATTAAGAGCTTTAAAAACAAGCAAGAGAATTTTTAAAATCAATCCTAAAGACAACCGGGAGCCAATGCAGTGAAGCTAAAACTGGAGTAATATGTTCCCTCATCTTAGTTCTAGTTAAAATTCTGGCTGCCGAATTTTGGACAAGTTGTAATCCGTCAGTTGTTTTCTTTGGCAGGCCAGAATAAAGTGCTTTACAATAATCAAGCCGAGAGAAAACAAAAGCGTGGATTAGCGTTTTTGCATCATCCAGGGACAGATAGGCTCTAATTCGTGCAATATTTCGAAGATGAAAGAAGGCAATCTTCGTAACATGATTAATGTGTGTATTAAAATTCAATTCAGAATCAATAATAACCCACAGGTTCTTTACTGCAGTGTTATTTTCTACATTCAGGTTACCCAGTCTACTTATTATCAATTCTCTCTGCTCACTAGACCCCACTATGAGAACTTCTGTCTTATCCTCATTTAGCTTGAGAAAATTCTCACTCATCCAGCCTTTTATGCTGGACAAACAGGTCAACAGCGGGTCTAGAGCACAGGGCTCGTCTGGAGCTACGGAGAGGTAAAGCTGGGTATCATCAGTATATAAATGGAAGTTAACTCTATGATTGGTAATAAGTCCACCCAGCGGCAGTATATACAGGGAGAACAATAAAGGGCCAAGAATGGAGCCCTTTCGCTAGATTGACAGAGTAGCTTCTACCTGTTAATTAGGAATAAAACCAGGACAAGGCCGTGCCTGACAGACCTATCCAGTACTCGAGACAGTGCATTAAAATTGTGTGGTCAATTGTGTCAAATTCAGCCGTTAAATCTAGGAGTAAGAGAACGGATACATCTTTATTGTCCGCAGACACCCCAAGGTCATTGATTACCTTTACAAGTGCTGTTTCAGTGCTATGGCCCCTCCGGAAGCCAGATTGGAATTTGTTATAAACCTTATTTTTCTGTAAAAACGCATCCAGTTGATGAAAAATAGTTTTTTCTAAGACCTTGCCCAGAAAAGGGAGATTAGAGATAGGTATATAATTACTCAACACAGAGGGATCAAGGTTGTGTTTCTTTAATAAGGGCCTAACTACAGCCATTTTTAGTGAGTCTGGAAAGACGCCTGATTGGAGAGAGCTGTTTACAATATTTTTTTTTTTGATCCACTTTTTCTCCCATTTTTTCCATATTTTTCTCCCATCCCAATTTTCGTATCATCCAATTCAACCCTCCCCTGTCACGAACGCTGTTTCTTGCCTCCCACAAGCCGGCTGCAATGTGGACTAAGTCATACATAGCACAAGTCCCCTCCGGTACTTGAGGTAACAGCAGTCGCATCTTTTCACCTGCGCAGCTCGATCTCTCAGTGTCGAGGAGTAACGCGTGGGAGGCTCACGCTGCCCCCGACACTTCCTGATTCTACTGCGCAGGCGCACCAACCGACTTGTAGGAGTCGCTTGTTCACAACGTTCGATCCCCACCCTTCAGTTTTCCCTCCCCGTAATACGGCCAATGTGTATTACTGCGGACGACCAGCCAAACTGAAAAACAATGTGGAGAGCTGGATTCGAACACGCGAATCCTAGCGTCTCCACACTGGTGGCGAGTGCCTTGCCCACTACACCACCTAGCCGCCAGAGCTGTTTACAATTGTAAGGATATCTCCAATCACACTGTCTAAAACCTCTTTGAGGAAGGGGGTGGGAATGGCATCCAATGAACAGGAGGATGATGACATTTGCGATATGGTTTTGCGGAGTTCCTCTTCATCAATTGCACACAATGTTAGACTTCCCCTGGAGCGATTTATCCTGTTGCATATAGCACCACTAGCAGTTTGAGAGTTTGTGCTAGGAGCATCACTCATAATACTAGCATGAATGTTAAGAATTCTATTATCAATCAATCAATCAATCAATCAAATTTATTTATAAAGCACATTTCACATGACGCGTGTCAACCAAAGTGCTGTACAGAGGGTAAATACACAAGATACATATAGACAACAAACACACTCCGTTTTATGGGAGGGCACACAGGCAAACACATAGAAAAACAGGGCATGAGTCAGTGAACGGGAAAGGCTAGTAGGTACAAGTGGGTTTTGAGCCTCGATTTGAAGGCATCTATCGAGGGGGCGAGCCTAATGGAGGTGGGGATGCTGTTCCACAGTTCAGGGGCTGCGATAGCAAAGGCACGGCCCCCCCTGAGCTTGAGGTTAGAC
The DNA here is from genome assembly GCF_963971535.1 of Notolepis coatsorum. NCBI lineage: Eukaryota > Metazoa > Chordata > Actinopteri > Aulopiformes > Paralepididae > Notolepis > Notolepis coatsorum. The sequence goes on along the minus strand of NC_140176.1, from coordinate 95,605,457 downwards.
CTCCGGACTGTCAGGAGCCTCTGATCGGCTAACCTGAGGGACCTGGTGTTGGAATAGGGGGATAGGAGGTCTGAGATGTAGGAGGGTGTGTGACCATTAAGGGCTTTAAAAACAAATAGGAGAACCTTAAAATCTATCCTGTAGCGTACTGGGAGCCAATGAAGGGAGGCAAGGACAGGGGTGATGTGGTCTCTCTTGCGGGTTCCGGTCAACAGTCTGGCAGCAGCGTTTTGTACCAGTTGTAAGCGGGACAGGGAAGACTGGTTAATGCCTATATAGAGGGAGTTGCAGTAGTCTAATCTAGATGAAATGAAGGCGTGGATGACTCTCTGAAGGTCTGCAGGGGAGAGAAGGGCTTTGAGTTTGGCAATGGTGCGTAGTTGGAATAAACATGCCTTTACCACTGAGTTTTCTTGTCTGTCAAATTTAAATTGTGGATCAAAAATGACCCCTAGGTTCTTGACATACGGCTGACATCCTTTTTATGACATATCAAAAAAGGATGCAAACTCATTACACTTAGCTTTAGTGGCAGCGAGCGACTGCTTGTAGGACTGGGGGGGATTTAAGAGACCTTCAATGGTGGAAAATAAAACTCTGGCATTTGTCTTATTCTCATTAATAATGCCTGAGAAATACGTCTGTCTTGCCAACTTTGTTGTAGGCAACTGTAGTTTGCTTTAAAAACTGTAGGTGGACAGTGAGCTTGGTTTTTCTCCAAACTCGCTCCACTCTACGACATTCCCTCTTAACACATTCAGGGCCATTGGGATCCGTCTAATCCCATTCTATACGGCCAGCATTTCATAATAAACGTTCATTGTGCGTGAGGCTGTTTGTAGAGCTAAATCTATACTTTATATTATTGCTATCTGTCCATTCTCATTGTCAATTGACACTATAAACTGTCCCTTCAATATGCCTTATACAAATAATTTTTTCATCAATACGTTCCCATTTTATAGCGTCGTGAATATGAACTATATACCGGAATGTTAATGGCATTAAGAAAAGTTATACGGTAATTATTTTGTCTCGTCTTGTTTTAGTCAACAATATCAACATACATGAAGAGAAATTTCATCCTGGTTTTTGTAAATGACATTTTTGTGTCCTCAGTTGTGGTCAACGATATTTAATAAACTATTTAGTCTCGTTAGCGTCACATGGTCTTCAATAACGTGACGTCACGTCTCGTTGTCGTCATGAAAAAAACCTTTGTTGACGAACATCTTTCGTCATCATTTTAGTTGACAAAATTAACACTGGTTGGTCGTCATCCAGGCAGAGATGTCAGACAGACAGGCCGAGATCCGCTCAGAGACGTGGATATCTGAGGGAGGGAAGGAGAGGAAGAGTTGAGTATCATCGGCATAGCAATGTTACGAGAAGGCATAAGACGTGATAATGTTACCCAGTAGGGATGGGTACCGTTCACATTTGAACCGATACGGTACCGGTACCTGTGAATCGATACCGGTACCCAACGGTACCCTTTTTCGGTACTTTAGTCTCTAAAAATGTAATCTACCTACCTCAGTTGTGAAAAAAGAAAATCCAAACTTCAAATAACTACACTTTCGACCGTTTTCGGCTTGCCATTGCCCCGACTGCTTTGTTGTTGAATCAAGTCAAATCCTAGGTAAGCGTATTGTAGAGGAGCCAAAGCTATATATTTATGTTATTGTATTATATTAATCTTTATATGTTTATTTTTATAACCTTACATTGAAACGGCATTAGGAATATTGATTGGATTTAGATAAAGTCATTGAACCGTAGTAATTTGTCATAATGGAACATTCTAGACCATTCGTGATGTCATAATCAAATATTCTAGAACATTTGTGTATATATTCAACAATAGAAGAGCTCAATGTGCATCTTGAAACAGTGCTGAGCAGTACTGAACAGATGGACTAAACAACATAGATTGAAGCCTACTGTTTTGCTGTGGAAAGAGCCGGCAAGTTGATTTATGGCTTTCAGGTGAGGAGGAATTTTCATGTGTCGAGTCAGCAGTGATTTTGGAGACTGGGAAAATACAGTTTTCTTACCTTCTAGTAGTGACGTGAATATTTAGGAAAATGGCTTTAGGATCACTTCTGTAAAGAAAGACTTCGCTGTGGAAGAGAAATAAACCATTTGGATATCTTTGTTTTACACCGGAGCGGCTGTGGACCTTATTTTTCTTTATCAACGAACGTACTACTCACGAGTAAGCAACTTTAACCAGTAGAGTGGAACGTCGGCCCTGATACGTATATTGTGCGTGTGAATGGTGACATGAAAAGAAAAAAGGTTAAAAAAAAAATATATATATATATATTTTTTTACGGTATCTCGCATGAATCGATACTCGGTAGTAGCGACATGTTTCGGTAAGTACCTTTAAAAGTACCGAATTCGGTACCCATCCCTATTACCCAGAGATTTAGTGTAGAGGGAGAAGAGAAGGTGTAGAGGGAGAAGAGAAGGTCAATATTATGCTTATGGAAGGTGTCAATCAACTCAGTACAGACTTATACATTAATTGGTTTATCTTAAAGGCCCACTTGCATGTTGTATTTTTGTTCAATAAACAATGTGACTAGGCCAACGGTGACTTTCATGAAGAGGGGAAAAAAATTATCGAAATTGACCCAGTTTTAGCGTTTTTATCAAACATTTTGTCTGCCCAACCACAACCACCACACACGTGGATATTTTAATCCATGGTTCATAACGTGCGCGTGTCATCTTAATGATGACATCACAGCAGGTACAGGACAGCAGGGGCTCTGAGAGTCACAGGCAGGTAGTGGCAGGAAGCAAAGCCTTCTTGTTACTACTACTAGCCGAGGATCTAGTCTCTGTTTCACCTAACACTAGTGTTCCGTGATCATAGCCATTTATCTCTAAAGCTAACCACTATTTGTAAAAGCCACAACCACGTTACCATATTTGTAAATACTAATGTTTAATACCGCTGGCGGTATCCCATCTGGCCGACGATTTCTTGGGAGAATTCAGAGTGCTGAACACGGTGCCCACAGAACCTCGGTCCACAGATGAATACAGCTGGACCCTCTGGTGGACGGTAGCTGCCGGTCCACAACGAAGAGACGTGAGGCGACCTCACTCGGGGTAGAGCGCCGTCTCACCTGGACTCCTCTCGGGGGGGTAGTTCCAACACTCAGCAGTGTTGGCCGTTATCCATGGAATAATCAAAGCACCCAAAGCATGTAGATAATCCAAGCCGTGGAAGGCTCGCCGTCGTCCGGGTAAAGTAATCCAATGTACAGGTCCACTCGTCCTGGCCCGGAGCTCCTCGGATGCAAGCACCACACGTGGTCTGCCCAGCCTGGTTAAGACTCCAGATAACGTCAGGAACGATGGGGGTACTGCTCACTTTATAACTCTAACCGAACGATGCACCATACATAATAGACTATTATTAACTTAATAGAAATACGTCCCACTCGACGGTATAGTGCCAAACTATGACAATTCAACTATTAATCCACACGATGTCTCAATGCCTATTCTGAGGCCAAGTAGGCCTTACTGCACCACACGTGCGTCGTGGGTGAGGCTTCGCGTCTGTTACTAGGTTGGAGGGTAAAGGACTAATGGACTAAAAAGAAAGTTCTACTTTACTTGCGCCATATATATATGCGCTGTGAACAAATAGTACCATTCGTATTTCGCCAGACGTATTCCTACGCGGAACCGGGCTTGCCACGACATGTTTGTCGGCACGATTGAACTTGAACCAAGGGGCATGGCTGCTGGCGCCAGGTTCTCGTCCAATGGTAGAATGAAACTATTATGGGCTGTTAGTAGACTAAAGGGATATTCAGTGCATATTGTACAAGGAATATACAGGGGATATCAAACGATATACAAATACTATTAAATATATATCCATAAATAAATATATATATTCGGTTTAATCTGATCCTTCACAACACCCCGATTTAAAATGGTTCTCTCCTCTTTGTATACATTTGTCCTCACAAACAAAGTATTCTGCCAGGGAACTTATGGCCACGACCGTAGTTATAAGGTGTTTGAGCTTGTAACGTTAACGTTAGTTAGCTATCGTGGTAGCCCCTTTCGTGTCTGTGATGCACCGAGTGCTATCCGAGGGGCTACTATCGTATCAACATGCCGTGACGTGTAGCTTGCTAGCCGGCATGATGCGTGCAGTGCTTTGCCCCACAGGTCTGAGAAGAGGACCTGCACATTTTACTCGTTCCCCAAACTCTTTTACATGCCCCGATTTAAAATGGTTCACGACAGTAGACATAATGCTAACGTTAGCGGGGTAACGTTAGCCAGAGCCATATAGCCAGCTTGGTACTATGACCCGGACGGGCATAAGGCGACAGCCTAACAGACCAATAGCGCTGCTGTACTGAACAACAGGCTGCCTAGTGGTACATGTAGTTATTTTTTTACGACATTAAAAACCTTATAACTACCTTGTTTAAACCAAAAATGCAGTTGTAGCTGGTCCATCAAAGTCTCCCGACGATTAAACCCATTTGCGTCTTGTAAGGCGTCCATTTGGATCAAGGAAATAGCTTTCTGCACTCGTCAAACTCCATTGTAGTGCATCAGAAATAGGGGAAAGTTACCTGCCGTGACGTCACGGCACTGATAGCGTCTGATACGCTTTTTGATTGGCTCCATACATGTTATTTGTGCGTGGACATTTTTAACCCTTTCTGAGTGGAATTTCCGGTGTCAAATGGAAAAAAATAAATAATGAAAATAGATACCAATGATGTAAACTACCTATAATTGAAGAGTAGGGTTTAACCTGCAAGTGGGCCTTTAACCACGCCCCTTTCATAAGACCGGCCCCCTTGTACAGGCCTCACTCCTTTCATACCTCAAGAACCGCTTGTTGTAGAGACTTTTTTTTTTTTATATCCACTTTTTCTCCCATTTTCTATATTTTCTCCCATCCCAATTTCGTATCATCCAATTCAACCCTCCCCTGTCACGAACGCTGTTTCTTGCCTCCCACAAGCCGGCTGCAATGTGGACTAAGTCATACATAGCACAAGTCCCCTCCGGTACTTGAGGTAACAGCAGTCGCATCTTTTCACCTGCGCAGCTCGATCTCTCAGTGGCGAGGAGTAACACGTGGGAGGCTCACGCTGCCCCCGACACTTCCTGATTCTACTGTGCAGGCGCACCAACCGACCTGTAGGAGTCGCTGTCCACAACGCCCGATCCCCACCCATCAGTTTCCCACCCCCTAATACGGCCAATGTGTATTAGTACGGACGACCAGCTAAACTGAAAGCAAATGTGGAGCGCTGGGCTCGAACAGGCAAGCCCAGCGTCTCCAGATTTTGTGGCGAGCGCCTTGCCCACTACGCCACGTAGCCGCCCTCGCTTGTTGTAGAGACTTAAGGGAGGTGTCAATCAATCAACTCAGTACAGACTTCTTCATTCATTGGTTTAGGTTAACCACGCCCCCTTTATGAAGCCACACCCATAAACCATTTCATATCTCGTGAACCATTTGTCGTAGAGACTTGCGAGAGGGGTCGTTGAACTCTGCAAGGAGATCCCCTTTTATTGGTCTATGTTTTCCCCACCCCCTATGCTTAAGTCCCGCCCACTTATTGTATCTTTTGACCGTTTGTCGTAGAGAGACTCTTGAGAGGCGCCGTCGGACTCGGCTGGAAGACCCTCTCCCGTTGGCTGGCGATGCACAGGCATCACCCACACTTTCACAATTTCCTCCGCAGAATTGTCTAGTTACTGTTATATTGTTATCTTGTTATCTCTGGTGTGATTAGTAGTATTGACAATATTACTGTTATCTTGTTCTCTCTGGTGTGATTAGTAGTATTGACAATATTACTGTTATCTTGTTCTCTCTGGTGTGATTAGTAGTATTGACAATATTACTGTTATCTTGTTCTCTCTGGTGTGATTAGTAGTATTGACAATATTACTGTTATCTTGTTCTCTCTGGTGTGATTAGTAGTATTGGCAATATTACTGTTATCTTGTTCTCTCTGGTGTGATTAGTAGTATTGACTATTACTGTTATCTTGTTCTCTCTGGTGTGATTAGTAGTATTGTAGTATCGATAATCAATATGTTGAGTTGATTACCTTGTGGTTTGAATTGAATTAGGCACCTCTGTAGCTTTATCATACAGTTACTCTATTCTAAGGTCGATACGCTCCGTTTCACCTTTGACATCGCATCAAATGCCAGCCATGTTTGCTTGCTAGATTTACAACTTACTTAAGATTTCGGGGGATATTAATATACGGTATGTTCTAATTTGTAGACATTTCAATACATTTTTCATTTATTTTTCTTAAATGGGGGTTAAATAACACACACAAAGTGTTCAGTATTGTTTTGAATAATAGAATAGATTCATTTTCAACTTTCCTAACGCATAGCCTCCTCAGTCTGGACTTGCATTGTGCTTCTTGCTGTTGTCTCCTGTACGACTCATTAACTATTCAGTGTTATCGACGGTGAAAAGCTCTGCTCTCCCGCCCACAGACCACTCCGAGAATGGATAGCCAAGCTGAAGGGAGAGTCCACAGACAGCGATGAGGACTTCGCCTCTAATGGCAGCACTCCGTGCAAAATCCTGGACAAAATCCGGTAGGTCCACCTTCGCAGGATTACGTCATTGTTGTTTCTGGCCAGTCCACCTCGCTTGAAATTGCAATGTATTTCCAATGTACACATTTCTAAATCGTCTTATATAAAGCATGAACATTGGCCTGGTGTACCTTTCTGTGTATATTCATCCACAATCTATAGCTCAACATGAAACAATTCGCAATTAATCGTAAAATAATTACGTCAAATTTATTTTATTTCAACCAAAAATGCTTAAACAATAATGTTAGTGATGGAAGGGAACTCATTTTGTGCAAACATGGAAAGCTTGCCAATGTTCATAAGGCAGAATTATTACAATAGCCGATAATAAATTTTCCCAATGATGAATCCCTATACGGGTGTACCGCGTGGGAAACTAAAGCGACGTCAGACTACACCTCCCTATTGAGTGGTAGTCTCGGTTTCTGCTTCAGAGAAGGTCATAGTGTTGCATTGTGACGCGAAGATACGTCTGCCCTGTAAAAAAAACACACATCTATATTTGGTGCCTTAGGATCTAATCAAGATGGATACCGGGATGATATTTACATGCTGCCTGGTTCAGACAGACGGACAACCTTGAGAATTTGAGTAGGCTGTATTAATTTACATTCGACATATTTAACCAAGAAAAACTGGGCACGGGTAGAGAGATGCGCCGATAAAAGGGCACCAGGAACATCTTTTGTTGGCATTATTTGCAAGAACCTCGTTGGAACTGCATCACTGAAACAAATAACTTTATAATGATACTCCTGTGTTCTGAGTTGGAAGAAGAATAGCATAGAGTGTAGAACGACAGCTAGTTATACAGTTAAATATTAACAGATCCGTTGGGATGTTCTTATGGAATCTTGCTTGGCACTGCATTATAATCCTCTCTTATTATAGGCGTAAAAGCATCGATATAAGGCAGAATAGAAAATAATAGAAAGGTCATTGTACCAATACAATGAAATTAGGAGTGCTGCTCCTGATCAATGCAGTTAAAAACAAAATAGACGGGACAACTACTACACATATCATTCACTCCATACTACACCTATCATTCACACCATACTACACATATTCATCCCTCCATACTACACTTATCATTCACTACATACTACACTTATCATTCACTCCATACTACACATATCATTCACTACATACTACACATATCATTCACTCCATACTACACATATCATTCACTACATACTACACAATTATCACTCCATACTACACATATCATTCACTCCATACTACACTTATCATTCACACCATACTACACATATCATTCACACCATACTACACATATCATTCACTCCATACTACACACATCATTCACTACATACTACACAATTATCACTCCATACTACACATATCATTCACTCCATACTACACAATTATCACTCCATACTACACATATCATTCACTACATACTACACATATCATTCACTCCATACTACACATATCATTCACTACATACTACACAATTATCACTCCATACTACACATATCATTCACTCCATACTACACAATTATCACTCCATACTACACTTATCATTCACTACATACTACACAATTATCACTCCATACTACACATATCATTCACTACATACTACACAATTATCACTCCATACTACACATATCATTCACTACATACTACACAATTATCACTCCATACTACACATATCATTCACTACATACTACACATATCATTCACTCCATACTACACAATTATCACTCCATACTACACATATCATTCACTCCATACTACACAATTATCACTCCATACTACACATATCATTCACTACATACTACACAATTATCACTCCATACTACACATATCATTCACTACATACTACACATATCATTCACTCCATACTACACAATTATCACTCCATACTACACATATCATTCACTCCATACTACACATATCATTCACTACATACTACACAATTATCACTCCATACTACACATATCATTCACTACATACTACACATATCATTCACTCCATACTACACAATTATCACTCCATACTACACATATCATTCACACCATACTACACAATTATCACTCCATACTACACATATCATTCACTACATACTACACAATTATCACTCCATACTACACTTATCATTCACTCCATACTACACATATCATTCACTCCATACTACACATATCATTCACTCCATACTACACAATTATCACTCCATACTACACATATCATTCACTACATACTACACAATTATCACTCCATACTACACTTATCATTCACTACATACTACACATATCATTCACTACATACTACACAATTATCACTCCATACTACACTTATCATTCACTACATACTACACATATCATTCACTCCATACTACACATATCATTCACTACATACTACACATATCATTCACTACATACTACACAATTATCACTCCATACTACACTTATCATTCACTACATACTACACATATCATTCACTCCATACTACACATATCATTCACTACATACTACACATATCATTCACTACATACTACACAATTATCACTCCATACTACACTTATCATTCACTACATACTACACATATCATTCACTCCATACTACACATATCATTCACTCCATACTACACAATTATCACTCCATACTACACATATCATTCACTACATACTACACAATTATCACTCCATACTACACTTATCATTCACTACATACTACACTTATCATTCACACCATACTACACGTATCATTCACTCCATACTACACATATCATTCACTCCATACTACACATATCATTCACTACATACTACACAATTATCACTCCATACTACACATATCATTCACTCCATACTACACACATCATTCACTCCATACTACACATATCATTCACTCCATACTACACATATCATTCACTCCATACTACACATATCATTCACTACATACTACACATATCATTCACTCCATACTACACACATCATTCACTCCATACTACACATATCATTCACTCCATACTACACATATCATTCACTCCATACTACACATATCATTCACTACATACTACACATATCATTCACTCCATACTACACACATCATTCACTACATACTACACATATCATTCACTCCATACTACACACATCATTCACTCCATACTACACATATCATTCACTACATACTACACATATCATTCACTCCATACTACACATATCATTCACTCCATACTACACATATCATTCACTACATACTACACATATCATTCACTCCATACTACACATATCATTCACTACATACTACACATATCATTCACTCCATACTACACATATCATTCACTACATACTACACAATTATCACTCCATACTACACATATCATTCACTCCATACTACACATATCATTCACTACATACTACACAATTATCACTCCATACTACACATATCATTCACTCCATACTACACATATCATTCACTCCATACTACACATATCATTCACTCCATACTACACATATCACTCACTCCATACTACACATGGATTCTTAAAAAGTATTGAATGTATTAAATAAAAAATAAAGGCCTTAACTCATTCACGGCCAATCACGTAATATTACGTGTTTGCTCGCCAACCGTTGGGCGCCAAACACGTAATATTACGCTTAGATCCTTTGATCTTTTCCCTCTGATCCCTCTGATTCCATCGGCATTGGAATTGCAATGCCGATCGAATATCACCAGGTGGCAGTATCGTCTATGTCTGAACTGGAATTGCATTGGCGTGGATACACAGTTACCTTCTTTTTTTTTGGTAGGGGCTCCTGCTTGAACAGATTCACATTGATCGCCTCGAAATTCCGTTGCCTAAGCGTATTTTACCATCGAAACTTGTATAGACATATAACACTGGTAATCGCGATGGCGATGCGATCACTTGGAATAAATCTTTTTTAGAATACCTTCTGGCTAAGGTAAGGTATATTCTATGTCTATTTTACCGAACCTGAAACGTGTTTTTCTAACGATCACAGTTCTGTGTTTCACCGGACATAAAACATGCTCTGCAAACATGATCACAGTTTGAGTTAAAACGCCCCACCCCCCTTGATGATTTTGTGAATGTACATATGTACATGTTATATTTTGATTTGGGGGTTCAGGGAATCAACCAGAACGATTCGGGCTTATTGTACATAACGCGTTTTATCTCTCGATCTATGAAAAAATACTGGATTATCTTGGAAATGCGTGATGTTTAGCGTGTAATAAACTACAAACTACAGTGTGTAGAAACACATTTTTTTTCCATGTTGCACTACAAGTATTGTCTGTCAAATGAGCCACACCATTGTCTCCACAGCTATAAGTACGGAATGAGTGCAACCAACAGAGGTCCTTATGTTTGTGGGGAACTATTTCAGCAACGGAGTCTACTCTCGAGAGCACAATATTCAAGTTCAATCGATAACATTGGCTTCAAGATACAGACTGAGAGGGTAGAAAAAGTTGAAATTCTTAGATTTCTTTTTAGAAAAATTTGAAAATCTCTGATACGTTCGACACAGGTTAGCTAGACAAAGAAACCGTATACATGTTAGCTAGCTAGCTAGCTAGCTAGCTAAGAGTTAGTTAGCAAGCTAGCGAGCGATCATAGCTAACAAGCCAAGTTAGCTAGCTACGATATCAGCTAGCTAGGTAAAAAAATAGCTAACGTTAGCAATCGATAACGTTACGTTAGTTGAACTGCCCCAGGCATTTGCACTCGTTATGGGAAAGTGCAAATTTAATGAGAACTGGCTCGATAACCCAGTGTTTGCGTCATGGTTGGTCCCAGTCAAAGATGATCATGAGGCCCGCTGCAAACTGCAAAAAGGATTTTAAACTCGGGACGATGGGGGTGAAAGCAGTCGAGTCGCACATTTACATTTACATTTAGTCTTAGCTGACGCTTTTATCCAAAGTGACTTACAAGTTCTGTACGACAAGACAGCAAGAAGGGTACAACTCTATCAGCTGAGTAACAATGTTCATCAAAGTGTTGCGTGTTACAGTGTGTAGGTTAGTTTATTAGGACAAGTGCATGACAGTAAGGTTAGTCAGGGTTAGATTTTTTTTTTTTTTTTTTTAATCATTTCAGATAATGGTTGAAGAAGTGAGTCTTTAGTCGACGGCGAAAGATTGGACGGGATTCGGCTGTCCTAACTGGGATGGGTAGTTCATTCCACCATTGTGGGGCAAGGACTGAGAATAGGCGGCTTCTCTTTGATGACCCTCCCGGAGCTTGGATAGGAGTAGGTCTGAGGCGGCCAGAAGATGCAGAGCGTAGGGGTCTTGAGGGTGTGTAGTTAGAGACCATTGATCGGAGGTAGGTGGGAGCGGTTCCCTTTGCCGCACGGTATGCTAGGTCGAGGGCCTTGAAGCGGATACGTGCAGCAATGGGGAGCCAGTGCAGGTCCCTAAGAAGTGGGGTGACATGGGCCGACTTCGGTAGGTTTGAGATCAGGCGGGCCGCTGCGTTTTGAATGAGTTGAAGAGGCTTGGTGGCAGTGGCCGGGAGGCCACCTAGCAGTGCGTTGCAGTAGTCGAGGCGGGAGATGACTGTTGATTGGACGAGGAGTTGGGTGGCTTCTTTTGTCAGGAAGGGGCGTATCCTTCTGACGTTGCTCAGGAGGAATCTGCAGGTTCTGGTTGTCGCTGCGATGTGAGCAGAGAAGTTCAACTGGTCGTCGAGGACGACACCAAGGTTCTTGGCGGTCGGGGACGCGGTCACAGCTGCATTCTCGACTGTGATGGAGAGGTCGGTCAGGGGGGAGGATTTGGCCGGCAGGTGGAGCAATTCTGTTTGGCTTAGGTTCAGTTTGAGGTGGTTGGTCGTCATCCAGGCGGAGATGTCGGACAGACAGGCCGAGATCCGCTCAGAGACGTGGATATCTGAGGGAGGGAAGGAGAGGAAGAGTTGAGTATCATCGGCATAACAATGATATGAGAAGCCATGAGACGTGATAATGTTACCCAGTGATTTAGTGTAGAGGGAGAAGAGAAGGGGTCCTAGGACCGAGCCCTGGGGGACACCCGTCCGGAGGGGGCGGGTGGCCGACAGAGTCCCTCTCCATGACATTTGGTAGGAGCGGTCGTTGAGGTATGATGTCAGCCATGTCAGCGCAGATCCAGCCACTCCCATTCCTGCGAGGGCCGCGAGGAGGATCTGATGGTTGACTGTGTCGAAGGCTGCAGATAGATCTAGGAGAATCAGGACAGAGGAGAGGCCTTTCGCTTTTGCTAAGTGAAGTGCCTCTGTGACCGCAATGAGGGCCGTTTCTGTGGAGTGGCCAGTCCGGAAGCCTGACTGATTGGGGTCTAGGAGGTCATTCTGTAAGAGATAAGCAGTAAGTTGGTTGGATACAGCACGTTCAAGTGTTTTAGAAAGAAAGGAAAGAAGAGAGACAGCACATGCAGAGCGCTAAGCATAACTCGATTGACAACCTGCCTGCAAACTACTAGTATTACGCATTTCTATTCGGCCGCTGCCTCCACCTCAGCTGTGCCATCTCAGGTAGGACTACCTGCAACACCAATAACATCTGCACCAACAGAAGTCCGGATAACATTCGGCTCCACGCCAACGCTTGAAGCTGAGGTACTGTGGGTTCTGAACAGTCACAAAGCACCAGTCCTACACTGGCAATGAGGGACTAGGAGAGGTATTCCGTGCTATGTTCCCTGACTCGGAAATCGCTAAGACATTCACATGCGGCAAAGACAAAACGTCCTACATAGCCAGGTTTGGATTGGCCCCTTACCTCCAAAATAATCTAATCACGGATGTAAACAAGGACACGTTTGTGTTGATGTTCTATGAGAGGGTCCAAGGTGCCTTTGTGCTGGCATCCACTGCGTCAGCAAGGTCAAGGTACAGAATGCACTTGGAGGAGGAGAAGAGGAAGACGATGTCTGACGTACAGGGCCAGAAAAGAAAAGCAGCAGAAAATAGAAGCGTTGAAAAAGAGCAAGGCAACCCTCATAGCTGTCACAAACAACAGCCTCAGCCAGGATGCAGACCAACTGGCCGAGAAGGCAGAAGGGAAGGCTGGGACCTTAACACATTGAGTGCCACACCCCTTCCGGGAAGTGACCCCTTCCTTGCCATGTAAACGTAGTTGTAGTTTGTAGAGCTAAACCTATATTTTATAGTATATCTATGGGTCTAATAACGCCGTCGAGTCTCAGTGAGTTGCTTCTCGTCAACGTGCAAAAAACAGCTTCTTTTTTCATCCGTATATTTCCGTTTTATACCGTGTAATTCAATAAACACGTTGTAATTTTTCGCCTGATTATCGGATCTTCCTGAAATCAACGCTAGATCATTATTATTATCCTTCCTCGTGCACGCATGCAATGTGGTTTAGATCAACGCAAGCTTTCATATATAGTGTCCATACCTGGTCTCTGATGTAATGCAAAAAAAAGAATCCAATAATCTCATCGCCATTCCAGTTATCCACAGCGATCCTGTGCCCGACGTTGTTGGGCATTGCACTTCAACTGGCGGGCGGGGTCAGTAGTCCAAACCATCCCTACAAGCGTGTGTTATGCCGGAGTGTTTAGGACCCGCCCCCACGCCGCAGCTCGGTAGAGAAAATAAACTAACCCGTTTCTAACGGGGTGCAATAATGGCCGAGGGCGGTATAAGACCGTCTGCCAGCTCAGACACACTCAGAACAGTATGCACAAGGTGCCCCGCTGAATTATGAATGGCAATAGATAATAAAAGAAATACTGTGAGAAAAACATAGATCTACGTTTCCGGCACTCAACTATCGGGCGACAGAAACGTAGTTCTACGTTTTCGGTAACCAAATGGTTAATGGCCCAGCTCATCACAAAATCGAACACCCTCAGGAAGCGCCACAGAGAAAAGATGGTAGAACTCAAAAAGGTTGAAGCAGAATTGGAGAAGAGGGCCACAGAACTGAGATACATGCCCCCAAATGACTTACACATGGCAGTCTCAATGCTAGGCCCATCAGTGGACCCTATGCAGTGGTCCATAAGGCAAAAATATATATATCACAATAGGCTGCGGTTACTCCGATTAACCGCATGTTTGCTCAAATCTGGCTGTTGCGCTTGCTGCCCCTGGTATTGCTGCTTGCAGCTATATTTGCTATTTATGTTTGTCACCCCTTTGTTTCATCCAATCCAGTTACTCCTTTATGTTTTGTTATAAACATCTTTGGACAAATGTGTCCCTAAACTTAAACTAATTGGTGTCGTTGCGTGATTTCTACCATTTTGTTATTGGGAAATTGGTATTACATTTCATTCTGAGTGGCATTAAAAAAAAGTATTAAAAAGCCTTAAATCTGACTGGGCTAAACCTGCAGATACCCTGACATATCACTCACTCCATACTATTGATTGAAAACTTTAACAGATTGCAGAATTGGTACAACATATCATTCACTCCATACTATAAACAGATAGAAATAGTATAGAAGATATCAATATATATATATATATATATATATATATATATATATATATATATATATATATATATATATTAGGGATGTCCGATATTATCGGCCGGCCGATATCGGCAGTAAAATGTGATATCGGAAAATATCGGTATCGGTTTAAAAAAAGAAAAAAACAATAACAATATTTGTTATATATATATATCCAGTGAAATGATTAGTTACCTGAAATTATTCCGTTTTTTGGGGTGGGAAACCCTGCATATATCGGTATCGGTTGATATCGGTATCGGAAATTAAGAGTTGGACAATATCGGAATATCGGTATCGGTAAAAAAGCCAATATCGAGCATCCCTAATATATATATATATATATATATATATATATATATATATATATAAAGAAATTCCAACATCAGGAAAATAGCATATCCGTGTGAATATGAAGTAGAAATACTGTATTGCGGGCGGCCAGGGTGGTGCACCACGTGCTGCGGTGCAACACTGCCGTCCCAGGTTCGACTTCCGGACCCGGCGACCTTTGCTGAATGTCTAACCTTATCTCCCATACTTCCTCTCTCTCTACCGGACTGCCCGGTAGCAAAAAAACAATAAAAGATCTACCAAAAACATAATAATAAAAAATAATAAAAAATACTGTATTCCGTCTGATGTCTCTGTGGTTTCCTCTGTGCAGGTCCAAGCACAGTCAGGCCCAGGGTACAGAGGCGTCTCCAGGAGAGGGCTGGGGCAGCAGGCACAAGAAGCAGAGGGTCCCGGGACAGCCCAGCCAGCAGGAGCTCACGGAGCACCAGAAACAGAAGGCCCCGCCGGCAGCGCCCAGCCAGCAGGAGCTCACTGAGCTCCTCAAAGCCAAGGTGACGAGGGTTCAGGAGCGGCATGTATATATTAGGGCTGTGCCCGACTAAGGATTTGGATGGTCGACTATGATTGGCCAAAATTTGCCGTTAGTCGACTATTGGTCCAAAAAAAAAAAGCATAATATTTTTTTATTTTAATTTTAAATTGTTTTATTTTTTTGAATTTTTTATCATTCCATTTGGGCTGTGGGGGGTGCTTAATGTCTGAAGGAGTCGACTGAAGGCTTCTTGTCCTCTGCAAAAGCATGCAATTGGTCCACTGATGGATACATCTTGATATTTGTCGTCTAACGGAACGTAGGCCAAGTGCGTCCACATTTTTATAGGATTCTATCACATTTTCATAACAATAGCACCCTGCGCCGTTTTCATTGAGGTTTCTTACAAATTAACGATGCTTTATCTTGTCCTTTATATGCCGATTATCATTAGAATCTTAAATTGTACCATATGTCCCCCTTTAGACAACATATGTAATGCTACCAGCGCACTTTTGTTAAGATAATTAGTTGGCCATTCGCGGTCGCTATACCGAGGTTGCAGTAATAGTTTAACGCTGTTCAGATCACGTCGGAGAATATAGACCCATCCCAGTGACCTGCGACCTGTGCTAACGCTCTTGGGAAATGCAGTGTTGTAGTTCTCAACATTTTCAGCCTTTAATTTTAAACCAATGCTGCCATCTACTGACAACAAGAAAGTGTTGTCTAATCGTCACCTTGAGAGGCACTTCCGTATACAGCGCCGCCCCAAACCCATTCTAGAGATTCCCACTTTTTGCTGGGAGTGGGGCGTGGCCGTATTTGGTCCCAGACAATAAGAGTGGCTGCAATTGGTCACCGTGACGTTAGTGTGTTCATTAGACGGGTGAAATCCTCTTTCAGTGCCTCTGTGCCTGTTTTCGTAGGCAGTTAGCCTCTGGTATGCACGCCATTAGCGTTAGCCACGCTTCTAGGCTCTTTTCTTTTGGAAAGAATGATACAAATAAAATAAAATAACTAATAAATATATATATATATATATATTTTTTTTTATTCGACGAAGAGGTTGGCCAGTCGACTACGGCTCCTTTCGACCGATTAGTCGACTAATAGGGGTCAGCCCTAGTATATATATAGTAGGGCTGTCACTTTAACAAAAAATCTAATTCAAAATTCGTTGCAGAATTGTAGACAAGTTCGAATTCGTATTTCAGTGTAAAAAAAAAAGAGAATAAGTTAACCCATTAGAACCCACACCCATTTCTACTTCAAGGAAAATTATGAGGGGCATAAGACTGACTAAATAGACTACAAAGAACACATTTCTGAATGTATTTTCAAAATAGCGCCCCCTAATGGCAAAGATCTGAAATGTTACATATATGTCACATTGGGCGTTAATCATTAAACTTATTCCTAATTCCCATGTAGTGCACTACATGGTACTACAGGATACTTCATGGTACTACATGGTACTACAGGGTACTACATGGGTACTACAGGGTACTACATGGTACTACATGGTACTACAGGGTACTACATGGTACTACATGGTACTACATGGTACTACATGGCACAACAACAAGATCGCTAACGCTGTGGCGTCCTTGACGAAGACGGACAGGAGCACTTGGATTGGTCCCCTGGTGCGGCTCACGTTGCGCCTGTCTGCTCCCGACTGCCCTTGGGGGGGGAAGGACGACGGGATGGGTTAATCGCAGAGACGATTAATGCATGCCGATTAATGACCTCTGAGCAGGTCCTAAATTATTATTATTATTATTACATGGCACTACATGGCACTACAGGGTACTACAGGGTACTACAGGGTACTACATGGCACTACATGGTACTACATGGCACTACAGGGTACTACATGGCACTACATGGCACTACAGGGTACTACATGGCACTACAGGGCATTACAGGGTACTACATGGCACTACAGGGCATTACAGGGTACTACATGGCACTACAGGGCATTACAGGGTACTACATGGCACTACAGGGCACTACAGGGTACTACATGGCACTACAGGGTACTACATGGCACTACAGGGTACTACATCAGGGCTGTACGCTAAGCTTTTTCACTAGGGGCACACAAATATTTTTTAGGGGCACATTTTTAAATAACTTTTACCATTATTTATATCGATTGTTTTTGATTTAAAAAAAATTAAAAAAATAATTTTATATATATATATTATAATTTTATGGTGCGGCTCACGTTGCGCCTGTCTGCTCCCGACTGCCCTTGGGGGGGGAAGGACGACGGGATGGGTTAATCGCAGAGACGATTAATGCATGCCGATTAATGACCTCTGAGCAGGTCCTAAATTATTATTATTATTATTACATGGCACTACATGGCACTACAGGGTACTACATGGTACTACATGGCACTACAGGGTACTACATGGCACTACATGGCACTACAGGGTACTACATGGCACTACAGGGCATTACAGGGTACTACATGGCACTACAGGGCATTACAGGGTACTACATGGCACTACAGGGCATTACAGGGTACTACATGGCACTACAGGGCACTACAGGGTACTACATGGCACTACAGGGTACTACATGGCACTACAGGGTACTACATCAGGGCTGTACGCTAAGCTTTTTCACTAGGGGCACACAAATATTTTTTAGGGGCACATTTTTAAATAACTTTTACCATTATTTATATCGATTGTTTTTGATTTAAAAAAAATTAAAAAAATAATTTTATATAATTTTTTTTAAATAAAATATATATATTATATAATCATACTTGTAGTTGTATTATCTGTGTTACAAAGGGTCAGATTAAACCGAATATATATATTTATTGCCTGAGATCCCATGTATAACATTTGTATATCGTTTGATATCCCCTGTATATTCCTTGTACAATATATACGGAATATCCCTTTACCTGGTAGCAGGACAGACCATAATATTCGTTCTCCTATTGGAAGCGACCCCTAGGCGCCAGCGCCATACCCCCCTCGAGCTGACTTGAAAGCTACCGCCAGGACTTGCCCAAACATGCCCGCTTTCGCCCACGGCTACGAGACAGTGAGCAGGCTGGCACCATCGTTTACCCCCCGCACATATAAATATAGCGCGGCGAATACAGAACTCCCCTTGCAGTTCCCTTTCAGTTCGCCTTCAGTTCAGTCTGGTTCAGTTATCCAAGCAACGTCTCACCCACTACGCAACGTGGGCAGAGCAGGGCTCGCATCGCCCCAAGATAGTCTCGTGTTATCCTAATACGTCTGTTTGTCGTATCGTTCTCTATTTATTAGTAAACCTTCATTACGAGTCAAAGACCACGTGGAGTGAGTAATTGTGCGTCGACATAGAGCACTTATTGCCCGTGCTAATAGTATAGTAACGTCAAGTTTAACCGTGCATTACCGCACCGGAGGATTTACACCGGAGCAGCAGCACCACGGAGGATTTACACCCCGCCAGCGGTGCCACTCTCCGGGCAAGGATTATTATTCTTCATTCTTCACCGAGCTACTGGAAGCAGAGAACCGTCTACACCCACTGCTGTGGGACCCACGTGCCCGTGGGGACATCACTCAAGCCCGTCTCCGTCGTACCGGAGACCCCACGGCTTCCACCTTCATCTGCGCGGAGCGCACCCTGGGATTACCAGGCTGCTTTCTCCGCTGACGCAGGGAGTAAATACACCGTCTCCAGGTGCATTGCTACAGCTCCGTGGACCCTGGACTTGCATAGAGCTTTGGCCCCCTCTGCTGGCTTACAACCGGTAGTACACCCCTATCCCAGAGTACCAGAGATAATCCTTAACATCCATTATTGACTCGCCTATGCACATTCTATTTGCCTTATAAGCGCAACTAAGTCATGTAATATAATCCTTTATGTAATAAATATTCTAACCGAGTATTTTGTGTGGAAAACCGTGTTATTGTGGGAGTGTTCTAATCTAATAATACTTATGTACAGTATTGGCCAGGAGTACATAGACGGTAGTGATTTAATGATATCAGTACTTGATTAATACAGTCAGGGAATTGTACCCCTCAGTTACAATCTGCGAGACATCGCCACCACGCAACAAGTCAAAATGCTCGCTATATGCAACCAGCTCCACTGTCTGTGTGTACTCGAGTAGCCTCCAGCTACGGCCAGGATTCTCCGGAGCTGCAGCTGGACCCTATACTGTAGCCTCCAGCTACGGCCAGGATTCTCCGGCGCTGCAGCTGGGCCCTATTGACTATATTCAGCGTGCCCTCAGCTCGAATACGCATCGACTCAGTGTTATAAGACATTGATATCAGGAGCTATCTGAACTATTTAGTTTAATGGGACGTTTTGTTTTGAACAGTTAGGGTTGGGTACCGTTCACATTTGAACCAGTACCTGGGGATCGATAATGGTATACGACGACAGGGCTTGAGACTAACACCGTCCCGTCGTCCCGGGGGAAATAAAATATGTATTTGGGATGAAGAAAAATCCTCCACGGGGCCGGGACACAGTCGGGACGAAGAGGATTTATTTTCCCCCACTTGGAAAATGTCAACTGCGCCGACTGTCAGTGCGCATATCACTGTCAAACGGTGCGTGTCTTCCGAGTGCTCGCTTTAGTTGACAGTGGCACGAGACCACTGCACGAGACCCGCGGAAATATCAGAATGTTTAATAGAATGTTTAATAAAAGTTCTCGTGGTTCCGGCCATCCTCTAGCCATCCTCTCAGTCAAGGGAGCACTCTCAAACATGCTGCACTATTTGAAGTGTATAACGTTAAACAGAGCAGAAGAAGATGGAATAACAGACACAGACTGACCAACAGGGAACTGCATCCAACCCTAGTACAAAGGCAGGTCTGCGGTGGTGGCTACTGCCACTGCTGGCTCAATGTTCTCGACGGTCACATTTTCATTCGACGGCTCACTAGGAGGTGGAACGCGTCGAAAATATGAAGCAATACTAACTTTACTTTTCTTCATAGGCATAGCTAAATCAGACAGTCAGCCAGTCTATCAGAGTGCTCAATCGATTTTCCCCACTCTCATACCTGAGTGCTCAGCTCGCGTGAGTGGCGTCATCACACGGCTTGGATAATTTAGGAGTGAAATGCGAATGCAAGGCTTGAAATCCCTACTCGCAAGCCCGCCCCCAAATATTATTTACCAATCGCAACGGCCAATTAAAGGGGCAATTTGCGACGAGCTCGTCGCACTGTACAGCCCTGTGGTACTACATGGTACTACAGGGTACTACATGGTACTACATGGCACTACAGGGTACTACAGGGTACTACATGGCACTACAGGGTACTACATGGCACTACAGGGTACTACATGGTACTACAGGATACTACAGGGTACTACAGGGTACTACATGGCATTACAGGGTACTACAGGGTACTACATGGCACTACAGGGTACTACAGGGTACTACATGGTACTACATGGCACTACAGGGTACTACAGGGTACTACAGGGTACTACATGGCACTACAGGGTACTACAGGGTACTACATGGCACTACAGGGTACTACATGGCACTACAGGGTACTACATCGTACTACAGGATACTACAGGGTACTACAGGGTACTACATGGCATTACAGGGCACTACAGGGTACTACAGGGTACTACATGGTACTACATGGATATGGTACTACATGGCACTACAGGGTACTACAGGGTACTACATGGTACTACATGGTACTACATGGCACTACAGGGTACTACATGGCACTACAGGGTACTACAGGATACTACAGGGTACTACAGGGTATTACAGGGTACTACAGGGTACTACATGGCACTACAGGGTACTACAGGGTACTACATGGCACTACATGGCACTACAGGGTACTACAGGGTACTACAGGGTACTACATGGCACTACAGGGTACTACAGGGTACTACATGGTACTACATGGCACTACATGGCACTACAGGGTACTACAGGGTACTACAGGGTACTACAGGGTACTACATGGCACTACAGGGTACTACATCGTACTACAGGGTACTACAGGGTACTACAGGGTACTACATGGCATTACAGGGTACTACATGGCACTACAGGGTACTACAGGGTACTACATGGTACTACATGGATATGGTACTACATGGCACTACAGGGTACTACAGGGTACTACATGGTACTACATGGTACCACATGGCACTACAGGGTACTACATGGCACTACAGGGTACTACATGGCATTACAGGGTACTACAGGGTACTACATGGCACTACAGGGCAGAGCAGAGACAGAGAGGCCAAGCACCTCGAGCAGAGACAGAGGCCAAGCACCTAGAGACAGAGACAGAGAGGCAGGAGGCAGAGCAGGACACCGCTTACAGGCCAGATACACTCAGCAGAGACGGCCATTAACACATTGGGCGCCATGGGCTATATCCATCAATATATACCCAGTCTGCCACCGTTGAAAGCCTATGGAGATGTTTACCTTCTTTGCAGGGCTATAACTTTTTTTATTTGATTGCTATATTGACATTACTATGGCCCATTCAACATCGATTATCTATCGTTCAGGATGTAGGAATGTTATATTTTGCATTCATACATTGTTGTGTTAACACTTTGACTGCCGGGACCTGTCTTTAGACGTCTTTCCTGGCCATGCTAAAGTTGCCGGGGGACGCTGTACAGCGTCCTTATATCAATATTTCAAAAATCTGCGATCGGATTCATAATGTCCCTCCGCTGGCCTGAGATCCACCAGCAGGACCCACTGAGCTCTCTGGTGGTTCAGGAGCGCCATCTGGTGGCCGATCGGCGCAACCGCTTAACAGGAAGCGCAGTAGAGGTTTTGCTGGTCGGCCATATTACTTCCGGGCACTCGGTATAGGTTCCGGCACTCTAGCTCGTCACACTACATAGCGATCGATTGCCAATAACTCGATAAACAACATGATTTGGACGTATATACCATTATACAAGCTGGAGATGGACCGGGTAATAATATATCCCATAATGATAAAATTTCTACTCGACGATGATCGCCCAACGGCGCGCGGAGACTGGGGTGAGTTTCAGCGTGTAACGTTACCGTCTTCGATAATAACTGATATTATCAACATTTGACCCACATTAGATGATTGGTATAACGCTGCCCACGGAATTATAAACGCCCCCTCGCCCATCCGGTCAACATCAGATGACGTGTAGTAACTTCTAGAAGTACGTCTAGTTGGAATTTTTTATATCGCGCTGATTGCCATCAAACTGTATTTCATCATCAATATAATGCATTTGGGGCTATATATCACGTTCTGGAGAAAGCTGCAGAAAGAGATGAAAACATACTTATACATTAGACCATACTTTACTATGAATATGTGAATGAAAAAGTTTAACGTTGCTACACAATGAACAATACATATAGGACTTTGAATGGGCCCTAATAATGGCAATGTAGCAATAGAATTAAAAAAGTTATAGCCCTGCAAAGAAGGGGACTTTCTCCATAGACAAATAGCGCTGGCAATCTATGGTATATCATTAATTTAACCTTAGGCAACCAAAGTGTTAATACCGTCTAGAATATAAGTATGTTTTAGACGGTATAGCAGTAATTCCAAAAACGAGAGTTATAGGCCCTGATGCATTATGATAGATTATCGATTGGCGTTTCTTTCCTATACACGCTATATTAAAAAATTCAAATGTATATGATTGGTATACATTATGCTTCATCATGCATGAAGGAAAGGGGGGGGGGTCGTTTATAATTCCTTGATCGTCAGTAACGGCTTTATTTAGTATGGGTTGATACGTTGATCAGATGGTTTGCAGTGAAATGAATAAACAATCGGGCTGAAAATAACGTTAGTGTCCTCTTACCGGTCGCCGATGAGACTGGAGGAGAAAGATCCCAATTATTTGAGGCCGATCTCCTACATCAATTTCCGGTTTGTATGGCGCAATAAACGCCAAAATCATATCGATTATTAAGTTTAGAAAGCTATCCAAATGCACTATAGTGTTTGTCTGGAGTCCCGTAACAAGATGTGACTGCCGGAGGGATTTCCTCGACGCACCGATCGGCACTTCTGGTTTTGGCGAGAGTGTAACTCGCCCGACCATCCACCAGGCGGCGGTATTGAGGCGTTGCAATCTCATACAGGGTCCCGCTGGAGTCCGGAGGTTGGCTGGATGAATTATGAATGCCATGGCGAAAAAATGAAATATTGATCCCAAAAACAGCGTAAGTCGTTCTTGACGTTCAACGCATGGCGGGCAAAAACGGCGCAACTCGTTCTTGGCGCAGGATGTGTTAAGTAACACTGGTGTCAACAGTGTTTGTTAGTCCTGTCTGCTATTGTTAGTCCTGTGCAGTGCTGTTGTTCAGCTTGGGTGATGTGTATTGGTTAGTGTGAGCTGACCTATATTTGGGTGCTGTGTATTGGTTAGTGTGAGCTGACCTATATTTGGGTGCTGTGTATTGGTTAGTGTGAGCTGACCTATATTTGGGTGCTGTGTATTGGTTAGTGTGAGCTGACCTATATTTGGGTGCTGTGTATTGGTTAGTGTAAGCTGACCTATATTTGGGTGCCGTGTATTGGTTAGTGTAAGCTGACCTATATTTGGGTGCTGTGTATTGGTTAGTGTGAGCTGACCTATATTTGGGTGCTGTGTATTGGTTAGTGTGAGCTGTGCGTGTTGTTGTTCAGCTTGGGTGCTGTGTATTGGTTAGTGAGCTGTGCGTGTTGTTGTTCAGCTTGGGTGCTGTGTATTGGTTAGTGTGAGCTGTGCGTGTTGTTTAGCTTGGGTGGTTAGTGTGAGCTGACCTATATTTGAGTTGTGATCTTGCATTGATTGCATGTGACCAGCAGAGGGTGCTGTTCGCCCATCTTTGTCTTGTGTGTCTTCTTGGTTTCCTGCCTTGTAATCGCTTGTGGATAAACCCAACTGTCAAGAGATATCAGAACTGTTGTATGAAACATAATTGTCATTTCTATTGGTGTTACGTTTCTGTGGTGACATGGTTATGTGTCTGTGGTGACATGGTTATGTGTCTGTGGTAGGGATGGGTACCGTTCACATTTGAACCGATACGGTACCGGTACCTGTGAATCGATACCGGTACCTAACGGTACCTTTTTTCGGTACTTTAGTCTCTAAAAATTGTGTCTACCTACCTCAGTTGTAAAAAATAATTCCAAACTTAATATTTTATAAATAAATATATTATTACTTTATTATTATTTACATCTTACTGATGTAAAGTATTCTACAACTGATTAAACAAACAAACAAACAATCTAGCAGCAATGAACTACTCTGCTGCTGATTGAGTATTCTAGCAGTTCTTTTCGCTCCACACTCACTGTGTGCTTCTCCCACGCTTGGAGAAGACCCGCTCTGCGGTGTGTGTGTGGCTTGTTTACTGACGTCACATCCTCTACTCTCTGTCCTGAGTTGTGCCGGCTTGCACTGTAGCCCTAGGAGCTAACGTTATGTCCGACGGTTAGCTAACGTCAGCTTAAGAACGTTAAACGGGTTACAAATATGTGAAACTATCGAAGGAGTAAGCCGACCGCTAAAAATAAAACCCACCGCGGCAGAGAGAGCACATAACAAAAGAACGTTTTGAGAGGAGTGGAAGTTTGGAGATAGACAGATAGACACTGGCTAGCCGCTACAGTAATATGATGCTGGGCTGTAGTGATCAGTTGTTCCGTGTGGCGCAAGTATGTAAAAAAGAAAAACAGAAACAACACGTTTGTCATCTGTAGTAAATAAATGAAGCTGGAATCCATTCGTGACCATGAACAGAGCCAGTGTCCCATTGTGTCCCGGATTCAATCTCCTCTCCTCTAAAGACTCTCTCTGTGGCTAGGCTAACAGCCATGTCAGACAGAGCAGATGTGGAAACTGAGGTACACTTTCTAACAACCTGCCCACTACCAAGATATCAGACATATACTCCCCAGTCCCCATGAATTGCAAACACCCAAAGAGAGAGGCTCATTAGGCTTGCATTTCTTTGCATCAAAGATGCTACAATCTTCAGCTTTCAAAAAGATGCTGTGTTTGACCAAGTGTTTCCTCAAATTGCTTGTATTACCCTTCCCTGCTTGGCACGTTGTGTTACAAATGTTGCAGAGAGCGTTGTCAGCATCTATTTTCATAAAGTGTAACCACACTTGCGACCGTTTTCGACTTGCCATATTGCCCTGACTGCTTTACCTATAGTCAAATCCTAGGTAAACATGTATTGTGCACAACTGCGCACATGGCGTTCGTGCGGTTTCTTTTTGCGATAAACGAAACATTTGCGTCATCGGACTTAATTATATAAAAAAGAAAAAACTATAAAAAAATAAATTGTATACTTTTTTTTTAAAGAATAATAATAATAATCATGTAATTTTTTACAACGGTATCACGTGAATCGATACTCGGTAGTACCGACGTGTTTCGGTAAGTACCTTTTAAAACTACCGAATTCGGTACCCATCCCTAGTCTGTGGTGTTATGTTTCTGTGGTGTCATGTTTATGTTTCTGTGGTGTTATGTTTCTGTGGTGACATGGTTATGTTTCTGTGGTGTCATGGTTATGTTTATGTGGTGTCATGGTTATGTTTCTGTGGCGTTGTGGTTATGTTTCTGTGGTGTCATGGTTACCAATACATACGTTGTTTCTGCAGACCCCTAATGTGAAAGGCAATGGAAGGAAGCAGCAGGACTCTCCTAACCAGAATAAAGGAGCCTCTCCTAACCAGAATAAAGGAGCCAACGGCAACGGAGTCGGCAACCAGCAGGTGAAACATCACTCTTACATCACAATGTGTTGGTAATAATAATGTGCACTTCTGAAAGAATATTCTGAGAATTCTATTTGGGAATTGAATGCTCATAGTTATCTCGATTTGAACAATGTATTCTATTCACTCCCACAGAAAGAGGAGAAGAAACTTAAGCCGAGAAGACTCCAGGATAACTTTGAGAAAGGTATAGATAACGAGAGGCAGAGAACATTTCATTTGGTTCGTCAGGTCAGTGCTTCTGTGTATCAGTTCACCACAGATGATGCCCAAGTTGTAAAGTAAGCAGCCGGGTACTGAAGGAAACATAAGGAGGCACTTTCAAAATGTCTGTCAAACTGTCCACTTCACGTGGCGCGTCACAGACGTTTTTAGGCTCTGAATGACGTCTTCTACTCTCCGCAGATGCACTTCCACGTCTGTCAAACATCTGATGCACTTTATGGGGCGCATTACAGAAAGGTTTCTAGGCTCTGAATGATCTTCACAGAAGTTTCTAGGCTCTGAATGATCTTCATGGGTCACATAGAGAAGTTTCTAGGCTCTGAATGATCTTCATGGGTCACAGAGATAAGTTTCTAGGCTCTGAATGATCTTCATGGGTCATAGAGAAGTTTCTAGGCTCTGAATGATCTTCATGGGTCACAGAGAGAAGTTTCTAGGCTCTGAATGATCTTCATGGGTCATAGAGAGAAGTTTCTAGGCTCTGAATGATCTTCACAGAAGTTTCTAGGCTCTGAATGATCTTCATGTGTCACAGAGAAGTTTCTAGGCTCTGAATGATCTTCACAGAAGTTTCTAGGCTCTGAATGATCTTCATGTGTCACAGAGAAGTTTCTAGGCTCTGAATGATCTTCATGGGTCATAGAGAGACGTTTCTAGGCTCTGAATGATCTTCATGGGTCATAGAGAGAAGTTTCTAGGCTCTGAATGATCTTCATGTCACACAGAGAAGTTTCTAGGCTCTGAACGATCTCTTCTACTCTCCACAGATGCACTTCCCTGTGACTCCACCAACGGACACCAGACGGTCCAGAATGGAGACTGTGAGAGCCTGGTCTCCTCCAGGTCGTTTCTCAACTTCAAGTTCGACAAGGAAGCCATCATGAAATGTTTTGACTCCTGAAACCAACTCTGTTCCATTACACCATGCTAGCTATTCAGCCTTCACATACCTTCAGGTGTAGGAGGACGTGTTCCCAAAATCTTGTTCCTGTCAAAGTTCTTTTCTTTCTTTCATCCAGTCAGAAGGGTGAATTCGTTGGCACTGTTTCTTTAGTTCAGGGCTGAATTCTAACTTAAAGGAACTTGCGCGTAGCTTTGCCCTTTTATAGTAAGTCATACATTGGACAGAGAGAAATGAGGAATATGTCGGCTGCTGTCTGCAAACACCTCAAGTTAGAGTTCAGCCCCCAGGGCCAGATTTACTCCGATCAAACATCTGTCTATTTCCAGAGAGAATTGATCATCAAACGCAGGCAAAAAGGTCTAAAGAAGACACAGATATTACTTGGTCTAAGCTAACTTTAGTTTTTGTGATTTAGCTCTAGTGGAATATCCAGGTGCGACATCCTACTAAATCTGGCCCCTCAAACTTCATCAGTTAAGTGTTTTGTGTATCATGTATCTTTTTTTTTGTTTTTAAGAAGGAGGAGAGAGAGAGAAAAAAAGGACTTTAATGGTCCCGACTTGGGTCAGTTTCACCGTTCTACCGACGGAGTGCCCGCTTTATCTGTTTCCAGGGCAGCTTGTGAACTGAGGAGATACATTAGGTACCGAGTACAGTACGCTGTGCCTCATCCCCCAAACGGTGCGTAGAGATGGGTCTTTACTCAGGAACGTAGAATGTACAGCGACAGAACATTAACAGGAGACAAAAAACAGGCAAATACGGTTGCTCTTTCGGTGGGAAGACGACATGTGTTAAAAGTCATGAGCCGTTCTGTCGGCATTGCGTTGTTCTGATTCGGAACACTTGTTACTATTCTGAGGTGAGTCCTTAATAAGGTATTTGCATCCACAGGCAGTTGTGAATGTTGCGTCAGCTGGGAGTATCGCCTGGTCCTCTTCCTAACTGTGATTCCCTGCTCGTTGTGTTGTACGTCATGTTCGTCTGGTCTGGGGTCTGTAGCAGAGTGCAGCAGCTATAGCCGAGGCGTTGGCAGTGGGGTCTCAGATCTGATTCTGAGGAGCTCCTGTTAAGATTCCTCAGACCACCTTGTGAACAAAACACATTGCTTACTCAAATAGGGCCCTCTGGTGGACTTCTGTAGCAGTTGCGGTTCCAACACTGACAAAGTAACAGTTTTAAGAGGCCTATGGTTGACTATCTGTTTTGAATACAGGTAGGCTTAATAAGTGCAACACTGTTTTTATTAAAGGCTTGAGTCTAAGAAGAACGGGCCAACCTACCCAGGATTTAGAACTCATTCTCCTGTGAGCAATTAAGCACCTGTTATTTTCTCAAGGGATCGATGCATACTTACAGTACATTACAGTATATGTACTGTAAAAAATGTTTATCTTGACTTGAGATCTCTGTGTGTTAAGTCTGATGTTTGTCATGCATTGAAGTCAGTGGGACTTGTGTGTTTGTGATTATTATTTTCCTTCATTTTTTTTATTATTGATCTCAAGTTATGATTCTGCTTCAAAAGTATTAAAGCAGAAATGGAAATAAAGTTAGCGAGATGTTTTCTAACTTTGTCTGTTTTTGTCTGTCGTGGCCTTCTGGAAATAACAGGTGCTGATGCTTTTGTAATCGGGAGCCAAGTATGTGGGTGAGGCGTCCCTGTCGTGTTCCGCCAACTGGCATTCAACTATGAATAGGCTTATTAGCATACAGCCGTCACATCATACACAGTAAACCAGTCAAAAAATAGCCTCGTTATTTCGGGAGGTTGTAGAAATGGTTTGAAATCCGTTTCTCACAGAATGTCCCATGAGTCTTATCAGTACGTGTAGCTATTTTGGAAAGAGAAAGTGACGACGACGGAAAAAGCGATGGTTTGCGTTGCCACGGTTTATTCAGAATATCCGAGAGGGAAAAGAGGGTCAGAGCCCAGACACTGGTAGTCTGTCAGAGACCACCCTGGTGGTAGGTAGTCTGTCAGGGACCACCCATAAAGCAATTAACAAAAGTATTCACTCTTAAAACTGTGGAAAACAGCAAGATGCAGAAAGACATAGAAATACATTTCATAAGAACCACATGGTCGTCCAGAAGGTGCACAGAAATTATCATAATGAAAAGAATATCGGTGCCATCTGCTTCTAGGACGATCTGCATTACTTTCCTTCATTTAAAAACATCTTTAGGATTTATTTAGCATACGGGTGTCCAATATTCTTAGTGCTTTTACTAGGTTATGACCCGAGAGCCTAAAATTGGAGTCCAATCGCTCTACACAGAAATATCTGGCTACGTAGAAACTAACGTCATTATCTGTTAGACGAGTTCCTTATATCTTCCACAAATGTGTCCCACGATGCCTTGAGAGACGAGGCAGTCCTCGGAGACGCTGGACGTTAATAGTTTTCTAGACTTGTGGGCTGCTTGTTCCCTCGTCTCTACCTCGAGCCATGTGTTTTGGATCTCTTGGTGGACGGTAAGGCTGAGACGATATGCCATTTGGAAGAATCGATAAATTGGGACAAAATTATCGATAAATATCGATTTTGCATGTGTAAAAAAATAAGGTTTAAAATACTTTTCTTAAAAAATAAAAAAACGTATTTAACGTTAGTTTGTGTGTGTGTCACGTGCACTCTGTAGTTTTTGCGATGCTGTAGTTTGCCCACGATACACAAACTAACGTTAGATAATATATTTTTTTCTATTTTAAGAACCTTTTTTAAACTTTTCTTTTACGCAAAATAATCGATAAAAGACGCCACTTATCGATTTCACGCAGTTATGGATAAATTGATAAGTGGTCTCTAAGGCAGAGAGTGGGCGGTGTGTAGTATTAACACCACCTAATTCTAAAGAGGCTACTGGTCGAAGACTGTCGGTTGGTTTTCTCACTCTTAACAATATAGTTGAAGCACTTTTCAGTGGCATCTAAATATATCATCTTCAATTTGTTCCTGGACATAATGTGAAATGACATATTACTCTGGATGCTTTGTTTCATGGTACAATAACAACTACAGTGTGTTTACATTTTTTTAAGGAAATTTTTTTATTGCTTTATTGGATAGACCGAGAGGAAGGATGGGAGAAGATATGGGGAGGAGACATTCGGCAAATCGGTCTGGGTCCGGGAGTCGAACCCGGGACGGCCGTGTTGCACTGAAGTGCGTTACGTGGTGTGCCACCCTGGCGCCCGTGTTTACATCTTAATAACTACATGTAACACAATGGTATGTTAACTATAATTATTAACAGTTGCATTTTAGTGATTAGAAAAAGAAATGTAATACTTTTAACCCAAAGCATCGATAACAAGGGAACTGTACCATGAAATAAAGTACCTACCGGCTACCGGTAAGTAAGAAAGGGAAAAAAAGTACATTTATCCACACTGTTTTATGTGAAAACCAGGATTTTCCTGATATGATATACAATATTACAAGGGACATTTGCTTATCTTTGATAAGAAAGATTTTTATCTAGCTTTTCATTGCATAATTTCTCATAATTGCAGCATTTTCCCCAGAGCGCAGGACTGAGCTGCGGGTGGAGATTCATACAGGGATGTTTTGTAGTTGCAACACACGCCTGTACTGGTTGCACTGTGGGTCTGGAAGGTTTCATGCTTGTTTGTTTGTCTTGCATTTACATTTCTTTTATTTTCTTTATTTCTTTTTTACTTTTGTTTGTGTGATATTTTTTTTTTTTAATACTGTACCTATCAGAAGTTGTATAGTTGTTTTTTTATATATATAAGGTTGTTTTTTTCCCCCTTCAACTTCAATGTCTGCTCATATACACGAAAGTATTTCTGTTCATTTGAGCGCTGTCCTTCATAACGTATGACGGACATAACGTCTCTTGTTCCGTTGCACTGAAAATTGTGAAGGACTGTTTACGCAGTTTGATAATTTAAAGAGTTGAGCTGTTCACCTTGCAAGTCGCTTCATTCTCCTCAGCTCCCAGGAAACCATTTCTCTTCACTGTCAGATACAGTAGTTCTTTCTCTGGTCAAAACGCCCTCTTTCTTCCCTGCTTCATTACTGACATCTGATGGGGATGTTGTCTGTAATTGAGCCAATAAAAATATATATACACTATACAGTCATTTGCAGGGCCGTGAACAGGCATTTTGGGAGGCAGGGGCTCAAGCTACAAAAAGGGCGCTCCCAAATCTCCAAGGTGACTGTCACATTTTTCTATTTGCCAGATGCAACAAGTACAGTGGAATTCGTACTCTCTGTTTGCTCCCCAGCATCGAGGAATGAAAAGCAACCATTTACAGAATAAAAGTAGGTATTTATTAAGGCTGTCAATCGATATTTAATCTGATTAATCGCATGATTGTCCATAGTTTAATCGCTAATTAATTGCATATTTTTAATCTGTTCTAAATCTACCTTAAACGGATCTTCTTCAAGTTTGACTTCTTCAACTCTTATCAACATGAGAGTCAAGAAATGCTTGCTTTATGCAGCCATTTAACACAAAAGGATGACCCTCATGCATTGCAAATTTGCATCAAATTCAAAACTGATGCACAAAATAACTTAAAAGAAAATAATAATTTAAAACAATGAATAAAGTGTGCATGAAATAATAGGGGAAAGAAAACGTTAGGAACTTGTTACATTCACCCACACAAGCTCTCTTTCTCTCTTGCCCCTTCCTCATCTCTCACCCCCCCCCCCTCTCTATCTCTCACACACACACACTGAGTCAGAAACAAACATGGTATCAATGAGAGTATCAATAATACACCTCTGTGAAGTCTATAGTAAAAAAAAAAAACGTTTGAAAATATATTTAAATGTTAATCTTACGTTAAAAAAATAGTGGCATTAAAATAATTGTGCGTTAACGCATTAACTTTTGACAGCCTTAGTATTTATATACAATAATCAATCAACTGTCTGCGGTACAAGTACAACTAAGTATACATAAATAAAAATAAGTCTACAGACAAGTTAAAATAATTGCACATTATATTGATGCATGAGGGTGCAGTAAAGTGGCTGAGCATTGTAGCATTTGAGTCCAGTAATGAGCGGATTAACTGTTCACCAGGTGTACCCCCTGTGGGTAGAAGCTGTTCACCAGACGTACTGCCTGTGGGTAGAAGCTGTTCATCAGGTGTCCTGCCTGTGGGTAGAAGCTGTTCACCAGGCGTACTGCCTGTGGGTAGAAGCTGTTCATCAGGTGTCCTGCCTGTGGGTAGAAGCTGTTCATCAGGTGTCCTGCCTGTGGGTAGAAGCTGTTCACCAGGTGTACTGCCTGTGGGTAGAAGCTGTTCACCAGGCGTCCTGCCTGTGGGTAGAAGCTGTTCACCAGGCGTCCTGCCTGTGGGTAGAAGCTGTTCATCAGGTGTCCTGCCTGTGGGTAGAAGCTATTCACCAGGTGTCCTGCCTGTGGGTAGAAGCTGTTCATCAGGTGTCCTGCCTGTGGGTAGAAACTATTCACCAGGTGTACCCCCTGTGGGTAGAAGCTGTTCATCAGGTGTCCTGCCTGTGGGTAGAAACTGTTCACCAGACGTACTGCCTGTGGGTAGAAGCTGTTCACCAGGCGTCCTGCCTGTGGGTAGAAACTGTTCATCAGGTGTCCTGCCTGTGGGTTGAAGCTGTTCACCAGGCGTACTGCCTGTGGGTAGAAACTGTTCACCAGGTGTACTGCCTGTGGGTAGAAGCTGTTCATCAGGTGTCCTGCCTGTGGGTAGAAGCTGTTCACCAGGCGTACTGCCTGTGGGTAGAAGCTGTTCACCAGGCGTCCTGCCTGTGGGTAGAAACTGCTCTTGTTCGTATAATGCGGTACCGGCGACCGGATTGCAGGGGGGAGAACAGCTGGTCCCTCACTCTACTACTGTTACATTAAAGGGATGGTCATGCATTTTGGAACCCTAAGCCCTGTTTTGGTGTTTATCAATGGCAGACCCGGCGCCATGGGCGGGCATTAGGGGGCCGTGCCTGCCCACTGAGTCAGCTATGCCCACCCTGGTAAAAAAAAAAAAAAATGCAACTATCCAAATCCTTAGTCGGGGATACAGCCCTAGTGGGCACTGGTCTCAACAACAACACTAATGAAGCTAGCACGGCACTCTGTGAGAATTCGTTTAAGAACTTCTTTACAGAACATTGCCTTAGTATGCTTCATCGACGCAAGGCCAATTTAATTCAGTTGGCATTTGAGAAGGACTTAACAAAAAAGTTCAGGAATGAGTGGAGGAGCAGTGTTTTAAGAAGATTTCACTCTGTCCCCAAACGCCACTTGCCGCTCTACTAATGATGGTGAGTAGCCTGTGGAGGAATTTTATTTGCTTTTTTATGCACCTTATTTTTGTCAGTTCAGTTCAGTTTGTCAGTGAATTCAGAAGTGTTGAATAAATGGAGACTTTTCAAAGATATAGAATAGAAATGTATTATCCTGGCGGCTACGTGGCGTAGTGGGCAAGGCACTCGCCACGAAATGCTGGAGACGCTGGGCTCGTCAGTTCGAGCCCAGCGCTCCACATTTGCTTTCAGTTTAGCTGGTCGTCCGTACTAATACACATTGGCCGTATTAGGGGGTGGGAAACTGATGGGTGGGGATCGGGCGTTGTGGACAGCGACTCCTACAGGTCGGTTGGTGCGCCTGCGCAGTAGAATCAGGAAGTGTCGGGGGCAGCGTGAGCCTCCCACGCGTTACTCCTCGCCACTGAGAGATCGAGCTGCGCAGGTGAAAAGATGCGACTGCTGTTACCTCAAGTACCGGAGGGGACTTGTGCTATGTATGACTTAGTCCACATTGCAGCCGGCTTGTGGGAGGCAAGAAACAGCGTCCGTGACAGGGGAGGGTTGAATTGGATGATACGAAATTGGGATGGGAGAAAATATAGAAAATGGGAGAAAAAGTGGATAAAAAAAAAAAAATGTATTATCCTGAGGGAAATTTGACACTGCAAATCACTCAACATTAAACATTTAGACAGAGCAAGTCACAAATAAGAATAACAAAACAAATGGCCTAAGAATAGAATAAAATGAAATAGAATAAAAGATACAGTAAATAAATACAGTAAAAATATACTGAAGTCTACAGTAGGTGTAATATTGCACAGTGCTGTTTAAAAAGTAAGAGTCCAGGAAGATGGTAACTGTCACTCTGTGCTCAGTGATGCAGTGAGGCTCAGTGATGCATTGTATAGTCTGTGTTCAGTGCTGCATTTAGGTAGTGTGAGCCTATAACAATGTGCTCCTCCTGTCAGCCAAGTCTGTGTATAGTGGGTGGGAGGGGTTTTCCCTGATGGCCTGGAGCTTAGCAAGGTTCCTCCTCTCCGCCACCCTCGCTAGAGTCCAGCTCCACCCCAACCACGCTACTGGCCTTCCTGACCATCTTATCCAGCCTGTTTGTGTCCCCTGCTCTCAGTCCGCTGCCCCAGCAGGTCTGTTATATATATCCGTTCAGTCTGTTTTTGTATAAGTGAATGTTCTTAAGATAGAGAGAAATTAGATTTTTCAATTGCCTCTCTGCTGTTTAGTTCAGCACCGTGGGCAGCGCCAAGCAAGCCACAGCGCCGTTGTCCCAGCTGAAACGTATAAAAGGGAACCTGTGTTGAAAAACCATTGTGCCCCCCCGAGAACATTTTATGCCCCCCCACTAATTTGTTTCTGCAGCCTGGTCTGATCAATGGTGTTGATCAGTAGAATCCTTTCTCAGCACAATCCATGCTGTTCCTCACTAGCTCTGGTTAGTTAGCCATAAGCCAAGGGAAAGTCAATGGGGTCGAGCTCCTCTCTTTACAAGCTATCTCTATAAATAGATATCAGCATGTGAAGGTGGAATCTGTAGGCAAGGGTACAGGATTTTGTAAGCGTTCTGGTTTCCGCTTGTCGTCTGAATAGTATTGATGAGTCACGTTTGAGCGGGGATGATGGCACTTGGAATGTAGGCAGCGATTTCTTTGGTTGCTTGCAGGTGACCAGTCCGCGTGGAGAGTGGAAAAAGGCAGAATAGCCGATGCGCTCTGAGATTGGTACAAGCTGACTGGAAAACAGATCTACTCCACTGTGCACAAAGAAGTCAGCTTGTATAGACAGGAGCCTGACCCCATTGACTTTGCATTGGTTTGTGGCCAACTATCCGGAGCTAGTATGAGGAACACATTTTTATTCCGTATTTTATTTTATTATTAATAATTAACTATGTTTTTAACCCTGTATCACTTTGGGATCCTAGTGAACGAAAATTGCACTACAAATACAATTTATTATTATTATGGATTGTGCTGAGAAAGGAAAGGTTACAACCAGAACTATCCCTTTAAAGGTATCATATTATGGATACTGGGTTTTGCCTAGTCTTGGTGTGGACCTGGCACCCTGGGGGGGCTAATAAACATGTTCTACACATCTTTTCCAAGAAAGCTATCCGGCTGCAAGCTTCCAAATGAATGGAAGCGGATACGGACCAGCTAGCATAATAGCTGTTAAAAACACCTCTCCCCAAGTTTTAGTGTGATAGTAAAGGGTTAACCTTCTGTAGTGTGGTAGTGAAAGGGTTAACCCTTTGTCGGGTGGCAGTGAAAGGGTTAACCTTCTGTATTGTTGCAGTGAAAGGGTTAACCATTTTGGTAGTGCGGTAGTGAAAGGGTTTTAAGATGGTCCGTATCCGCTTACATTCATTTCTGCTGATCTAGGCTAGCTTGCAGCCGGATAGTGGCTAGCCAATCAGAGAGCGTCTTTGCAAACAAAGGCTACGGAAAAAAATCACACGTCTCTGACTCTGGAGAAGACGGTAAGGGTGTT
Source organism: Notolepis coatsorum (assembly GCF_963971535.1). NCBI lineage: Eukaryota > Metazoa > Chordata > Actinopteri > Aulopiformes > Paralepididae > Notolepis > Notolepis coatsorum. The sequence continues at coordinate 95,568,825 of NC_140176.1, read as the reverse complement.
TCAAATTTCTTAGTGTGCTCCAGGCCCTCTTGAGGACGATTTTCCCGCTGGCGCCCGACGCCACTTTGTGCAACCTCTAGCAGCTCGGTTGTGCATATTTTCTTATACAATATATAGATAGAATTAAAGCCCTATTTGTTGCCTGTCGATTGCGGTTTCGGGTGTCAAAATCCATTCAGCGGATACTTTTTCGAATACCACTCCCGACACTCTAACTCTGTCAATCATTTGGCGATCTCGACCTAGAATCAGGGATCTAGGTGAAAAGTCACGAGCGAAAACAGGAAGTAAAAAATGCGCCGATTGCATTGGAGTCTATGAAAAAATGGAAACCTGCAAACCTTTTTATTTTTATTTTTACATTTTACCAAAATCGCTCCTAATCACTCATTTCTGAACGGATGACATTTTTATTTTTATTTTATGACATTTGGACATGTACTATACACGACTTCAGGCTACGGACACAGGGTGTATTTTCAGCCGTACCAATTTTTTCGGATATGCTACTTCTGGACTACTAACTACTACAGAAAAACGTGAGTAACAAGTTTTTTTTATTTTTATTTTTTAATAATTTTTTTTAAACATGACATAAAATTAGATACACAAGCATTAACAGTAAATATCCACAGTAAGTCACAGGATTATACATTCCATTTGATTCAATATAAATGTAGTTTACGAGATATATACCTAATACTTGCAATCCAATCCAATACATACATATGCTCTTACTCGCTCTTCCCCCCCCAGGACCCCCCCTTGGATAATCCATCCATTTTCATTCGTTTTTAACCAGGAATTACAATTCATATGCTAGCCTTTATTCTCTCCACCATTTCTAACCAGATTGCAATGCTGGTTTCACTGACACCTAAAATTCTTGCTGTAGATATCTCTAGATAAATCACATAGAGATAGGTAAGAACCCATACCTTCCGGCACATTTTATCCGGTTGAATCCATCGTGATGCTATCAGCTTTTTAGCAGCTGTGAGACCGGACAAAACTAGTCTCTTTAGCTGTATAGGGGCTGCAAACTGAGAAACATCATTCAACAGCAATACAGAGGGCTGTACAGGTATGTTCAGAAATAAAAATTCTGATAATTGCAGGGTCACTTCTTCCCAGAATATCTTAACCGGTGGGCAATCCCAATACATATGCATACATGTACCATCATCACCGTTTGTACATAAGGAACATAGAGAATCTTGTCTAAGTCCCATTCTGTTCAATCTTATAGGAGTCAGGTATGTCCTATGAATATAGTTAAGATTAATTTGTTGATGATCCGGGTTGCGTGACGCAATTCGAACGTTTGCCCAGACTTCTTGCCAATCAAAATCTACTTCCAAGTCTGGTATATCCCTCCTCCAGACTGAGTCTAGGGGAAGGATTCCATACGAAGACGTTAGTAAGTGATGATAAAAGTCAGATACAAAGCCTCTCGATGTGTCTCTTTCATAGAAGAATTTGTGATATCTGTGGTGCTCAATTGGTATCTTTAATGGGACTCCATGAGCCTTCAAACATTCCAATAACTGTGCGTAGAAATTAAATGTGGAACTGGTGAGGTTAAATTTGTTACGTATTTCTTGATAGCTACAGAAACCCCGTTTGTTGAAGACATCTCCCAATGTATGTATGCCCTGTTTTTCCCATTTGGGATATCTGATAGGTCATTTTCCAATAAGGAGTGCATTGTTATTGAATAGGGGAGAATGGCTATGCCATTTATGTTGGTTAGAATATTTTTTTTTCTGTGTTTCACGCCATATCCGAATCACATGTGTAATAAGAGGGCCAAATTTCAATTCGCATTGCTTAATTGATAATATGGTGTATACTATGTCCTGCAGTCTATGTGGTGCCACTATATTTTCTTCTAAGTTTCTCCAGGATACAGATGCTTGGGAGTCAAACCAGGTTATCAGTGGTCTTAAAGAGTACGCTTTAAAATAGTGGTAGAAGTCTGGAAATGCTAAACCTCCGTCTGCTTTGTTTCTCTGTGCGGTGGATCTTTTTATTCGTGGAGGTTTGTTGTTCCAAATAAATGTATATGCGGTGGAGTGTAATTTTTTCCAGTAACCATCAGGGGGGGGGGGGGGGGGGGGGGGTGTAACGGTAACAGTGAGCTAATGAAGTTGATTCTAGGTAAAACATCCATCTTAACTATTGATACTCGGGCCTGTACTGAGTTTTTAAATTTGGACCACCTGTCAAAGTCATTTTTGATCTTATCTTGGAGTTTTGTGTAATTATACTTCACCGTTTGGCATATTGTAGGGAATATTTCAACTCCTAGACATCTAAAGTGTTTTACCATTGGTATTTTTTCCGGAAGGAATATATCCTTTGCAGGGGCATTAAGTGGGAGGAAGGCCGACTTTGGCCAATTTATCCTAAATCCCGATAGATTGCCAAAATCATCAATCAACTTGAGAAGATGAGGCAGTGAGGTGGTAGGGTTTTTCATGAACAATATTACGTCGTCCGCATATAAACTAATATGATGTTGTGTGCCCTTAATTGCGATTGGTTCTATGGATTGGGATTGTCTTATATACTGTGCTAAAGGCTAATGATAAAGCGAATAGTCCGGGACTAAGAGGGCAACCCTGTCTGGAGGAGCGCGATACAGGAAAGATTTCGGAGGTAATTTTACCTGTTATAATCATGGCCGATGGGTCTTTGTATAATACTTTTATCATATCAATGAATCCGTTTCCTAACCCCATCCTTTCAAGTACTGCCCATAAATAAGACCATTCCAACCTATCAAAGGCTTTCATCGCATCCAAGGACAACATCGCTATAGGTGGAATGGCATCCTTGCTGGCGTCTAGCACATGTAGTAACCGTCTTATATTATCCGTGATCAGGCGGCCTCTTATGAAGCCAGTCTGATCAGGATGAACTAAAGATGTCATATGCTTTTGAAGTCTGATGGCTAGTACCTTGGAATACAGCTTGATATCGGTTCCGAGGAGGCTCAAGGGTCTATAACTACCACAATCTGTGGGGTCTTTGTCTTTTTTAAGGAGGACAGATATGAGTGCAATATTGTCGATCTTATGGAAATTCCCCTCCTTGATTGAGTATAAAATCATATTAAGTTATAGGGGTCCAATTACATCCCAGTATGAGAGGTACAATTCTGGTGGGATAGAGTAACAAGTTTTTCTACAACTCAAGTTCAGACCTATGTTACTCTATTTCATTAGCACTAAAAGTGAATCTTCTTTATTGTATCAGAAACTTCTGAATGTTATCTTTCAAAAGAGACCAGGCTCATGCATGAATAGAATGTGTTAAGATAATGACTGCAGCTTATCTTTGCGTTGCATTCGGAGGAAAGGAATCGATGAGAGACGATGAACTCTTTAGCCTTTTTGGCTTGGTTTATTTCACATTGGTCCTAAACATTGTTGCAGCGTGCACCTGCTACTTCAAGGTGCAGCTGAGGATGAGAGAGAGAGCTGAGCAGGTGGACACACCCCTTTTATAGGCTCAGTACGTGGAACAGATGTGCGCCTCTACCTTTAGTTAGAGCGCCCCATAGCGTTACAACAACATTACTGCACTTATGATATATACAGAGAACACATTGATATATATATATAGCACATAATAACACAACTGAGGACATTTTACCTTTACTCTTTCTTAACACATTGCCCGCCGGGCATTGTACCCATCATTGTACCCAGTCTGCCAGCGCTATAAGTCTATGGAGTGGCTCACCTTCTTTGCAGGGCTATAACTTTTTTAATTTGATTGCTATATTGACATTACTATGGCCCATTCAACATCGATTATCTATCGTTCAGGATGTGGGAACGTTATACTTTTTCATTTATACATTCATACAAAAATACCTTCTAGAATATAAGTATGTTTTTATCGTTTTCTGCAGTAATTCCTAGAATGTGAGTTATAGGCCTAAACGCATGATTATCGATTGCCGTTTCCCCCCTATACACGCTATATAAAAAAATTAAACTGTATATGATCGGTATACGTTATGCTTCATCATGCATGGAGGAAAGGGGGGGGGGGTCGTTTATAATTCCCCGATCATCAGTAAATGCTTTATGTAGTATGGGTGGATATATTGATCCGATGGTTTGCAAACAAGGAAACTCACAATTGGGTTGAAAATAACGTTAGTGTCCTCATACCGAAACTGGCGGTGAAAGATCCCAAGCATACGACGCCGATCGCCTAGGTCAATTTCCGGTTTGTATGTTGCAATAAACGCCGAAATCATATTGATTATTAAGTTTAGAAAGCGATCCATTATGTACATTGTGTCTGTCGGGAGTCATGCAACTATATCTGACGGCCGGATGAATTTAATCGACGCACAGCCCCCATATCCTGTCGGCGAGTGTAACTCGCCCGACCATCCACCAGGCGGCGGTATTGAGCCGTCATTGCCGTCACCTATAGGGTCCAGCTGGAGCGTTGCGGGTGTATATATGAATTATGAATGCCATGGCGAAATTTATTTATATTGATCTCAATAACGCTGTACAGCGAGGTCTGGCGGTCAACGCATGGCGGGCAATAACGCTGTAAAGCGTTTCCGGCGGTGGATGTGTTAACAGAATGGTCTCCCTTATTTCCTCAATTGTTGTTGTCAATTGTCTATTCCTCTATTAAATTCCTCCACTTCACTGAAATAATAAAACAGACAACATAATCATCGCTGGGTTAACAGAAATATTGGTAACACTTGGGGGGGAAAAAGTACATTCATTAACATTATTATTTCTTAATTAAGGTATTAACTAATATTAGTAAATAGTTGATAAAGATGTTATGGCATTGTGTATTAAAAAATACACAATGTCATAACATCTTTATTTGTTTTTAACTGGACCAGAGAGGAAGACAAACTCTGTATTATTTATTTTTCATGCAAATGACTGAGCTTTTCTTTTCTTTTTTTAAATCAACCATTTATTTCTGCGGTTTATATCTCCTCAGTACAAGTGAACAGAGTTGAACCTACTGTTCCAGTGGCACCTATAATGCAGCATGTTGCAGCAAGCTCTCCACTCTGGAAAACAACATACTGGACAGAATGAGTCTAACAATGGAGATTTGATCTCAATATGCCATATACTGTGGATATGCAGTATATGATTTAAAATACAGCACAGGGAAATACAAATAAAAAAAATTCAAATGGACTGGGCTGAGCTGATAATGACTTTTTATGATAAAATGATTGTCGTTTCCCAACAATAACACCATGAAGAGATGAGATGCAGCCTCCATCTGGTCCAAAATGACGACTTGAGAGGATAGCGTGCGCTGCTGGTGTCGCTGTACGACTGTCCAGGACCTCAGATGCTCCACGGTCTGAAATCCTGACATTTCGCTGAGCTCAGGTAAACTCAACTCTGGCAGTCATATATATGACTTACTAGGTAAATGGGTCCATATAAACTGGAGAGTTTACATATAGCGTAGAGTAGACAACTTTCATAAAACAAAAACACAGTACTATGTCACAGTAATATATTGGCAGAACCAACTAAATCTAGGTAACCTTGTGTAGAAAATGGTATCAAAGTATTCTCCCGCCAGGCTGCTTCTTTGTTCAGTTCTTTGTCTTTGCTGTACATAATTGCATTCACATTTGTTATGTTCTTTGCTAATATAAACTGATTGCACCAATAGTATCCAGCTGCAGCCGTTCAGACCAGCGCTTACAAGCCCCGCACATACAAGCCCCGCACATAGCAACCCCTCGCTTCCATTGGCTGATTTTGGTGACGTGATTTTGGGTCACGTTGCACGTTGCACTGCGGGATTGATTGATTGATTGATTGAAAACTTTATTAACAGATTGCCGTATGATTTGGGTCACGTTGCACTGCGGGATTGATTGATTGATTGATTCATTGATTCATTGATTGATTGATTGAAAACTTTATTAACAGATTGATTGATTGATTGAAAACTTTATTAACAGATTGCCGAATGGGTACACGTGACCACAGGCCCTGATTGATTGATTGAAAACTTTATTAACAGATTGTAGAATGGGTACACGTGACCTGACCGATTGATTGATTGATTGATTGAAAACTTTATTAACAGATTGCAGAATGGGTACAGTGACCGATTGATTGATTGATTGATTGATTGATTGATTGATTGATTGATTGATTGATTGAAAACTTTATTAACAGATTGCAGAATGCTGTACAGCTCAATACACACAATTGTTAAGGGGATGCAGACCATGCAGTACTGTTACATTTGTGACATACAGTAAATATATACAAGGGGGAGGGAACTGTACATTTATGATGAATTGAAAATGGGGGACCCTGATGTAAACAAGACGGAAGTCTTTCTCTGGTCTGCATCCCCTTAACAATTGTGTGTATTGAGCTGTACTGCAGATATATTTCAATTGCCTTACTTATTTACATAAGTATTATAGGCCTACAGCAGTATTGTACAGACAGTCTGTGTGAAGTTTGTGTGGTTATCCAGCTGCACAAAGGCAGAGCAAGAGGCTCTACAGAGGGTGGTGAAGGCGGCAGGCAGGATTGTCGGGACTCCTCTATCAAACATCACCTCCGTCTTCACCTCCCGCTGCCTCCACCGCTCCAAGTGTATCATCAAGGACCAGTCTCACCCAGCACATCACCTCTTTCAGCTCCTTCCCTCAGGGAGGAGATACCGGTCCATACATGCCAAGAGTTAAATATTTAAGAACAGCTTTTTCCCCCAAGCAGTCAGACTGTTAAACGCTCATTGACTGTCCCCTCACGTGCACCATGCACTTACCTGGACTTGATAATCACTGTTACCACTCATCATGCACTTTATTTAAAATATTCTGTTATGTACAGTGTTATATGTGTTTCATGTATGTATATATTGTACTACGGTCTGTGGGAGCTCCCCTGAAATTTCACTCACGGTCATATAAGAGTTTTAATGTACCATGTACAGACATTGGATTTTCTACCCATAATTTGATTTAAAACATTCCATAGATTTTTACCATCATTTCTCACATCATATAACCATGGTTTAAAATATTCCCTTTTTCTCACCTTATTTAACTTTGTGACTTGATTACGTAAGGAACGGTACTTTTGTCTGTCATCTGCAGAACTGGAACACACTGATGCTTTTTTGGCTACAGTATGTCTCTCTCATTCATTAAAATTCATTAAAAGCTACTATCTATCCATGGGGCTGATTTGTTTCTGACATAAATAAGTCCAGTGCAACCTCTGGGTCATCCTCACAACATACCTCCTCCCAGTTTATACCCAACATTTCATTAATAAAACCTTCTACATTAAAACTCTTATATGACCGTGAGTGAAATTTCAGGGGAGCTCCCACAGACCGTAGTACAATATATACATACATGAAACACATATAACACTGTACATAACAGAATATTTTAAATAAAGTGCATGATGAGTGGTAACAGTGATTATCCAGACCAGAGAAAGACTTCCGTCTTGTTTACATCAGGGTCCCCCATTTTCAATTCATCATAAATGTACAGTTCCCTCCCCCTTGTATATATTTACTGTATGTCACAAATGTAACAGTACTGCATGGTCTGCATCCCCTTAACAATTGTGTGTATTGAGCTGTACTGCATTCTGCAATCTGTTAATAAAGTTTTCAATCAATCAATCAATAAATCAATCAATCAATCAATCAATCGGTCACTGTACCCATTCTGCAATCTGTTAATAAAGTTTTCAATCAATCAATCAATCAATCAATCAATCGGTCAGGTCACGTGTACCCATTCTACAATCTGTTAATAAAGTTTTCAATCAATCAATCAGGGCCTGTGGTCACGTGTACCCATTCGGCAATCTGTTAATAAAGTTTTCAATCAATCAATCAATCTGTTAATAAAGTTTTCAATCAATCAATCAATCAATCAATCAATCAATCAATCAATCAATCCCGCAGTGCAACGTGACCCAAATCATACGGCAATCTGTTAATAAAGTTTTCAATCAATCAATCAATCAATCCCGCAGTGCAACGTGACCCAAAATCACGTCACCAAAATCAGCCAATGGAAGCGAGGGGTTGCTATGTGCGGGGCTTGTATGTGCGGGGCTTGTAAGCGCTGGTCTGAACGGCTGCAGCTGGAAGCATCTCGATTGCACACACACAGACACATGCCATAAATGTGGGGTTAATTGTATTATAGGTCGACAGCAGAGGGCGATAGAACCCCAGACTGTGAAGTAGGTAACTATATCTACCAATTGAATGGTCTCTCTTATTTCCTCAATTGTTTGTCTATTGTATTCCTCCACTTCACTGAAATAATAAAACAGACAACATAATCACCGCTGGGTTAACAGAAATATTGGTAACACTTGAAAGAATATAAAAAAAAGTACATTCATTAACATTATTATTTCTTTTTTTTGTATCCACTTTTTCTCCTTATTTTTCTATTTTTCTCCCATCCCAATTTCGCCTCGCCAATTCTCCCTTCAATTCTACCCTCCCCTGTCTTGAACGTTGCTAGACCATGCCTCCCACTGGTCGGCTGCAGTGAGGACCAAGCCTTGCATCACGTGTCCCCTCCGGTACACGAGGAGGCAGCTGTCGCATCTTTTCACCTGTACAGCGCGATCTCTCAATGGCGAGGAGTAACGCGTGGGAGGCTCACGCTGCCCCCAATACTTCCTGACTCTGCTGTACAGGCGCACCAACCGACCTGTAGGAGTCGCTGTCCACAACGTCCGATCCCCACCCCACCAGCTTCCCACCCCTAACACTGCCAATTGTGTTAGTATGACGACCAGCCAAGCTGGTAGCAACGCAGAGAGCTGGGCTCGAACCCAGCATCTCCTGCGTTAGTGGCGAGCGCCTTGCCCACTGCGCCACTTAGCCGCCCCATTATTTCTATTAACTAATATTAGTAAATAGTTGATAAAGATGTTATGGCATTGTGTATTAAAAAAATACACAATGTCATAACATCTTTATCTGTTTTTAACTGGACCAGAGAGGAAGACAAACTCTACAGCACAGCCAGGCCATGATGGCTGACCAAAAGAACATGGTTCATCTTTAATATAATTTAAATCAACAACAAGCCATTGGATCCATATACACAGTTACACACGCATGCTGTTTATATAGGCTTTGAAAGAGCAGGAACACACACACACACACATTACATTGATACTTCCTCCTGAAATGGAACACGAGAGATGAACTGCACTTCCTCCATGAAGCTGCACTTTCAACCAAGAGAAGGAAAGTATAATTTAAGAGGGTTATGTATTCTTAAAACATGTAAAAAGGTAAGAACTAATGTAAAAGCTAGATGTGTTTCAATTTTGGGAGTTAAATTGTGGAATAGTCTTAGTGACGGGTTGAAGTTGTGTACTTCTCAGGGGAGATTTAAAAAGGCCCTGAAGGATAAAATAATTCGGGAGTACAGTTTTGAGTAAAACATCAAACTTTTTTTCTTCTTTTTTTCCCTCTTAAAAAAAGAAAAAATTATATCTTGCAGCATATTTTAAGTTTTTCTTTCTTATATTAAAGTATATTTAGTTTTTAAGAATTGTAAAGGATAGGCAAAAATAAGCATGTGCTTCAGCCTATTCCTTTTTTCGGTCATTGAGTTTGGATTTTGTGTGTGAGTTTACCGGTATTTGTGATTTATATATATATTTATTTATTTTTAATATTTTTTTTGAAAGTCCACACATGTGTGTTTTTGATTTATCTGTAAACAAAGACCGAAAATAAACATTCATCAAATAAACTATTCATCATGAAGCCTGGTTGTGTTGCTGTTCAAATCAGGCGTGAAAGAGGTCCTGTTGTTCCTCACTGTGGAGGTGGACGCCCACCTGGGAGGTGACTTCTGATGCAGCCACGCGTCCTGTGGAGAACCCCCTGTGAGCAAACCAAGGTACACAAACAACTATGTTGTGGGAATTAGATTCTTATATACCCTAAAACACAAGAACACAGAAGTAGTCAAATATTGTGTTATTTTTAGGGCTGTCAAAATGTATGCTTTAAGATTAATAAAAATTATTTAAAGCATTCAAATAAATTTATCTAGATTAATCTATGGAGTGAAAAATCTCCAATCTTAATGCCGCGGATATAAGAAAGAGGTCTAGCTGAGTCAATGTTGATGGTTTTGTTGAACATTTGTATTTCACAGGAGAGAAACTATTCAAAGAAAGCTATTAAAATAGTCTTTGAAAAAATAGTCTTTGAATCTAAATATACTTTCTTTGTGTTGATTTTACATTAATTCCATGATTTTACTCAAGTAAATATCTGTTACAAGCTTCGGTTTTAAGTAGAAAAATGCTATTTTTAATCTAGAAAATCCAGAAAATGTTGAGATTAATTATGAATACCCAAAACATCTGCATCAAGTATCCGGTCACCGCAAACGGATCAGAGGGGGCCGGGGGGACTCGTTTTGATTCATCGCTTAAATTGAATTCATCATAACATTCAGGCCTTTGATGCACAAACAGGTTTTAGCCCCATCTGCATTTCCCAAGAGAATGTTTGCAAACCTTCGTGGAGAACTGCACAGTGAGCTGGCTTTCTCAAGGGGTTCTTCTGACCCATGCTCTGCTCTGGTAGGTGGAACAGAGTCGAGCAGAACTATTCCAGGACGGGCAGTGGAGGTCCTTGCAGTGTTTGGGGCATCTTTTCAATTCAGGATCTCCCCCCTCGGATTGTTGTACTGTATCTTGAAAAAGAGCCTAATTGGTCAAATCTTACATTGTGAGATAATTTCACAGATACAATTTAGGCCTTAAGCCTAGTTGTTGGAGCCATTTGTACCTGCCGTCTATTTGTTTTTGGATTTACTATTGGTACACTTGTCTAGCAGCATCTATTTTGCACACTGGGTGGCAGCCGTGAGATCAGGAAGTCAGACACAGGTAATCAGGTGCTGCTCACTGTAGAGACGAGACGTTTTTGACTTGATTGTAAATCAAATCAAATTTATTTGTAAGGCCTGACAACACACTTTAATGTCCCCATGGGCCGGACACGTCTTCTTTAAGGCCAGACAACACATGTTAATGCCCCATGGGCCGGACACGTCTTCTTTAACTCATCCAGCGCCATCGCTTAATGTGTTAGGGTTTGAAACCGACCTCAACAGCACGGCACAGACAGGTAGTTCAGAGTTAGCCAAACACTAGGGCGTATTTATTACAGAATCAAAAAGAGCCAAATAACAAATCTGAATCAACAAAAAGGAGAATGCCTTCGGCAGAGTTGTCTGCGGCTCTGCAGATCCTCCCGGTGTTAGAGGTGGGGAATCGGCGTAGGCGCCGCTGCGGCTCTGCAGATACTCCCAGATCCAACTCGGAGTGGAAACGGAGAGAGAGAGAGATCAACAATAGTCCAACAGTACACAGAGGCAGTGCAGTTCAGTCCTCCCTTAGCTGAGTCCAGTATGAAATACAAGTGACTTGATCTTCGGTGTAAACTACACACAAGTTAGCTGAGTCCAGTACAAAACAAAACGGTACTTCTTCAGTGTTATCCAAACACACAATTTAGCTGAGTCCAGTACAAAACAAAACGGTACTTCTTCAGTGTTATCCAAACACACAATTTAGCTGAGTCCAGTACAAAACAAAAATGGTATTTCTTCAGTGTTATCCAAACACACAAAAACAGATAATCCAAAAAGGTTTGTTTCCAAAACTCACCAAAGCGCAAACGCGTAAAGCGGGCAACGAGGCGCAGCTCCAAACGGATGATCAAGATATTCACCAGCGGCGATCCAAAGATGTCCTGGAGGGAAAGTAGACGAGGCACAACAACGGGGGGAAGACAGGCAGTAGCAGTAGTAATCAAAACGACCCGACCACGATTAAAAGAAGGTCCGAGTATATGAAGCCTCTGGAGCGCTAATTACAACCTACGACAGGTGCATGAAGGAATTGGTAATCGCTCCTGAAGCGTGTGGCGGGGAATGCACCAATCAACACAGTACCTTGAAGAAGCGTGTGGCGGGGAATGGGCCAATCCTCACAGCATCCTCACATAATGAGCCATGGGGCGCTAGAATGCCATCGCTTTAATCAATGGGGAGACTGCGAGATTTGCGAGTGCTTAAAATATATCTTATATTATAGCTATGGGTCTAATACACCCGTCGATTGTCAGTGAGTTGCTTCCAGTCAACATGCACAAAACAGATTGTTTTTTCATCCGTACATTTCCGTTTTATACCGTTTTGAATATGAGTATAGTTTTGGTGATTCTTAGTAATCCCAGGAAAATACGCGATAATAGCCCTTTAGTGGAATACACTAAACACTGGGGGTGTAACGGGACACAAAAACCACGGTTCGGTATGTACCTCTGTTTTGAAGTCACGGTACAGGTTTTCGGTACAGTGGGGGAAAGTTTGGCTTTCCATATTCCACTCAGGGGTGATGTAGTGTGCAGTAACTAATTGTACTTGTAGGGCTGTCAACGAATATTCTATATTGAAATTAATAATCGACTTGTAAAGAAAAGAAAAAATTATAATAATTATATTAGATTGTGAAAAAAACAGCCCCCGGTGGGCGGTCGTTAGTGGTTAACATACCGTTGTATTTGTTCGGTACACTACACAGCCGTTCGGTACGGTACACACTGAAACTATTCGGTTCGGTACGGATACGTGTACCTTTACACCCCTACTAAACACGACGAACACGTCGGATCATGCCGCCATCTTGTTGGTCCCTGCTTACAAACAAAGATCACGTGACGCCGTCGTGTCACGTGAGGTAAAAAGATGGACCGACCAATCAGAGGCCACGCTTCAGGACGCACTCGATGACGTCGACTGGGGAATGTTCAAGGAAAGCACCAGTGACGTCAGCGAGTTCACAGACACCGTTGTGAGCTTCATAACAACACTCGCTGACAGTATTGTCCCCACAAAGAAGGCGAGGGTGTTCCCGAACCAGAAACCATGGGTGGACAGTACTATCAGAGCAGCTCTGAACTCTCGCACCACTGCTTATAACCTTGGCAGAGAGTCAGGAAACATGGAAGAGTACAAGACAACAGTCTACACTCTGCGCAAAGCTGTTAAACTTGCTAAGAGGACGTATGCTGACAAGATGGAGGCACAAATGGCACAGAATGACACAAGAGGCTTATGGCAGGGACTGAAGACAATAACTGACTACAAAGTCAGCGCCCCCTCAATGGGGAGCGACGACGCCTCCCTCGCGGACCAGCTCAACACCTTCTACGCGCGGTTTGGTGCAAACAGTGGCGCTGCTAGCTCAACGGCTAGTGACGTCACTGGCGCGCCGCCTGTTGTGGAGGGGGGGGGGGCATCCGCGGGGGGGCGAGGACGCTCTCTCATTGACGGTACACAGTGTGAGAAGAGCATTTATGCAGGTGAACACCAGAAAGGAGGCTGGCCCAGATGGAATAACAGGACGCATACTTAAGTCCTGTGCTAACCAGCTAGCCCCTGTGTTCCACCATATTTAATTGATCCCTGAAGGAGTCAGTGGTCCCTGCCTGCTTCAAGATGTCTACCATTATCCCGGTACCAAAGAAACCCTCCCCAGCAGGTCTCAATGACTACAGACCGGTGGCACTCACCTCTGTGGCCATGAAATGTTTCGAGAGGCTGGTCAAGGATCACATTTGTGCCTCCCTCCCCAGTGATATGTACCCTATGCAATTTGCATACAGGCCAAACAGGTCCACTGACGATGCGGTCTCCCAAGTACTGCACAGCACCCTCTCTCACCTGGACCGTCAGAAGGGGGGCTATGTGAGATTGTTGTTCATTGACTACAGCTCAGCGTTCAACACCATAGTCCCCACCAGACTGGTGGACAAGCTGATCGAGCTGGGTCTGAGCTCCGCTCTGAGCGCCTGGATACTGGACTTTCTGAGTGAAAGGTCCCATGCGGTCAGGGTGGGGGGTCAGACCTTCACCCTGAGCATCGGGTCCCCCCAGGGCTGTGTTCTGAGCCCCCTGCTGTACTCACTATACACACATGACTGTGTGGCCAAGTTCAGCTCCAACTCCATAGTGAAGTTTGCGGACGACACAGTGGTGGTGGGGCTAATCTTGGACAACGACGAGAAGGCCTACCGGGAGGAGGTTGAGGTACTGGAACGCTGGTGCCAGGACAACAGCCTGCTCCTGAACATTGGTAAAACCAAGGAGCTGATCATGGATTATAGGAGAGGACAGCAGGAGACACACACACCACTGAGGATTAACGGGGCTACCGTGGACAGGGTGAGCAGTTTTAAGTACCTGGGGGTCCATATCGCAGAGGATCTGACATGGACAACACACATAGACTCAGTCGTAAAAAAGGCGAAGCAACGCCTCTACCACCTGAGACAGTTAAGGAAGTTCAGAGTATCTGGGAAGATACTCCAGTCCTTCTACTCCGGAGCTGTAGAGAGCATATTGACTGGAAACATCACTGCCTGGTATGGAAACAGCACGGCACAGGACAAGAATGCCCTACAGAGAGTGGTGCGCTCAGCCGAGCGTATCACGGGTATTGCACTACCACCCCTGCAGGTTCTATACAACAAGAGGTGCAAATCCAAATCGCAGATGTAACGTTGTAAACGCTAGTCCTGCCGGAGTATTTAAACCCCGCCCGCACAGCTCAGATCGGCCCAGAAAAGAAACTACACCATTTATAATAGAGTGCAATACCGGCTGGAAGGCGTAGGCGGCGGTATTTGCCCTTTTGCAAGCTCAGACCCATTCCCAATGATAACATCAGGCTGGATGGATGAAAATGAATGGATATAGCTAATAAAATAAATAACGATTAAAACCCGACTTTTCTCGTGATCTCGTTAATGTCCCCATGGGCCGGACACGTCTTCTTTAAGGACCGACAACACACGTTAATGTCCCCATGGGCCGGACACGTCTTCTTTAAGGCCCGACAACACACGTTAATGTCCCCATGGGCCAGACACGTCTTCTTTAAGGCCCCGACAACACACGTTAATGTCCGCATGGGCCGGACACGTCTTCTTTAAGGCCCGACAACACACGTTAATGTCCGCATGGGCCGGACACGTCTTCTTTAAGGCCCGACAACACACGTTAATGTCCCCATGGGCCGGACACGTCTTCTTTAAGGCCCGACAACACACGTTAATGTCCCCATGGGCCGGACACGTCTTCTTTAAGGCCCGACAACACACGTTAATGTCCCCATGGGCTGGACACGTCTTTTTTAAGGCCCGACAACACACGTTAATGTCCCCATGGGCTGGAGACGTCTTCTTTAAGGTCCGACAACACACGTTAATGTCCCCATGGGCCGGACACGTCTTCTTTAAGGCCCGACAACACACGTTAATGTCCCCATGGGCCGGACACGTCTTCTTTAAGGCCCGACAACACACGTTAATGTCCCCATGGGCCAGACACGTCTTCTTTAAGGCCCGACAACACACGTTAATGTCCGCATGGGCCGGACACGTCTTCTTTAAGGCCCGACAACACACGTTAATGTCCCCATGGGCTGGAGACGTCTTCTTTAAGGCCTGACAACACACGTTAATGTCCCCATGGGCCTCTTTAAACAAGTCAAGAAGAAACATCACAATAAATCAAGAACAAAACAAAAAACACCATGAAGTCCAAAATAAAATGTAAAATAAATAAATGCAACACTCCCAGACATACCCCACACGAAGGTAAGGAAAAACTCACTAAAACCTAGCAATAGGAAAAAAAGCACCAGGGGAGAAACCTTAGAAGAGCCGTTCAAGGGGGGATCTCCCTTCTTAGATGTCGGTGATAGCTATAAAACAGGCGAAACAGTTGGTAAGTATGTACATATACGTGTAATGAAACACAAATATGGACATGCAATAGCAACTGGGGTACATAAGAACATTTTGAAAGATTGAGAATAGAATAGAGCTTATGACGGATCCATTTAAGGTATGGGGGCGACGTAGAGAGGATCGCATCACCACGAGACAGCCACTCACAGGGAGACGGGACAGGCGTTAGACAGTTTGCGTGTTTGTGATGGGTGGACATAGCAATAGATACATGTAATAAGCATATATGTGAATAGAATAGATACATGTAGTAAGCATATATCTGAATAGAATAGAAGTACTTAACCCAGCAATGAACTAGAACAGGCATGGTTTAGACATTGTAGGTCGGACAGAAGACGGTATGAAGCTGATCCATGACTAGGGTGCCCACCTGTCCCGCGATTCGCTACAACAAAACAATGTCCCGCAATTCAAGGATAAAAAAAAAATATATTATTATTTTAAATTTTAAATTTTAAATTTAAAATTTTTCAAAGATTATTATTAATTTTTTTTTTAAATGTTGTTAATTGAATGCCTCGTTCCAATACCCTCTTATATTTAAAATAAAAAAATCGGGCGACGTCACAAACCAATGCATTGCGCAGCCGAGCAATAGTATCCAGCTGCAGGACCACAGCACCGACACTCTCAGGACCGCAACACTTAGCGGACCCACACTCTCCAGACCCTCGCTCCCATTGGCTGATTTGGGTCACGTGACCGTCCCACCCAATGGCTGAATTGGAGGCGTGTATCACTTCCGCAACGGATTTAGTCGGATTTCGGTTTCCGGGTTCGCCTGATTGGCCGCGACGGCCACGTGACACGCCGTGGCACGCCCCCGCGGCAGCGGCAGACTTCACTGCCGCTTTCCCACTTCAACGCCAGAGCAATATTGTCGCGCCATCTTCTGAGTGCTCACTGAGTTACGCTACAATATACTATGCAATGTACTAATATACAATACGGCTCACTTTTCCCACTTCAATGACAGAGCTGCTGTTTAATAATATTGTCGCGTTGTGGAAAGCAGGATGAGAGAGCGTAGATTTCAGTGTGTATCATTTAATCATTTATCATTTAACATTTGAAAGACATACATTGTTGTCATACAGAAGTACAGAATACTTTTATCCAAAATGCTTCTAACTGTTACTGTTAGAGACTGTGCTAGACAAGATAAGTATGAAATAAAATAGTATAGCATGTAAAATAGAAGTAAAAATAGAGGTCACGCTGTTCAGTATAGACATATGTACAATGTTCGATGCAGAATAGCAGTAACTGAGTTACCATACAATATACAATATACTATGCAATGTACTAATATACAATACGGCTCACTTTTCCCACTTCAATGACAGAGCTGCTGTTTAATAATATTGTCGCGTTGTGGAAAGCAGGATGAGAGAGCGTAGATTTTATGCTATACTATTTTATTTCATACTTATCTTGTCTAGCACAGTCTCTAACAGTCTCTTCCTCCTGAGCAACGTCAGAAGGATCCGCCCCTTCCTGACAAAAGAAGCCACCCAACTCCTCGTCCATCAACAGTCATCTCCCACCTCGACTACTGCAACGCACTGCTCGCTGGCCTCCCGGCCACTGCCACTAAGCCTCTTCAACTCATTCAGAACGCAGCGGCCCGTCTGATCTCAAACCTACCGAAGTCGGCCCATGTCACCCCACTTCTTAGGGACCTGCACTGGCTCCCCATTGCTGCACAAATCCGCTTCAAGGCCCTCGACCTGGCATACCGTGCGGCAAAGGGAACCGCTCCCACCTACCTCCGGTCAATGGTCTCTAACTACACACCCGCAAGACCCCTACGCTCTGCATCTTCTGGCCGCCTCAGACCTACTCCTATCCAAGCTCCGGGAGGGTCATCAAAGAGAAGTCGCCTATTCTCAGTCCTTGCCCCACAATGGTGGAATGAACTACCCACCCCAGTTAGGACAGCCGAAACCCGTCCAATCTTTCGCCGTCGACTAAAGACGCACTTCTTCAACCATTATCTGAATAAAAAAAATAAAAATAAAAAAGAATCTAACCCTAACTAACCTTACTGTCATGCACTTGTCCTAATAAACTAACCTACACTGTAGCACTCAACACTTTATGAACATTGTTACTCAGCTGATAGAGTTGTGCCCTTCCTGATGACTTGTCGTACAGAACTTGTAAGTTCTGCTAAAGCTTTTTCATCACCTGTTACAAATGTTGTAGACAGCTTTCGGATACACCCTTCTTTGTGACATCAAACAGTGACAGAATTAGGACTATAGATAAATGCAATTTTATTAACATATAAAATGCATGTGCATGACATATAGTGTAACTTGGGGGGCACTAGGACCCAGGAGTACCCTGGCCAGGTATCGAAGAGTATCTAGAGGAAGTCTCACAGTACAAGCCCCGAAGCCCCGCCTCACACACAGTACAAGCCCCGAAGCCCCGCCCAAACATATGGGGTTGCGGCACTGCAGATATACCCTACTCCTCACATGAGGTGAGACTTGACTTCGACGTGTGTTGCCGTCTGTTTGAATGGAAGCACGATACACTAGCAGAGCCAAGTTATTCGTGCTGCCCCACGCTTTTAATAAGGTATGAGCAGGTTAAAGCAGGTAAATCTATTCCATCATTTCCGACCTACAAACAACTCTTATATGTTGTGTAGACATACTTGATGTGGTGGGCGCTAACGTTTCATTTGAATTATGTGTTTGTTCCTAATGTGTGCTCAGTATATTGCGGTATGTGATGATGACACGACACACAAGGGTAATAATTATTTGTATTTTCAGGCTGTATTCTTCTTCAGGGCTATAACTTTTTAAATTGTATTGCTAAATTGACATTACTATGGCCCATTCAACATCAATTATCTATCGTTCAGGATGTAGGAACGTTTTACTTTTTCATTCACACATTCATACAAAAATACGGTCTAGAGTATAAATATGTTTTTATCGTTTTCTGCAGTATTTCATAGAACGTGAGTTATAGCCATTTATGCATATATTCAAGTCAAGTCAAGAGTTTTAATTGTCACGGCATACAGGTATACAATGAAATGCGGGTGGTCTCGCCCGCAACGATGTGCAATACAGTGGTACAACATATAATAGAATAAAAAAATAAAAAAATAAGAACATTGTGCAGTGAACAGGTAACAGGTAACATGGAGTGACATCTCGGTATCTGTACATAGTTATTTACAGAGCATATGGGACATGCTAGTTAGCTTTGGTAGTGCAATACACTGTTCCTGTTATTCTAATTTAAAGTGTCCTTTCCTTTTGGCCATAAGTGTGCGTGTGTGCGACATGAGTGTGTGCCCGCTCATGTTAAAGTGTTAAGTGTCTGCTCGTGTGTGAGCGTGCACAGCGTGCGTGTCGTGTGTGTGTTCATGTGTGCTTGTGTGTGGATAGTTCAATGTTCTGAGCACTCAATGTTCATTGTTCAGGGCTCTGATGGCCTGGGGGAAGAAGCTGAGCCTAAGCCGCTCTGTCCTAGTAGCTGGGGTTCGCAGGCGTCTGCCTGACCTCAGCAGCTGGAACAGGCTGTTATTGGGGTGGTGAGGGTCTTTCATTATCCTGCAGGCTCTGGATTTGCACCTCTTGTTGTATAGAACCTGCAGGGGGGGTAGTGCAATACCCGTGGTACGCTCGGCTGAGCGCACCACTCTCTATAGGGCCTTCTTGTCCTGTGCCGTGCTGTTTCCATACCAGGCAGTGATGTTTCCGGTCAGGATGCTCTCTACAGCTCCTGAGTAGAAGGACTGGAGTATCTTCCCCGATACTCTGAACTTCCTTAACTGTCTCAGGTGGTAGAGGCGCTGTTTCGCCTTCTTTACTACTGTGTCTATGTGTGTTGACCATGTCAGGTCCTCTGAGATGTGGACCCCCAGGTACTTAAAGCTGCTCACCCTGTCCACGGTAGCCCCGTTAATCATCAGTGGTGTGTGCGTCTCCTGCTGTCCTCTCCTATAATCCACGATCAGCTCCTTGGTTTTACCAATGTTCAGGAGCAGGCTGTTGTCCTGGCACCAGCGTTCCAGTACCTCAACCTCCTCCCGGTAGGCCTTCTCGTCGTTGTCCGAGATCAGCCCCACCACCACCGTGTCGTCTGCAAACTTCACTATGGAGTTGGAGCTGAACTTGGCCACACAATCGTGTGTGTAGAGTGAGTACAGCAGGGGGCTCAGAACACAGCCCTGGGGGGACCCGATGCTCAGGGTGATGGTGTTGGAGGTCTGACCCCCCACCCTGACCGCCTGGGGTCTTTCGCTCAGAAAGTCCAGTACCCAGGCGCTCAGGGCGGAGCTCAGACCTAGCTCGATCAGCTTGTCCACCAGTCTGGTGGGGACTATGGTGTTGAACGCTGAGCTGTAGTCAATGAACAACAGTCTCACATAGCCCCCCTTCTGACGGTCAAGGTGCGAGAGGGTGCTGTGCAGTACCTGGGAGACCGCGTCGTCGGTGGACCTGTTTGTCCTGTATGCAAATTGCATAGGGTCCATATCACTGGGGAGGGAGGCACAAATGTGGTCCTTGACCAGCCTCTCGAAACATTTCATGACCACAGAGGTGAGTGCCACCGGTCTGTAGTCATTTGGACATGTTGGGGAGGGTTTCTTCGGTACAGGGATGATGGTAGACATCTTGAAGCAGGCAGGCACCACTGACTCCGCCAGGGATTGATAAAATATGGCGGTGAACACCGGGGCAAGCTGGTTGGCACAGGACTTGAGTATGCGTCCTGTTATGCCATCTGGGCCAGCAGCCTTCCTGGTGTTCACCTGCATAAATGCTCTTCTCACACTGTGTTCCGACAACGAGAGAGCGTCCCCGCCCCCCCGCGGTTGCCCCCCCCCCTCCACAACAGCCGGCGCGCCAGTGACGTCACTAGCCGGAGAGCCAGCAGCGCCACTGTCTACACCAAACCGAGCGTAGAAGGTGTTGAGCTTGTCCGCGAGGGAGGCGTCGTCGCTCCCCATTGAGGGGGCGCTGACTTTATAGTCAGTTATTGTCTTCCTGCCATAATCCTCTTGTGTCGTTTTGTGCCATTTGTGTCTCCAGTTTGTCAGCATATGTCCTCTTAGCAAGTTTAACAGCCTTGCGTAGAGTATAGACTGAAGCCTTATACTCCTCCATGTTTCCTGACTCTCTACCCAGGTTGTAGGCGGTGGTGCGAGGCGGTGGTATTAGATCATCAAATGCAGTTTGATAGCGATTGACGCCAGATAAAACATTTCTATTGTACAAGGTCCTAAACGTCATGACTCATCATCTGCTGGTGACCGGAGGGGGGGGGGGGGGTCGTTTATAATGCAATGACCGACGTTAAATGATTCATGTAGTATGGGTGATATACAGTATAGATCATAGCAGTTTGTATGGATAATAATAATCAAAAATGCTGAAACTCACCGCAGCTTCCTCGTAGCGATGGGGGATGATACTGGAGCAAAAGGATCGCTATTATGGGATGTTGATCTATGCGATCCATTTCCAGGTTGTATAATACTATATATACGTCCAAATAATGTTGTTTATTGAGTTAGGGCAACGGATCGATTATCCAGTGTGTCAAGATGGAGTCCCGCGAGCGATAGCGAGTGGCGGACGGAATAGGGGGGACACCAAGCACTTCCGGCCCCACTTCCGGTTTGGCAACTCGCCGATCGGCCACCAGGTGGCGGTATTGAAGCGTTGGAGAGTTGAGCGGAGTCCTACAGCACCAGTCAAGGATCCGTGGGTGAAATATGAATACCATGACAGAAATTTGAAATATTGATCTCAAAGACGCTGTAAAACGTCATTGGCAGATTACGCATGGCGAGGAATGACGTCTTAACACGTCATCGGCGGAGAAAGGGTTAATGATGAATAGGCTTCACTTCAGATTAGGGCACAATAGCATCTGCAAATGATTTATAGATGTTTTATGAATGTCTTAACAAATAATTTGTTGAACATGAACAAATAAATGGAGGTACAGTATAGAAGTTTTTTCATATCCATTTCAAAGCAGCTACAAATGTGTTACTACACATTAAACAACATTATTTAATGATGAACAAATCAAGTACAAACAATGTTGATAATGAGTTATAAATAATGTAGAACTAATTTGTAAATGTTATACAAATATAGTTATAAATTATTTAATAATAAATTACGAATGTATATAAATGATTTGTTCATGATTAGTTCATTATCTACAAATACCTTATAAAGGTCTTATAACTGAGTGTTATTATAAAGTGTTACCAAAAAAATTATAATAAAGTCAAGGCCTGGAATTCCTTGAAAACAGAATTTTTTTTAACAAGGTGCTTAAAAAGTAATTGAAATTCAAATCAACCATTCGCATTGAATGTTTTGTTCATCCATGATCAAATTGTTCTGAATCAAGAAACCCCACAAGTGGATATCATCAGATAGACTAGCTAATAGTATCTAGATAAATCACAACTTTACATTCAACTACTAGAAACTTCTATCACTGAGTGTGTCTGACTCTCACCTAAATGGACTACCTAAACGGACAACGTATAACATATGATGTATATCACGCCATACGTACAATATGCATACTGCACCTGTGTATACTGTATACTTACTTAATCATAGCATATATATTTATTGTAATGCAAATATAACTGAGAGGGCATACATACCCTCATCTGCACCTTGACTTATTTGCACTGCCTACTTGCTCATATGCACATACTCAAGAGTTTGTTATATTGTTTACACTGCCTAGTTATATTTTTACTGGCCTGTTCCTTTAAAAAGTGAAAATCGGTATCTAAAAGTTATGAGGGTTATAAAAGCGTGAAGTGTACAAAAGTTGAGAGAGCGTTGTATGTCCTCACTCCATGACACCGGAACTCCCCTCTCTCACTACAGTAATTCTGTCGTAAATTCTAAATGAAAAGAAAGCACAAGAATAGTCTACTATGAATCACTACAGTACTTCTGTTGCTAATCTCTATAGTGTGCACAACAGAAACACAGGAATACTTTTATAATAGTTGACTGAAAGGGATATTTCACTTAGTATAATGCTGTGGTATAATATGTCCTCATGTAAATATGTTCCCCTTACCTGTGCCCCCCCCCTCTCTGTGGAATCATCCCCCTCCCCTGTGTCCCCAAACCTGTACCCCCTCCCCCCCATCTGACCTATCAAATGGGACCACACACCCCCTTTGTTGAACTATAAAGGGCTCCTCCCGACCACAATCAAGGTCGCTTTACCTGGGTCATTTCAGCTGACTACCTGGGGAGAGCCCCTCAGCCATTCTCTCTATGTAATCTATCTGTTTGGTTAATAAACCCTTGTTATTACCCAAGCCTCGGTTGACTGAGCACATTCTTCATCAGGATATCTACAAATATCCCACAATTGGCGTCTACGAACTTGTGACGGACTTTTTGCGTCCTCCCGGCATGCTGTATCGTTTCATCTATACAGAGAAAAGTGAGTATATAGACTGGTCGACCAAAAATGTATGGAAAGGAATTAAAATCTTCCCGCTTTTCTCTGTGCCAGGTGAACATTACAGAATGTTGTCAAATATTGAGATCATGGCTGAGTAAGAATAATGTGCATTAATATATCTGATCTGTATTGAGAATCGTTACCAGGGCGTGCGTGCACCTGGGTCCTTATCAGGCGGTTCTGAAAGGATGGGTTATATGTGCTAGTCCCAAAAGTTTAGGCACAAAGGTTGAAGTGCTATTCCAGGTCGAGTCGGAGCCGACCAAAAGCACACAGTACAACAAAAGAAGATACGTGAGCTTATTATGATGTGATATCCTTGAAAACGCTACTCTGTTAAAAACGTTCTGTGATTCCTTTGCAAAGAGGCGGGAAGTAGGACCGAGAAGCTGATGGAATCATAATTAGAAATTACCAGAGTAGCGTCATAATATTCATTGTTTCAACCTCAAACTAAGCTCACAATCTCTTCCATTCCTGAAAACGATGTATTTTGGATTAAATTAACCAATTGATCAATACAGATAGCGGGAAGATGATCACGCGATGTCCTAGTTAGTACATGATTACGCGATGTCCCGGGAGTACGTAAATGTACATTAAACGGGACATCAGTCGCGGAAAGTACATTAAACAGGACGTTAGTCGCGGGTTAAGAGGCCGAGAGTATGATTAAAAGGTATATATAATCTAATATATCGCTGGTAAATTTCGAAGTCAGGTTCGGTCGTTATGATTTTAATAACGATGTGTAGTTATATATCAAGGGTATAAATGCCTTGTCGCAACAGATGTTGGCCGACTAAACGTACAGCGATCCAATACAGTCAGATATACACACACGTTAACTTATATGTATTAATGTTTGTTTGTCTGTTTAAGTCTCGTTTGTATGTGCACAAGTATTATAGGACCCGTCGCGTTGCTTTATTGAGTCAAGAACCGGCTGCGGATAGCGCGACGAGCATTGAGAGACGAGTTACCGTTATACAAATAATAACATTGAAGTGCAGTTCACGGGAACAAACTAGGATAGTAATTTCCGGAACCGGCCCACGGGAACAACCATTTGGGGAAGTATAGTTTTATCGTTTCAGTTTGTTTACGTTTCACATATGCACAGGCGCGTTCATTCGGTAACAAAACGCTGGTATAGGAATTCCAGGCTATTGAGAGCTCGTTGGAAAAATACTGTATGAATTGCAAAGCGTTATTTCCGAGGCGAATGAGAACGCACAAACGTTGCATGGAGCGATGACGTCACGCTATGCGCGCCGTGAAGCTATGATTTTATATTAAACTATCCATAGGCAAACGTAAAGTTTAATATGCCCAAGGCCGAAGGTATATGAAATCCACGTATAGTATATGTTTTATTTGTATATGTATGTGCGCGCTGCCATTGGAAAATGTTGAGCTGCGGTGGCGAGATGCGAGTTGCATTATCCCAGACCACCGGAGAAACGAACCGAACATTGCAGCTTTCCCCGGTGAGTATGAAAATCATAAATATGGATGCTTTGATTGATTGATTGAAAACTTTATTAACAGATTGCAGAATGGGTACAATACTGTACAGCTCAATACACACAATTGTTAAGGGGATGCAGACCAGAGGAAGACTTTTGTCTTGTTTACATCAGGGTCCCCCATTTTCAATTCATCAGATAGTCAGTACTGCTACTCCTTAAACTATACATTTATGACATACCAGATTTGCAAATTCAGTACTGTTTGTGATAAAAAAGGAGTCAAGAAAAGGGAGTCATTTGACGTAGAAACTGTACATACACAACTATCATCTCAGTTACAGTAAATTACAACTATCTCAGATCACTTGAGTGTTTATGTGCTTTAATTTACATATTATAAGTCACATAAAGCTAATTACAATGTCTGTTTCAGAATTATAATACATCTGTGGGCGTACCGGTCATACTGACCATGGGAGCTAAACAAACACTTCCGGTTCCCAGTATATGGCAGTACAGGAATTGTCCACATAAACAGCGTTAGATTAGACTTTATAAGCTTTCAATGTTGAAAAATTTGGGCACAAACAACATAAATCATGTTTAAAAGTAAGATGTTTAGGTTATATTCACTTGAGTTAATGTGTTTATCTAAAGAACCAATGAAAGATAACTAGCCCTTTCCATTGTAAGACATTTTAAACATGATTCAAAATGTGTGGGTCCACATTCATATGATGCTTGTGTACATATGCGATATGATTGATAAATGATAACACTATCATTACATCCTAGGACGGGATGGATGAGAAATAGCTGATGTTTTGTTAAGCTCACAGACAATCAAGGAGAACCCACTCAGATGGTCTTAGAAAAGAGTGGAAAATTAACATGTGTTTGTATTTACAGATCTGGCTCTGGGTCAAGATGCAGAATGGGTGTAAACACATTGTATCACAAAAGTTGAAACTCCAGTGATTTGCATCTGAACACAGACAAGACACAAAGTGAGACCAGCTACAATCATTTAAATTGAGACCCCAAAGTAATCTACATTTGAACACTCAAACCAGCTGAGGACGATGTGGAGTGAAAGACAATGCAAATAGCCAGTCTGACCACACCTATAGAGACTCAACTTAGTATCTCCACTTAGTATAGTAGGAAGTATCGCTTTAGATGCAGATTTACACTTGGGAGACAAAGCAATGCAAATGCCTACACTCGTGACCACAGACTTGATGAACTCACCTGGCGGTGGATGGCAACAGAGAACCACTTAATTAACATGAATTAGACACCGGTGATGAATTTGCAGTTATGAAAATCTACCTAACTCCCATACTAACAATAACTAACCAGTCGTTTTCATCATCTCTTTTCAAGAGGCACATGAATTAGAGAAGTGCCCGAGATGAAATATTAATGATGAAAACAACTACTTACAATCCCCTCCTTCTATTCTCTGTTTATAACCAATAACATGCATGACTATTCCTTAGACTATTCTTTTAACAACTAATACATTTCCATGACTGCAAAATATCAACCACAAAATTGAAACACAATTATCTAAATGTACAAGGTATACACGTACATTGATCATTTAGCTGACACTGTATGACAGGACATCAAAAAGAGCACAACTCTATCAGCTGAGTAACAATGGTCATCAAAGTGTTGAGTGCCACAGTGTAGGTTAGTTTTATTAGGTTGAGTGCCACAGTGTAGGTTAGTTTATTAGGATAAATGCATGACAATAAGATTAGTTAGAGGTAGATTTTTATTCTTGGTGTATTAGAGGTTAAATTAATTAATACTACTTAGATAGACGAGACAATGAATGAGTATATTCCATGCAAAATACCTGGCTGCCTAGAGGTTTTTGTTGTGTGTTTTTCTCTATGCTTACAGAGCGGCGAGAAAATTGCAAAGAGAACCAGAGAGGTCACGACCCAAACACCGTTAAGGACAGGTTAGTACGAAGATGCATCGACTCAATGGTAAGTAAAATAAAAAAACATGCATAATGGTATTACACAATAAAAAAACTATGAATTGAATTAACCCTAAATGATTTTCTTCTTTAGCAAAAAGGCGTTGAATCATTTATGTGAGGAGGTTTTCTAAGGCAGTTTTCATCATCCTCAGATCATAAATTGGTGAGAGGACAGGACGAGTGAGATGACGCGTGACCTGAACCACGAACGACGGTGCAACCAGGCAAGGAGGAACACAACCCAGCGACCCGCGGCAGACCATCTGCAAAAGAGAACTGAAGTCCCCGACCATCAAGGTGGATTCCCATGACAAGATTGTCATCCGTGTGAGAGAGAGCGTCCTACTGACTAGCCACTACACCGGCGGGCCCTCGCCCTCCATCAAGTGGTACCGCAATGACGAGGAATGGGGGGGACCAACCACCACACAGCACGTTCAAGAACGCCCTGACCACCATGTCTCTAGGCCTGATAGGGGCCAAGCGTGAGCACAGTGGCAGACATGTGATGGTGGTGGAGAACAACATAGGCTGCTGGAAAAGACCACTATAGTTGACTGCTACCGGTGACCCTTGACAAGGTACACAGGGAGCGGACGGCGACCTCCTGTAGGCCCCCTCTGAATGAACGACGACCAGTGAATGTTCCCGACTGCATCGTCAAGAAGAGACATCATTAGAGACCTGTGGAACAAGATACTTCTGAACACACATTGTCCACATTGTTATGTATGTATTGGCCCTGCCACACGACAGACCGAGAACAGATGATCAACACTTCACAGCAACTGTCAGATTCACAAACAAGAACTGTTTCACAGAGTTCATATGTATCTGGAAAATTATTGACTAGGAATATGATGAAATACAATCAGTAAGATTGCATTAACCAATTTTATAATGACAATGAGAAATGATCACAGAGTCACATTGCAAAATGGTATTGTTAAACAGGGCAGAACCAGTTGGATTGTTCCAAGACACCAAGTTTGTTTTGACCATTGATAGTATGCACCACAGAACAATGCATAACGATTATCATAATCACCTTTTATATTAACCACTAGGTTAACGGTTTTCAATTTTATTTTGACACATTAGCCACTAAGGTAATGTCTATTGTATGTATTTATTTAATTTTTATGTGTTACTGTTTGGCCCTGCCACACGACCGACAGAGAACACCTTGTCAACAACGACGCAACATCATTCAGATTAATACCTTCACAAGCAGGAAACTTTTCACACAATTGTATGTATCTGCAAAACGATGAACTAGGGATGTGATGAAAAGAAATCAATGAGAAAGCATTAACAATGGTTAGTAATAATGAGCTAAAATGTATTGCTGAAGGAAGAAGTGACCACATGATCACATTACATCACATTTGAATCGCTTAGGTTACAAAATTGTATTGTCAGACAAGAAAGAATCAGTTGTTTTATTCTCTCATAGAAGAGGACATGTAACGTTGTTTTGCACCTGTATGGTGAACCATTGATAGTATATGCACTAGAATTACATACAGAAGCGATGCATAAGACGTTTTATCTCCTCATTTATAGAGAAGAAATGGAGAAAATTGCCTGATTCTAAGTAAAGACCAACAAAACTGAGGCAATCACAGATGAAAGTGACACTCAAACTCAGGGTAAATACAACTGGATCCTAAGTAATTTCATCAAGAATCATCATAAAACGTGCAAAAATATATATATATATTTTTGAACAGTTTCCCATAATCAATCATGTTAGTTTTATTAACCACCAGGTTAACGGTTGTTAAAATGTTTTTGTACACATTAGCCTTATGTGTAAATCCTATTCCTAATAATTATGCACACAATTTTGTTTTTTCACCCTGTGCACTCTGACCACACAGACAGTGCATGTATTTAATTGGTTTATTACGATGCCTGTATGCACAACGATCACATTAGCTCCCCAGAGTCACGACATGAACGACTGAAGGTATGCCAAGATATTTGCACAGCGATAGCTTCAAATGATTATGTTAATTGTTGTTTGATATCAGAGATGAGGACCACTCATTGATATAGGTATTTTGAGCGATTAATAAAAGAAAAGGGTGACATCTATTCCCACATCTCTGATATCAAAATAACACAGACCGCAGTCCAGTCGATCATGTCATGAATCATGTATATAAATAATACTAGTTTAAATTATTAGGCCAACCAACAGAACACATTGGCCAACATTTTCATTATTTTAATTATTTTCTATTTTTTTCATTATCTGATAACCGATGGATTACATCGGTCCCCACTTTTACCTGTTCCAAACAATCCTGGTATATTATACATTAATCTCACCCACATTATAAGAAAGAAAAGTGAGTATTGTGGTATAATATGTCCTCATGTAAATATGTTCCCCTTACCTGTGCCCCCCCCCCTCTCTGTGGAATCACCCCCCTCCCCTGTGTCCCCAAACCTGTACCCCCTCCCCCCCATCTGACCTATCAAATGGGACCACACACCCCCTTTGTTGAACTATAAAGGGCTCCTCCCGACCACAATCAAGGTCGCTTTACCTGGGTCATTTCAGCTGACTACCTGGGGAGAGCCCCTCAGCCATTCTCTCTATGTAATCTATCTGTTTGGTTAATAAACCCTTGTTATTACCCAAGCCTCGGTTGACTGAGCACATTCTTCATCAGGATATCTACAAATATCCCACAATGCTTACCTCTATCTTTTTTTATCTACTTTTTCTCCCCATTTTTCTCCCCTCCCCTGTCTCGAACGTTGCTAGACCATGCCTCCCACTGGTCGGCTGCAATGTGGACGAAGCCTTGCATCACGTGTCCCCTCCGGTACTGTCACATCTTTTCACCTGTACAGCACGATCTCTCAGTGGCGAGGAGTA
Source organism: Notolepis coatsorum (assembly GCF_963971535.1). Lineage (NCBI taxonomy): Eukaryota > Metazoa > Chordata > Actinopteri > Aulopiformes > Paralepididae > Notolepis > Notolepis coatsorum. Next base: position 95,539,070 of record NC_140176.1, on the reverse strand, counting down.
ACGCGTGGGAGGCTCACGCTGCCCCCGATACTTCCTGATTCTGCTGTACAGGCGCACCAACCGACCTGTAGGAGTCGCTGTCCACAACGTCCAATCCCCACCCACCGGCTTTCCCACCCCCTAATACTGCCAATTGTGTTAGTATGAACGACCAGCCAAGCCGGAAGCAACGCCGAGAAGCATCTCCTGCGTTAGTGGCGAGCGCCTTTCCCACTGCGCCACTTCTATCTAATCTACAAAGAAGCTAACGACCTCTGCTGTCCCTGTTGTCAACATCACCATTCACCCAGATGTCAGACTCCTCATTCACATCCATTCATTTTGGAGGCCCAGTCTCAATATCATACTTCCTAAAGATACAATGTGTAAGCTTTTCGGTCATCGATTCTTTTTATTTAATTTAATTGGATCTCAGTCTACCGAGAGTGAGTTTCATTGACCAGTGTGAGAGCAGTGCAGCGAGAATCCTGTCTAAAGTTTCACAGCAAGCCTCTCCCTACTAACCAATCAGTTCCATTGGAGCTTTTAGTGATTGAATCCACACATTCAACACAGTCCGGCAATGTTTTAAAGTCAAACATCCCCTGAACAGTTTTGCAGTTTCTGATGGATATTGTGCCCACATTTCAAGGAACATGCCAACATTATGGAAAATGCGCTTAGCTTAGCTTAGCTTAGCTTAGAACAAGTGTGAGTGAAAGGCCCCAGGCGGTCAGGGTGGGGGGTCAGACCTCCAACACCATCACCCTGAGCATCGGGTCCCCCCAGGGCTGTGTTCTGAGCCCCCTGCTGTACTCACTATACACACATGACTGTGTGGCCAAGTTCAGCTCCAACTCCATAGTGAAGTTTGCGGACGACACAGTGGTGGTGGGGCTGATCTCGGACAACAACGAGAAGGCCTACCGGGAGGAGGTTGAGGTACTGGAACGCTGGTGCCAGGACAACAGCCTGCTCCTGAACATTGGTAAAACTAAGGAGCTGATCGTGGATTTTAGGAGAAAACAGCAGGGGACACACACACCACTGAGGATAAACGGGGCTACCGTGGACAGGATGAGCAGCTTCAAGTACCTGGGGGTCCACATCTCAGAAGACCTGACATGGACAACACACATAGACTCAGTCGTAAAAAAGGCGAAGCAGCGCCTCTACCACCTGAGACAGTTAAGGAAGTTCAGAGTATCTGGGAAGATACTCCACTCCTTCTACTCCGGAGCTGTAGAGAGATAATAAAACTCTTGACTTGACTCTTGACTTGACTTGAACAAATGAATGGAAGTGGATGCAGACCAGCTAGGCTAGCTGTCCTCACACCTCTCCCGGAGTTTTGAACTAGGCTAATGGTCCGTATCCGCTTCCATCCATTTGTTCTAAGCTCTAAAACGCTCCCTCAAAAGAGCACCTACGGGAGGCTGCGATTCGAAACGGGCCCCGATAAATGTCCAACCCCCCCCCCCCACCATCCACCCACCGAACCCCCTTCAATCCAATCCAATCCAATCCACTTTATTTATAGAGCATATTTAAAAACAACAAAGTTGACCAAAGTGCTGTACAAGTCCCACAACATAAGATAAAAACATAAAAACATAAAAAATTGAATAAAAACACACAATAAAAACAAATACAATATGTCACATAAAAAAGGCAGGTCTCTCAAAAACTGTTTAAACACCGAAAGCCAGAGCAAATAGATGTGTCTTGAGGCGTGATTTGAACACCTGCAGAGTGGGGGCCTGCCTAACATGCAGTGGCAGCTCATTCCAGAGCTTTGGGGCTGCCACTGCAAAAGCACGGTCCCCCCTAAGCTTCAGCCTGGACTTGGGAACAGCCAAGAGGAGCTGGTCAGAGGACCTGAGGGACCTTGGAGGAACATAAGGTTCCAGCAGGTCCGAGAGGTAACCCGGTGCCAAGCCGTTCAAACATTTAAAAGCAAACAGTAAAACCTTAAAATCAATCCTAAAACGTACAGTTGTACAGTTTCTTCCCCCTCAAATGTATATATTTTCTTTTAGGATCTCTGTCTCTTAAATAGTACTGTATATTTGTATATCTTGTATGTCATACATTTCTGGATGTAACAGTACTGTATATCTGTATGTCGTGTATGTCATAAATGTCATGATGAATTGAAAATGGGGGACCCTGATGTAAACAAGACGAAAGTCTTTCTCTGGTCTGCATCCCCTTAACAATTGTGTGTATTGAGCCGTACTGTACCCATTCTGCAATCTGTTAAATCAATCAATCAATCAATCAAGGCTAAGCCGGATAGCTTTCTACTGAACGCACAGAGAGGAAATTGGTATCTATCTTCTGGAGAAGACGGTAAGCGCATTTCCTATAATGTTGGCGTGTTCTTTTAAGTGGAGAAGATGGTAAAGCTAAAAATATATATATTATGCAAAAACAAACAAACATGAAAGACACTTCCTGTATAGCAGGGCCGTGGCGCTGGGGCCCCTTTGGACCCTATCTACGCTTAATGCCTGGTCATTTGTCACTTTTGTGTTAAATCTTCAGTTGAAAGGAAACCGCACATTAAAATGGCTGCCTTGGAGTCTGCACACAAGTGCTTAAATAACAGGAAATGTCTCGACGAAGTCCATCAGACCTCTCCCAGACTCCCCAGTCACTACATCTGAGAAACCCAATATAGACCCCACGGTACCCATACATACACACGCTGCTGTCATGGCGCCATAGTGCATCCTTGATATGGACCATATACTCCAAACATAACAATGCCATATAGATCACCACAAACGTTAAAATGTCGTAAGTGAGGAAGTGGCCTGCATGCATGTGGCTGCTGTGGGAGTGAGACATGTGTATGTTGAGAGATTCCAATCAGGAACATCATTAGCCTTTTAAACCTAAGCCTGAAACAGTCCGCCTGGGTACATGTACTTGTTATTGCTGTGTAATTGTCAGAGAATGTGCTGTGAGTATAAGTGCTTTTCACCCTTTTTTCAGAACTACTTCAGCTTTCAATATCTGTTATTGTTTGAACTTACTGTATGTTTTGGGTGTGTATAAAACTGTTAATAGACAAGAAAAACTAAAATCGGAATGGGATTTTTACAATTTTTTTTAGTGAAGTAGAACATCAATTTAACTTTGCACATGTACATTTTGAACTTGGAACTATTATGCAACTGCAATAAAGTTTGTGAACCCTGGCCTTTTAGATTTATTCTTCTTAGGCCCCTTTTTACTCACATATAAGCATCACCCACCAGTGGATCTATGGGATGACAACACTGTCAGGGACATCATTAAGCATCACCCACCAGTGGATCTATGGGATGACAACACTGTCAGGGACATCATTAAGCATCACCCACCAGTGGATCTATGGGATGACAACACTGTCAGGGACATCATTAAGCATCACCCACCAGTGGATCTATGGGATGACAACACTGTCAGGGACATCATTAAGCATCACCCACTAGTGGATCTATGGGATGACAACACTGTCAGGGACAGCATTAAGCATCACCCACTAGTGGATCTATGGGATGACAACACTGTCAGGGACAGCATTAAGCATCACCCACTAGTGGATCTATGGGATGACAACACTGTCAGGGACAGCATTAAGCATCACCCACTAGTGGATCTATGGGATGACAACACTGTCAGGGACATCATTAAGCATCACCCACTAGTGGATCTATGGGATGACAACACTGTCAGGGACAGCATTAAGCATCACCCACTAGTGGATCTATGGGATGACAACACTGTCAGGGACATCATTAAGCATCACCCACTAGTGGATCTATGGGATGACAACACTGTCAGGGACATCATTAAGTTAACATTAAGGGACATACTTTAATGTTGTGTAATCACAGGTCAAAGCAATGTAAGAATGTAGTAACACCCAACAGCACACTTGAGCATGATGAATTAGGATGTAGGCCTACCCCCCTAGTGGCAGTTATATTTCGTATGGCATCGCTCCCGCTCTGAGCCTTACGAGATACTCTATATCGCCTGTGATACCTAATGTATCTCCCACGAACAAAAAACACATGCACCCCACCTGTATGGGGCCCCGCCCCTTATGGTGGCACCACCCATATAATCATGACTCTGGTCATGACACACCCTTCCTCTATTTTCGTCCCAGCGCACTGGATGCTTGCACCATGCGAGCTAGCGGAATGTAAAAGATTAAGGAAGATTAATAATGTTGGAAGCTTACCGGAGGTTGCTGGCCCCTGGCATCTTCGACGCATGTTTTCGGCGACACGACGGGCCTGTGATGTTCCTCGGTTGATGACTGCACATCGAGGTTCAGCTGTACAAGGCTGGCTGTCGGGCCAGCTTGTACTCAGGTAGGCCCTGTGTCTTCAGGCATGGGTATTAGTGTTAGTAATGCTGGTTTGTGTTGTTAACACAACCTTGTTGTGTGTTGGCGCCAGGGGCAAGATGGTTTGGTGAACGTTCTCTGCAGGGAACGGTTTCCAAGCTGTCTTGGGCGTGCTGCTAAAACATCTAAAGCTATGCTAACATGCTATCGCTACTGCCGCATGCTATCACTACTGCTAATTGCTATGCTGTTTTAATGTCTCCGCCGTGAGATGTTGTCACTCTCCCGCCTCTTGCCCGGTTCATCAATGAAGGTCAGTCGGTAGCTGTTGTGGGGTTTTGAGTTCTATTTACCTTTTTCGGGTAAATGGGTTGACAACGGGGTAGGTCGTGGCTAGGTTCTAGCCAGGTATTACCTTGTGTTCCGGCGGGGTTTGTTGAACGGTGTTCCCATCTGGGTTGGCGTCGGGTAGTGGGGCTATGGGTCCAGCCGACATGGTAAACATGTTGCGTGTCTGTGCACAGGCAATTGTTGTCTTGGGTTCCACATTGCCTGGCGTTAGGCTGCAGTAGTATAAGGGCAGGGCCGCTTGGGAGAAATGTGAGGCCCTGTGCGTTTTTAGACGCGAGGCCCCCCATCTCCTGGGGCGGCCCTGTGTAGGGGGCTATTGTTTCATTTTGTCACTCTGCTATGAGAAGGTCTGTCTTGCTACAGCTTTCTCTCCTCTCAAACCATTCATACTGACGGTCAATCGGTATACTGGGGGAGTAGTGCGGGGGGGGGGCTTTGTTTACCTTTTTTGGTAAATGGGCTAAACTAGGGCTGGTGTTCTGTTGTGAATATTTTGAATGAAGACGGGTCTGGTCCGTCTCCCCTTAAACTTTGTGTGTATGGGTTTGCTCATTCTACAGTTTTTGTGGTTTAGCTCTTTTTATTCATTTAACCTTTTCATGGTCCACACCACGGTGGAGGGTGCTGTTTGCAATCACCACTGGTGCTCCATGTTAACGTCAGTCCTTTGTTTTTGATATATTGAAACAATGCCCCGCCCGGCCGACACCATGGGTCGGCCTGGCGAGATGGTGTCTGGTGGAGGGGCCTTGAGGGCCGGCCGACGTCGACACATCGCGCACGGTGTTGGTAAACCACTCCGTCGAGGATGTTGACGTTATTAGCTTTGACCCAGCCGCAAGCTATAACCGCTCAGGGTTCCCCTCTCCGCAGGGGATTTTGGTCTTCTGCTGGAGCGCGGGCGGTATTGTCCTAGGCCCTACACCGCCTCACACCGCGCAGCCGGAAGAAGAGAGAGCACGGCCTCGTCAGCGGCGATGACGGGGCCCTCGACAGGCGGCCATGTTTCCCCCGCCAGTGGTGCCCTGGTTGGAGAATCGACAGGGTATCGCGAGGCCGACAGTCTTGGCGGCCGAGGGATCGGCCATTTTGGGTGATTTCGGTGTTGGTAAACCACTCCGTCGTCATTTTGCCGCGAGCAGCCCGCTCCCCGTTCAATCCTCTCTCTGGTATCCCCAGAGGCGGGGCTCTGAGCATTCTCCTTTGGCTGCGGGCTGCGAACCTTCATTGAAGCGTATGCGGCCCCATTCTTCGCTTCTCATGGAGACAGGGGCTGACACCCAGTTGATGGCTGAGCCTGGGTCTGTCCGTGAGAATGTTGTGCTGTCAAGCGGCTCCCACACCTTGAACTGTGTTGGTTGAGCCTGGTGTTACGTCTGTCAACTTAAGTGTTGTCAGCAGGGGGGCTCGAAACCTTTTGAGGCACACAGTGCGGGCTTCCCCGGCCTCGCCTTCGCCAGGCCAGGTATCATGTTGGTGCTCCCACTCCTGGAATATTGGCAGGTGGTCGCAGCTCACATGGTTTGGGGTGGTAGTGATATCACTGCAGGGCTACGGTGTGTAGGAACCCATGGGGGCCTTACACCTTGCATGTCCGGCTGCGGAACAACTCCTTCAGCATGTTCTGGAGGGGTGTTCAGTGGGGGGGCTTTTTTGATCGGAAGCCCCCCGTATCAGACAGGCCCTTTTCTGTCGGGGTTCCCCCTTGGGTGCGATTGCCTCATGGGTGGTGTCAGGGTCAGGTGTTCCGACACGGAACGCGCTCCTCGCACGATTCCAGGGTTGTCTTCGCACAGCGGGGGGGACCGGGCCAACTATCTACAGTTCCTGGCGGACCTGCGCCACGTGACGGCGGGTGCGTTGGGAGTGTCGTCACATATGACTACGGCAGTACCATATGTCGAGGTAGATGGAGAGAATGGTGAGGCGGGGACTTGTGTTTACACAACCCCACCCGTTTTCAGGTTTGGTACAGACCCTGTTGTCGGGGTCTCCAGCAGGGACAGCTCTGGTCGACGAGATCCAATCTCTGTGGACGAAGCAAGCCATCGTCGTGGCGTTCTCCTCCCGGTGTTCTCTGCCCGAGAAGTCGGGAGGGAGGGGTGTAAGACCCAGGCTGGACCTGTCCCATGGGAAGGTTCAGCATTTTTTGGATCGTCTCCTACCTGTTGAACACTGTCAGGTGGGGGTCTGGTTCTCCTCCATAGACCTGTAGGATGCGTATGCGCATCCCCGATCTTCCATCCTAGGGCTTACCTACGCTTCCTTTGCAGGGTTAGCGTATGAGTACCAGAGGCTGCCGTTCGGTTTTCTCTGGCTCCCCGCATCTTCACCAAGTGCGTGGAGGCCGCACTGGGGCCTCTGCGTCATCCGGGGTTACGGAGTGTTCTGCCCTGATGACGTTCTGGTCCTTCGCGGTCAAGGTGGATCGTCAGGTCTCGTACCAGGCAGGTCTCTACCAGCCTGGGGTTGCTGTAGACTGGATGTAGAGTATTCCTCTTCCCAGTCAACGGTTGGAGGGCTATGGGCATCCATCTCGGAGCGTGTTGTCAACACGCTCGGGAGGTTCCGTCCTAGGACGGTTACGGCGCTGTCTCACGTCGCGTTTTCACCGACGCCTCCCTCGCTGGTGATGCGTCGGGCCAACGCAGTAGGGGGCAGCTGGCAAACCATGCTGCCCGATCTGCGCTACGTTCAATGTGTTGGTGTTGAAAGCGGTCCTTCTGGTCCACAAATGGTGTTGATCAGGACGGACGATACGACGTCAGTGTCGTGTATCGACAGACAGGGAGGAGTACGCTCCCCCTGTCTGCACCAGGCGGCGGGCGGCTGGCTATGGGCGTCCTCCATCTGCGCGGCCTAAGGGCTCCCCACATCCCCGGCAGGGAGAATGTGGGTGCAGGTGTACTGTCGCGGGGCGGCCCTCATCCTGACGGGTGAGGATTGCGTCTGGACATGGCCAGGCAGGTCTGGGACCGATGCCGTGCCGCCAGGGATTCTTCCCCATACATCTGTTAGGTCAGTTGTTGGGACGGGTACGTTGAGGGGTGCAGGTTCTTGATCCTGATGGTGTTACCATCTGGAATGCGCATGCTCCCTCCACTGTCGCGCTTACGGCGTTAAGCCGGTGCAACGCTCCTTGGCTCCGACTTGGGGTCTTCAATTGGTCCTCGGTCGGTTGTCCTTGGCCCCGTTTGAGCCGCTCGAGCGGGCGCCGTTGGGACAGCTGTCCTTCAGGACCGCGTTCCTTCTGGCTGTCACTTCCGCTAAACGCGTAGGTGAGCTCTGTGCTCTCTCGGTACGTCCAGAGTGCCTGTCTTTTCGGACCGATTGCGGTGTCACTCTGCGACCTAATCCTGCTTTCGTGCCTGAGAATATCCGGAGTTCCTTCCGCTCCCGGGATATTGTGGTTCAGGCGTTTCGTCCTCCTCCTCACACTGGTGAGTTAGATGCGGGCCTTCACCTGTCATGTCCAGTCCGTGCTTGGGGATTTACCTCAGCCGTACTCAGGATTTCAGGGTTACCGACCAGCTTTTTGTCTGTTACGGTGGGGCTCGTGCTGGTAAGGCACTGTCGGAGCAGCGCCTGTCCCATTGGTTGTGCGAGGGTGTTACCCTCTGCTACACGCTGGCTGGGCAGGATCCCCCTGGGGGCGTCAGGGCGCACTCCACTCGTGGGGTGGCTGCCTCTGCCGCTCTCCTGGGTGGGGCCTCGGTGGAGGACATCTGTGCTGCAGCTTCATGGTCCTCCCCGGGCTCCTTTGTAAGGTTTTACCTCATGGACATGACCGGGGGTTCTGTCTCCCAGGCGGTTCTGGGGTCTGTGGCCTTTCCTGCTTCCCGTCCTTTGGTCGGGTAGCGGGAGTGTATGGGTATGGGCCGCAGTGTGTTGAGTCACACGTGGTTCCGCCTGTACGGTGTGTTCAAGGGGTTCTGGCTCCCTCTTGTTCGCATTCAGGTGGAGTTGACTGCGCCCCCCCTTCGTTAGGAAGGATGGGGTGACAGGGCTCCCCGCACCCCTTGATGTGGGCTTACGGGTCCTCAGGGGGTACATCTGTCGGGTCTCGCACCCGCTCTTCCCCATTATCTCGTAAGGCTCAGAGCGGGAGCGATGCCATACGAAATATAACGATAGGTTATGTAGATAACCTAGTTATATTAGTATAGGCTAAGCTCCCGCTCTGCGCGCCCTGAGTTCCCTCTTGAGGGATCTTTTCCTGGGACGGGTTTTTGGCGAGGAAGGGTGTGTCATGACCAGAGTCATGATTATATGGGTGGTGCCACCATAAGGGGCGGGGCCCCATACAGGTGGGGTGCATGTGTTTTTTGTTCGTGGGAGATACATTAGGTATCACAGGCGATATAGAGTATCTCGTAAGGCTCAGAGCGGGAGCTTAGCCTATACTAATATAACTAGGTTATCTACATAACCTATCGTTACCATGTGCATTACAAAGTTAACTGCAAGGATATTTTATTATATAAATCGTTTGAACAATAATAATAAACAACAATTTAATAAATTCATATTATTTTTGTTATCTTGAAACTTAAACCACACTTTCCATAACACTAACTTTTGAAAACATGAAACCTGTTCAGTTGTACCCTTTCTGCTTTCTTTTTCCCGCAGATATATATATATATTTTTTACTAATGCATAGTATTAAACATGCCTCATATCTCTCTCATGGTTGTGTGAACTGGAAGGGCATCTCCTGCCACTGACGCTGCAGCCGACGGCTACCGGCACATTTATGACAATTATTTCATGATCATTAACCACGATAACCAGCGTCAGTATTTGCTCTTTGCTCACTGAAGCAGGAGTCTTTATCAGCCCATGTGTAATTGAACAGACAGGAGTTGTTCATTAAGACTTCCTGCAGGAAAGTGTGAAGTTAATGAGAGGTCGCAGGGTCAAACGTAGCCGTTAGTCCTGTTCATAGCAGGCTCAGCTAACCGCATCTTTCCTCCAAACTGCTGCTGCTGGAGAAACAGCAGAGGCTATTTAACTAGCTTTGTGTAAAATGTTATCGCTGGTACAAATCCTTCTGTTTAGTTCAGTCAATAGAGCGTAATATAACAAAGTCTTCAGTAGAAGGACCCACAAACCTTTTTTGTTAAGTTTCAAAGATTTCTTTTTTGAGATATGAATCGGTACAGAATTGCACAACTGTCTACTTTACATGGGTTGATAATAGTGGAGAAAGTGAACCCTGCAATCAGAATGAAACATATTCTCACAGCACTAACTTCAAGCACAATAAATTGTAGTCAAATTGAACTGTTCAGTTGAACCCTCGCCGAACCCCCCCCCCCCCCCCCCCCCCCCCCCGCCCCCTGCAGAACCCGTCTGGGACCCCCCCCCTCCCCCCCCGCCCCCTGCAGAACCCGTCTGGGTCCCCCCCCGCCCCCTGCAGAACCCGTCTGGGTCCCCGCCCCCTGCAGAACCCCACCTTGGAGGCCACCAGTCAAGGGGTTGATTGATTGATTGATTGATTGATTGATTGATTGATTGATTGATTGATTGATTGATTGATTGATTGATTGATTGATTGATTGATTGACATTTTTATTAACAGATTGCAGAATGGGTACAATACAGTACGGCTCAATACACACAATTGTTAAGGGGATGCAGACCAGAAAAAGATTTTCGTCTTGTTTACATCAGGGATCCCCATTTTCAATTCATAACATTTATGACATACATGACATACAGATGTACACAGTACTGTTACATCCAGACATTTATGGCCATACAAGATATACACATATACACAGGGGTGTATAAAGTACCCAGAAATTATACTTAAGTGAAAGTATGGGTACCGTCTCAAAATCGTACTCAAGTAAAAGTCAGAGTATCTGGCTAAAAACACACTTGACTTAAGTACTAAAAAGTAAAAGTAAAAACTTTTCATGGAGATAGGGCCATGGGTGCTCGTCTTGTCCAGACAGACCGTTTCATCCTCTTCGTCACTCGTACTATCGTTTGTGGCCATCTTCTGTAGCTTGTCACTCTGACTGTCTATTCTTCTGATTAAGTTAATTTTCCATTGATGGGGATTTGATTGGCTGTTTTTAAATAAAGAGTGGCCGCAGGATTAATAACGTTAACGTTAGTTCGGCCAGAGAAACAAATATACTAATTAAAATGGTTGGACCTGCGAGATTTGTACTTTGTACTTTGTAGGTCTGCATTTTAAATGTAAGGAGTAATTATTATTAAATGTAATGAAATTTTTCTCTGAAATGTAATTGAGTAAAAGTACAAGTATACAAACCTAATAATACTAGAGTAAAGTAGAAATCCCCCAAAACAGTTCTTAAGTATTGTAATGAAGTACAATTACTCAAGTATTTACATCGCTGAAGGAATCCATGCTGTTGGGTGGTCAACCTTTCAGGAATAAAATAAATAAACTTGTTTTCAGAGCCATGTATTATTATTATAAATTCTACGCTGGGGTTCAACATCATGGCCTGAAACCTGCTCACAACGGAGTGGAAAATAGGAACTTTCAAGTAAAAAACATGAAATTCGATAAAACCTGAAAATAAGAGGATGACAAATGGATATCATCTTTTTTCCCTCTTTAATGACAGAGAGTAACTTCAATGGTGTCTTACAGACCTGGGCCCTCATGCATCAACGTGTTCTACGCACAGATCTGTGCGTAACCCGTGCGTACGATCATTTCTAAGCAAAGAGTGGGATTCATCAATTTGAACTTGAACTTGACTTCGTGCGTACATCTACGCACAGGTCAGACCTGGCGTACCTAGCTCCCAGTGGTAGAATATATTATTACAACAAGGAAATGAGCTTCTGTGCATAATAACACTGGATGTTCTGTATGAACCGTAGTTCATTATAGTTCATTGTAAGATAGCAACAGTAGTGTAATTATGGTCAAAACCCTATAAATAGCATTTGGAATAATAGATCTTTCTCTCAGAATGAATGCAGCATGGTTTATATAGCGTTATCGGAATATACGGGGTGTAGGCTACTGACTGACTGCGCTCCGCGTAGCTTGATTGATTGATTGATTGAAAAGTTTATTAACAGATTGCAGAATGGGTACAGTACAGTACAGCTCAGTACATACAATTGTTAATTGGGGATGCAGACCAACTTTCGTCCTGTTTACATCAGGGTCCCCCATTTTCAATTCATCATAAATCATAAAGCTCAACTCGTTATTATTTTGCGCACAGACCGCCGAAACACGGGAACGTTTTGATTATATTTAAAAGGCTTTACGTTAAACGAAACAAGTGGAATTTCGAAGCTGTAAGCAGAATAAGTCATATGAATATAGTGTTCTTCCCCCTTTTTACTGTACAAGAAAGAATAGAAAACGCATTGCAATGACACCATGCAGATAGTGGACAGACTATATGATGGGATTCAAGTTCGCGTTTTTGTTGCTCATAGGCATGCTGTCAGAGTATGATATCTTAATCAAACATTCTAGAACATTTGTCGTCACAGATCATGTCCTAATGGAACATAGGCTATGGCATGGATTGTGATATTGTGTGGACTGTTATTATTACTGTACGGCGGTACCACCCATTGTGACAGCAGCCTTGAGTCCCGCACACAAACATGATGGAATTCAAGTTCATGTATTGAAAGGCAGGATACATCATACATGCAGTGAGATTCATTGTTCTTGTATATGCTCTCGTATTATATTGTTTATATAGGCTACCCAATACTGACATCAAAATAGATTGTAGTATGCCTCTAGAAATCATATGCAGCAGGTAGAAAATTGACGGGAGATCCATCGCGATTTGGAATAGAATTGAGGAGAACTTTAATCCGTGGGTATTAATCAAACAACACGGGAAAAGGCAGTCATATTCCAGCGCGGTCTTTATTAGCCGACAACAAAATAGATGCCTCTAAAAATCATATAGCCAATCGAACACAACTAATAAAGGCATTCATATTACAGCACGGTTATAATGACACACAACCAACGCCAAACAGTGGTCAACGAACGGTCTTTATTAGTATTTTGAGCTGTCCATGCAGAATTGCAGCAATGGTCTTAGGGAGCCGTTGATATCTGACATCACCGTTTACAAGTCCGCCTTTTATTTATCCCATAAATCATAATACGCGATAGTGTCTTCTTGGTTCGACAGCAGTGAATTCTCCGTGGAGTTTCTCGGAGTCCCGCTCGGGTCGGTCCATTATTTCACATCCCATGGGGGGTGTTTCCTCATTTTCATGACCATATATGGATAATCATGCACGAGCATTGACGGTAGAACAAAGTGGTATTCATCAACACGGCAGGGCATAGAGCCTGCGTACGCACGTGTGATGAATGCCGACTTCCCTGTGCGTACGCTAGTTCTACATTCCGTGCTTACGTGTGGAAGTAGGTCAAGTTCTACGTCCACGTTGATGCATGAGGGCCCTGGGCCCTCATTCATCAACGTGGACGTAGAATATGTTCTATTTCCACACGTAAGCACGGAATGTAGAACTAGTGTACGCACAGGGAAGTCGGGATTCATCACACGGTGCGTACGCAGGCTCTACGCTCCTCCGTAGAACTTTGTTCTACCGTCAATGCTCGTGCATGATTATCCATATATGGTCATGAAAGTGAGGAAACACCCCCCATGGGATGTGAAATAATGGACTGACCCGAGCGGTACTCTGAGAAACTCCACGGAGAATTCACTGCTGTCGAACCAAGAAGACACTATCGCGTATTATGGGATAAATAAAAGGCGGATTTGTAAACGGTGATGTCAGATATCAACGGCTCCCTAAGACCATTGCTGCAATTCTACCTGGACAGCTCAAAATACTAATAAAGACCGTTCGTTGACCACTGTTTGGCGTTGGTTGTGTGTCATTATAACCGTGCTGTAATATGAATGCCTTTATTAGTTGTGTTCGATTGGCTATATGATTTTTAGAGGCATCTATTTTGTTGTCGGCTAATAAAGACAGCGCTGGAATATGACTGCCTTTTCCCGTGTTGTTTGATTAATACCCAGGGATTAAAGTTCTCCTCAATTTGATTCCAAATCGCGATGGATCTCCCGTCAATTTTCTACCTGCTGCATATGATTTCTAGAGGCATACTACAATCCATTTTGATGTCAGTATTGGGTAGCCTACATAAACAATAATACGAGAGCTATACAAGAACAATGAATCTTACTGCCATGTATGATGTAGCAGATACGCCATGTGTAGCCTGCCTATATGTGATCAATACAAACATGAACTTGAATTCCATCATGTCTGTGTGCGGGTCACTGCGGGAACTCACAAGGCTGTTGTCACAATGTAAATAAGAACGTGCACTGAAAAGTTACAGTATGTAGTTGGTTGATCATTTGTATGACAGTCAGTAAACCCTTGCAAAAAGTATCCGTTTTATTTAATGAATTGAAAACATTCAGCATCGCCTTCCTCCCGGCATCCAGCAATAACATGTATCAGGCAAATGCGCATCGCAACATTGACTGAGTGGAATCCCTTTCTATTCACATAACTGCATTTGTGATGGAGCTTTGACAGCTACAGTAACAGTCTATTGGTCGATCCATCTCCAATATCACGATGGACCGTGCCGCGGTGGCAAAGACCCGAGGGTGGAGAGGATCTTGAATGAATTCCATCATCATATATATATGTTGTGTGTCTGTCCACTATGTTTGTTACTTTGTTATTCCCCCCCCCCTATCTATGTAAAGCGACCTTGGGTCTCTTGAAAGGCGCTATATAAAATGAAGCTATTATTATTATTGTTATTATTATTATTATCATCACATCTGTGCGGGAGCTCACAAATAGACTGTTAGTCTCAGTGAAGTTTCAACGGAGGTCATCTATTCTAACCAACAAATTGAAGTAGAAAGCATTTCGTGACCAATCTTATTTGGAAACATGACACACAAAATAATTTGCTTTTTATTTGAAACAATATCTAATCGCGTTTGGAGGTTGGTGTTTTGCGTCTGCCCCCCCGTGCCAAACAAGCAGGCCAACCTCTTGTTCGCGTGTGAGCCCGTTATAATTACACTACTGTCGCTATTTTACAATGAACTATAATGAATTACGGGTCATACAGAAGTTGAACACTAATGCACGGAAGCTTATTTCCGCCTTGAAACTAATGCAGGACTGAGGAGTGCTTATGCGTAGTAACGATATTCTACCACTGGGCGCGAGGTACGCCTGGTCTGACCTGTGCGTAGATGTAAGCACGGAGTCAAGTTCAAATCGAAATTGATGAATCCCACTCTTTGCTTAGAAATGATCGTACGCACAGGGTAAGCACAGATCTGTGCGTAGAACACGTTGATGAATGAGGGCCCAGGGCCCTCATTCATCAACGTGGACGTAGAATATGTTCTATTTCCACACGTAAGCACGGAATGTAGAACTAGTGTACGCACAGGGAAGTCGGGATTCATCACACGGTGCGTACGCAGGCTCTACGCTCCTCCGTAGAACTTTGTTCTACCGTCAATGCTCGTGCATGATTATCCATATATGGTCATGAAAGTGAGGAAACACCCCCCATGGGATGTGAAATAATGGACTGACCCGAGCGGTACTCTGAGAAACTCCACGGAGAATTCACTGCTGTCGAATCAAGAAGACACTATCGCGTATTATGGGATAAATAAAAGGCGGATTTGTAAACGGTGATGTCAGATATCAACGGCTCCCTAAGACCATTGCTGCAATTCTGCCTGGACAGCTCAAAATACTAATAAAGACCGTTCGTTGACCACTGTTTGGCGTTGGTTGTGTGTCATTATAACCGTGCTGTAATATGAATGCCTTTATTAGTTGTGTTCGATTGGCTATATGATTTTTAGAGGCATCTATTTTGTTGTCGGCTAATAAAGACCGCGCTGGAATATGACTGCCTTTTCCCGTGTTGTTTGATTAATACCCAGGGATTAAAGTTCTCCTCAATTTGATTCCAAATCGCGATGGATCTCCCGTCAATTTTCTACCTGCTGCATATGATTTCTAGAGGCATACTACAATCCATTTTGATGTCAGTATTGGGTAGCCTACATAAACAATAATACGAGAGCTATACAAGAACAATGAATCTTACTGCCATGTATGATGTAGCAGATACGCCATGTGTAGCCTGCCTATATGTGATCAATACAAACATGAACTTGAATTCCATCATGTCTGTGTGCGGGTCACTGCGGGAACTCACAAGGCTGTTGTCACAATGTAAATAAGGACGTGCACTGAAAAGTTACAGTATGTAGTTGCATGGTTGATCATTTGTATGACAGTCAGTAAACCCTTGCAAAAAGTATCAGTTTTATTTAATGAATTGAAAACATTCAGCATCGCCTTCCTCCCGGCATCCAGCAATAACATGTATCAGGCAAATGCGCATCGCAACATTGACTGAGTGGAATCCCTTTCTATTCACATAACTGCATTTGTGATGGAGCTTTGACAGCTACAGTAACAGTCTATTGGTCGATCCATCTCCAATATCACGATGGACCGTGCCGCGGTGGCAAAGACCCGAGGGTGGAGAGGATCTTGAATGAATTCCATCATCATATATATATGTTGTGTGTCTGTCCACTATGTTTGTTACTTTGTTATTCCCCCCCCCCCCCCCTATCTATGTAAAGCGACCTTGGGTCTCTTGAAAGGCGCTATATAAAATGAAGCTATTATTATTATTATTGTTATTATTATTATTATCATCACATCTGTGCGGGAGCTCACAAATAGACTGTTAGTCTCAGTGAAGTTTCAACGGAGGTCATCTATTCTAACCAACAAATTGAAGTAGAAAGCATTTCGTGACCAATCTTATTTGGAAACATGACACACAAAATAATTTGCTTTTTATTTGAAACAATGTCTAATCACGTTTGGAGGTTGGTGTTTTGCGTCTGCCCCCCGTGCCAAACAAGCAGGCCAACCTCTTGTTCGCGTGTGAGCCCGTTATAATTACACTACTGTCGCTATTTTACAATGAACTATAATGAATTACGGGTCATACAGAAGTTGAACACTAATGCACGGAAGCTTATTTCCGCCTTGAAACTAATGCAGGACTGAGGAGTGCTTATGCGTAGTAACGATATTCTACCACTGGGCGCCAGGTACGCCTGGTCTGACCTGTGCGTAGATGTAAGCACGGAGTCAAGTTCAAATCGAAATTGATGAATCCCACTCTTTGCTTAGAAATGATCGTACGCACAGGGTAAGCACAGATCTGTGCGTAGAACACGTTGATGAATGAGGGCCCAGGAGAGTAACTTTAATGATGTCTTACAGACCTGGAGAGTAACTTCAATGATGTCTTACATACCTGGAGAGTAACTTTAATGATGTCTTACATACCTGGAGAGTAACTTTAATGACGTCTTACATACCTGGAGAGTAACTTTAATGATGTCTTACAGACCTGGAGAGTAACTTTAATGATGTCTTACATACCTGGAGAGTAACTTTAATGACGTCTTACATACCTGGAGAGTAACTTTAATGACGTCTTACATACCTGGAGAGTAACTTTAGTGATGTCTTACAGACCTGGAGAGTAACTTTAATGATGTCTTACAGACCTGGAGAGTAACTTTAATGATGTCTTACAGACCTGGAGAGTAACTTTAATGACGTCTTACATACCTGGAGAGTAACTTTAATGATGTCTTACAGACCTGGAGAGTAACTTTAATGATGTCTTACATACCTGGAGAGTAACTTTAATGACGTCTTACATACCTGGAGAGTAACTTTAATGACGTCTTACATACCTGGAGAGTAACTTTAGTGATGTCTTACAGACCTGGAGAGTAACTTTAATGACGTCTTACAGACCTGGAGAGTAACTTTAATGACGTCTTACAGACCTGGAGAGTAACTTTAATGACGTCTTACAGACCTGGAGAGTAACTTTAATGACGTCTTACAGACCTGGAGAGTAACTTTAATGACGTCTTACAGACCTGGAGACATGACGAGTAACTGTCAGGTGTACACGAGTAACACGACTCAAATCGACATCTCAAAAGTATGAGAAATCTGTGGGAAGACAGTATGATGTAACATACTGTTACGTAATCACAGGTCAGAGCAATGTAAGAATGTAGTAACGCTTATAAACAGTTAAACATGATAAATTAGGATATACACCCCCTTGTGACTAATTAGCACCATGTGCATTACAAAGGTAACTGCAAGGATTTTTATTATTAAAATCTTTGACTAATAAGATGTACTACAGGTGTGTGTAATACCTGCTGGGGATTTCTGCCTGTCACACCGCTCTAGGTCGTCCTCGGACGGGCCCTCCATCGGTGCTTCCAGTCATCCCGATCCTCCATGCATCTGGCTAGCTCGCCGGTGCTTTCTGCTCCCGCATCTCTCCTCAGTACGTCCACGTATGTTAATGTGGGACGTCCTCGTGATCGATGCCTGTGTGTTGGCTCCCACAGCACAAGTTTTCTGGTTGGCAGCTCATGGTGTCTCTGGCAGTGACCTGCCAGCCTCATTCTCCTGACTGCCACTTTCTCGCTCACCCTTAGCACCCTCCATACAAGTTTGCATTAGGGACTTCTGCAGGGTGGGCTTCAGGGTCCAGCATTCACTGCTATACAGAGGAACAGACTCCACTGTTGCATAAAAGAAGCTGAGCTTGATTTGTCGGGGGAGGTTGGATTTCCACACACTGGTCATGCCGTTCAGAGCCCTCTCACTTTAAGGTGTTGCTCGGACGAGTTGACCCACAAGCCCAGGTTCCTTTAGGGCACATGTGTCAAACTCAAAACCTGCCTGGCATTTTCATCCAGCCCCCAGATTGAATTCTCTTATCAATTCATTTTGGCCCACTGTCTCTCCTGGCCACAATTAAACTGGCCTGTGATACAAATCAAATGCACCTCTGTCTCACTGTGCTGCAATACAAATGAGTGTTATCTGCACCGGCATTGTGTCAATAGCCTAACCCTGCTTTCTTGGGCCATTGGAGAAGGACCCAGTAGCCTTCAGTTGTACCTTGTGTTTGTATTTACTTTTGCTTTTAAAGGCTCATCAATCATCTGTTTTCACTCGACTCAAGCCGTGGTATTTTTCGCTTGCATCCAATTGACTTTATTCCTAATTCAGCAAACCTACTCTGAAATCAAAACTGTGGAAATAATTGGTTTTGCACAAGATAAGTGAAAGCTTCAATAGAAAGAGATGCCGAGGTGAGAAATACGTTGTGTGTGTTGCGTGCATGTGAATGTGTGTTCCACTTACTGTAGTTCTCCAAGTCCAGGATCAGTTTAACCTAGAATTGCTAATCTTACAACCTCTTGTGGGTGAATAATTCATTGAAACCCAATATGTACGATTAGCCTGCAAATGCATCATTATTTTTAATTAATTTCACATGCCTACTCTGAAATCAAAGCTGTGGAAATAATTGGTTTTGCGTGAGACCAGTGAAAGCTGAGGTGAGACATGTTTTGTGTGCATGTGTGTGTGTATTCTACTTTGTTCTCCAATATGTAATGTAATCTGAACAAATGTATCTATAATAAGAACATATCCAGAAAATGGCCCCTCCTTACCCACCTATTAATGAAACAAATAGCCATCCTTGTATTCATTGAGTCACCAGAGAATGAATAGAAGTGCATTTACAATAACCTATTGAGCTGGTATGCACACATGCACAGGCGCTAGTTACCTCAGGAGGTATTATTATGTGTCCGGCCTGCAAAACAATCTGCATTTTTCCTTTCAGCCCCCATGATAATTGAGTTTGACACCCCAGCTTTAGGGCAATGCCTCCTGTAGAGGAGGGGCCACGCTGTAGAGGAGGAGCCACGCTGTAGAGGAGGGGCCACGCTGTAGAGGAGGAGCCACGGTGTAGAGGAGGAGCCACGCTGTAGAGGAGGAGCCACGCTGTAGAGGAGGGGCCACGCTGTAGAGGAGGGGCCACGCTGTAGAGGAGGGGCCACGCTGTAGAGGAGGAGCCACGCTGTAGAGGAGGGGCCACGCTGTAGAGGAGGAGCCACGCTGTAGAGGAGGAGCCACGCTGTAGAGGAGGGGCCACGCTGTAGAGGAGGAGCCACGCTGTAGAGGAGGGGCCACGCTGTAGAGGAGGAGCCACGCTGTAGAGGAGGGGCCACGCTGTAGAGGAGGAGCCACGCTGTAGAGGAGGGGCCACGCTGTAGAGGAGGGGCCACGCTGTAGAGGAGGAGCCACGCTGTAGAGGAGGGGCCACGCTGTAGAGGAGGGGCCACGCTGTAGAGGAGGAGCCACGCTGTAGAGGAGGGGCCACGCTGTAGAGGAGGAGCCACGCTGTAGAGGAGGGGCCACGCTGTAGAGGAGGGGCCACGCTGTAGAGGAGGAGCCACGCTGTAGAGGAGGGGCCACGCTGTAGAGGAGGAGCCACGCTGTAGAGGAGGGGCCACGCTGTAGAGGAGGAGCCACGCTGTAGAGGAGGAGCCACGCTGTAGAGGAGGGGCCACGCTGTAGAGGAGGAGCCACGCTGTAGAGGAGGGGCCACGCTGTAGAGGAGGGGCCACGCTGTAGAGGAGGGGCCATGGTGTAGAGGAGGGGCCACGCTGTAGAGGAGGGGCCACGCTGTAGAGGAGGAGCCACGCTGTAGAGGAGGGGCCACGCTGTAGAGGAGGGGCCACGCTGTAGAGGAGGAGCCACGCTGTAGAGGAGGGGCCACGCTGTAGAGGAGGAGCCACGCTGTAGAGGAGGAGCCACGCTGTAGAGGAGGGCCTTGTTGCCCTCCGCGCGGAGAGTGGAGGCAGGGCGATCGTAGCCTCCCCTCCCGAGACCCAGAGCTGGGCGCTTCTTGTGCCTGCTAGATGGTAGAGAGGGCCCTCTGAGGAGAGGTGCAGGCAGGGCCCCTGGTGTGATGGAAGAGAGGCCCTCTGAGGAGAGGTGCAGGCAGGGCCCCTGGTGTGATGGAAGAGAGGCCCTCTGAGGAGAGGTGCAGGCAGGGCCCCTGGTGTGATGGAAGAGAGGCCCTCTGAGGAGAGGTGCAGGCAGGGCCCCTGGTGTGATGGAAGAGAGGCCCTCTGAGGAGAGGTGCAGGCAGGGCCCCTGGTGTGATGGAAGAGAGGCCCTCTGAGGAGAGGTGCAGGCAGGGCCCCTGGTGTGATGGAAGAGAGGGCCCTCTGAGGAGAGGTGCAGGCAGGGCCCCTGGTGTGATGGAAGAGAGGGCCCTCTGAGGAGAGGTGCAGGCAGGGCCCCTGGTGTGATGGAAGAGAGGCCCTCTGAGGAGAGGTGCAGGCAGGGTCCCTGGTGTGATGGAGGAGAGGCCCTCTGAGGAGAGGTGCAGGCAGGGCCCCTGGTGTGATGGAGGAGAGGCCCTCTGAGGAGAGGTGCAGGCAGGGCCCCTGGTGTGATGGAGGAGAGGGCCCTCTGAGGAGAGGTGCAGGCAGGGCCCCTGGTGTGATGGAAGAGAGGCCCTCTGAGGAGATGTGCAGGCAGGGCCCCTGGTGTGATGGAAGAGAGGCCCTCTGAGGAGAGGTGCAGGCAGGGCCCCTGGTGTGATGGAAGAGAGGCCCTCTGAGGAGAGGTGCAGGAAGGGCCCCTGGTGTGATGGAAGAGAGGCCCTCTGAGGAGAGGTGCAGGCAGGGCCCCTGGTGTGATGGAAGAGAGGCCCTCTGAGGAGAGGTGCAGGCAGGGCCCCTGGTGTGATGGAAGAGAGGCCCTCTGAGGAGAGGTGCAGGCAGGGCCCCTGGTCTGATGGAAGAGAGGCCCTCTGAGGAGAGGTGCAGGCAGGGCCCCTGGTGTGATGGAAGAGAGGCCCTCTGAGGAGAGGTGCAGGAAGGGCCCCTGGTGTGATGGAAGAGAGGGCCTCTGAGGAGAGGTGCAGGGAGGGTCCCGGGCCCCTGGTGTTGGCGAAACGCCCTGAAAAGGCCACAGGGCCTGCTTAACCCTTAACACTGCTTAACCCTTTCACTGCCACACTACAGAAGGTTAACCCTTTACTATCACACTACCAACGGTAACCGTCGGTAGTGTGATAGTAAAGGGTTAACCTTCTGTAGCGTGGCAGTGAAAGGGTTAACCTTCTGTGTATTGTCGCAGTGGCAATGTTTTGCAAAACATTAAATATCTTTGGAACTGTTTATGATAAAGTCTTGCTTTAAATCCTGAATTGGGAGATTATCTTCTCTAACTCTAATTGAAAGTGTACCCCCCCCCCCCTGTCGGAAATGGAAAGCTTTTCAATGTTCATGAGGCAGAATTGTTACAATAGCCGATAATCCATTTCCTCAATGATAAATCCCTATACGGGTGGACCTCGCGGGCAGTCCAAAGCGACGTCAGACTACACCTCCCTATAGGGGGCGCCACCAGTTCCAAACATGGGCCTGGCGCAAATTTGGCCCTAAATGACAGTCTGTCCAAATGTCCCCAAACTTGGTGGATATTTTTTATTAAACTGTTGAAAAACATGTCCCCAAAATGCTTTCAAAATTGGGGGCACTACGAATTCAAAGAAAAGGGTAGTGGCATAACACAAATCAGACTATAAATAAAAAATTGTTTGTCCAATCATTACAAAACTCTGATGTGTTTCATAACACTGTGGAACCATGTGTGGGAAATTATTTTTAAATCTTAATGATCTGTTTTGGCTTGATCCCAGGAATTGCCGATTTGTTGTTAGGGCATGCCACCTGACGGAGATTTGCTCTCCACTGAGCGCATCTTTCTAGTTTTCATATCCTTCACATGGTATCATGGTGTATAATATAATATAACAGAAGTGATATCTCGCCCAGACCCAGCGCCATGGGCGGGCATTAGGGGGCCGGGCCCGCCCACTGAGTCAGCTGTGCCCACCCTGGTTAAAAAAAAAAAAAAAAAACGAAAAAAAAAAGAAAAAAACTTTTTTGGTCAATCAAAGTCGACTATTCAAATCCTTAGTCGGGGACAGCCCTAGTGGGCACTGATGTCAACAACAACACTACTGAAGCTAGCACGGCACTCTGTGAGAATTCGTTTTCTACCCCAGCTGATAGAGTTGTGCCCTTCCTGATGGCTTGTCGTACAGAACTTGTAAGTCGCTTTGGATAAAAGCGTCAGCTAAATGACTAAATGTAAATGTAAATGTATGCTTCATCGACACAAGGCCAATTTAATTCAGTTGGCATTTGAGAAGGACTTAACAAAAAAGTTCAGGAATGAGTGGAGGGGCAGTGTTTTAAAAAGATTTCACTCTGTCCCCAAACGCCGCTTGCCGCTCTACTAATGGTGGTGAGTAGCCTGTGGAGGAATTTTATTTGCTTTTTTATGCACCTTATTTTTGTCAGTTCAGTTCAGTTTGTCAGTGAATTCATAAGTGTTGAATAAATGGAGACTTTTCAAAGATATAGAATAGAATAGAATAGAAATGTATTATCCTGAGGGAAATTTGACACTGCAAATCACTCAACATACATTTAGACAGAACAAGTCACGAATAAGAATAACAAAACAAATGGCCTAAGAATAGAATAAAATGAAATAGAATAAAAATTGAATAAAAGATACAGTAAATAAATACAGTAAAAATATACTGAAGTCTACAGTAGGTGTAATATTGCACAGTGCTGTTTAAAAAGTAAGAGTCCAGGAAGATGGTAACTGTCACTCTGTGCTCAGTGATGCAGTGAGGCTCAG
The DNA here is from genome assembly GCF_963971535.1 of Notolepis coatsorum. Taxonomy (NCBI): domain Eukaryota; kingdom Metazoa; phylum Chordata; class Actinopteri; order Aulopiformes; family Paralepididae; genus Notolepis; species Notolepis coatsorum. The sequence continues at coordinate 95,515,714 of NC_140176.1, read as the reverse complement.
TGATACATTGTATAGTCTGATGGCTGTCGGAATGAAGGACTTCCTGTGCCGTTCAGTGCTGCATTTAGGTAGTGTGAGCCTATAACATGCTCCTCCTGTCAGCCAAGTCTGTGTATAGTGGGTGGGAGGGGTTTTCCCTGATGGCCTGGAGCTTAGCAAGGTTCCTCCTCTCCGCCACCCTCGCTAGGGAGTCCAGCTCCACCCCAACCACGCTACTGGCCTTCCTGACCATCTTATCCAGCCTGTTTGTGTCCCCTGCTCTCAGTCCGCTGCCCCAGCAGGTCTGTTATATATATCTGTTCAGTCTGTTTTTGTATAAGTGAATGTTCTTAAGATAGAGAGAAATTAGATTTTTCAATTGCCTCTCTGCTGTTTAGTTCAGCACCGTGGGCAGCGCCAAGCAAGCCACAGCGCCGCTGAAACGTATAAAAGGGAACCTGTGTTGAAAAACCATTGTGCCCCCCCGAGAACATTTTATGCCCCCCCACTAATTTGTTTCTGCAGCCTGGTCTGATCTCGCCCACTGTGGCAAGTTCTCTTTTTCGTTTCATGTTTTCATAGACTGACAATTCTGTGGAATCTGCTGTATGACATAATGCTTGCACACTTCTCCTATAGGGAGGTGTAGTCTGACGTCGCTTTGGACTGCCCGCGAGGTCCACCCGTATAGGGATTTATCATTGGGAAAATGTATTATCGGCTATTGTAACAATTCTGCCTCATGAACATTGGCAAGCTTTCCATTTTTGCACAAAATGAGTTCCCTTCTATCACTAACATTATTTGCATTTTTGGTTGAAATAAAATTTGACGTAATTTTTTTACGATTAACACATTCGGGGCCATTGGGATTAGACAGGGCCCACTCTATACGGCCACCATATCAAAACAAACTTTCATTGTGCGTGAGGCTGTTTGTAGAGCTAAATCTATACTTTATATTATTGCTATCTGTCCATTCTCATTGTCAATTGACACTATAAACCGTCCCTTCAATATGTTTTAAATAAAAAAAAATGTCATCAATACGTTCCCATTTTATAGCGTTGTGAATATGAACGTTATAGCAGAATGTTCTGGGGTATTTCCTGGAACGCGAGATATAGGGTGCTAAGCTAGTTAAATCGAATGGCGTTTCGGCTATAGACAAGCTAGAGCTAAAACTCAAAATGCATATTGTCGGTATCATGGTCCACCATGAATGCATGAAAGGGGGGGGGGGACGTCGTTTCTGATTATTGATTACCAATAACGGCATTAGCCTCAGTAGCCTTATTCGCTGATCGGCTGGTTGGGTATGATAACAAGGCCTGATCAGCATGTAATTTACATGAAAAAGCTCTTACCTGTGGCCGGTTGGAATGCAAAAAGGATTTCCCAGTTATCCATCGCCATCTGGTGGATCCATATGTCCATTGGCTGATGATATATAGCTTTACTGCATACTGAATTCAGCGTCCCAAAAACGATTCCAGGCCATCGGCTACACGCATAGCTTTAGGCTAACAGAAAAGTCCATTCATACTAATAAAAAAAACAAACACCGGTCAGTAACAGGGAACACTGCATTATCGAGACAGCTCCCCTACGAGGATCTGGCCGGTAATGCACTTTTCCGAATTCCAAGAGTAGGGTAAATCTGCAGTGCCGCTCTGTGACATTGAGTAGGATATTACAATGGAATAAAAGCCAAAAAACCTTACCACGTATATATACGTCATTGGCCGTCAAGCATTGGATCCGAAACACGTGGTTGGCCCCGAATGTGTTAATTGCGAATATTTTCATGTTGAGTGTGACGACCCCCACTCTACCTGCAAATGGGGAGTCTTCTGACTCAAAGAGCAGGGTGGAGTGGGTAGGTCGTTACCCCAATTTGAATCACCTGGGCAGTGCAGAGAGCTGCCTGCAGCACCAGTATATATGTTCCCCTGTCTAATCCCCTCTGTCTGCTTCTCCCATCTGCTTCTCCCATCTGCTTACCCCACCAAACAGGACAGGTTGTATCAGCCACCAAGTGAACCAACTTTGGGATCCTTTGTCAGTTCTGATATATACCATTGTTGTTTAATTAGATTATTATTTGTTTAGATAGGATTAAATAAATTCTTTGTTAAATTGTTATCACGTGTGTTGACTCCCTTTATGTGATAAACCTCTGGTGCGTCATATGAGCTAATCTATAGATTGTGGATGAATACGCACAGAAAGGTACACCATGCAAATGTTCATGCTTTATTTGTTTTAAACGAGACGATTTAGAAATGGGCAATGGGGAAATACATTGCGATTTGGCAAGGTGTACCGGCCGGAAACAGCAATGACGTAACCACTACACCTCCCTATACTGTGGCGAATCTGCTGTATGACATAATGCTTGCACACTTCTCCTATACTCTGGCAGAGGTGGACTTTGTCCAGTGTCCCTATAGACGCAGAGAGACACCAGTGAGGATGTCTGTGTGAGAAAGACAGGAAAGGAAAGAGTGCAGAGAGACAGTCAGCAAAGAGAGGCCTCAGTTCTATTTCATACTGGTTTCCGCTCAGCGTCATTCTGCACTAACCTCACTTCGTGCACAGCACTGAATAAAAAACTCCACAATGTACCTTTACATACCGACATCCGTCTGGCCACACCCCTATCCGCTTACCTTCATAAGCAGGTGTGTGGTCACCTACTCGCCTCCTTCTTCACTTTCACCACAAGGAAGTGCCTTGGTATATACCCCACTTGACGAAGTTGTTTAGCGAAGAAAGTGTTTACATTTTTTCTTGCTTTTTTCTTCTCTCATATATTTAAAAAGAAAAAAGCGAAGTCATAATGTTTACCTCGGAGGGTCGTGCTAGCAACGTCACCCTTCACCAGCGGTTCTCCATTGCCTCCTCTGTCGTGCGTCTTGGAGCGTGGTTGAGGCCTCTTTCGTGGTTGGCAGCCACGCCCGGTAGGCGTCCAATGGATAGTTTGCCTCTCCAAGGAGCTGGTGCACCAGCGCCGTCTCCTGTGCGATGGCCTGGTTCCGGCTCTGGTTCCTCTGCCTCCGGGGAGTCGTCCGCTGTTGGGCGGCCGGCTCCTCTGGTTGCGGGGGATTTGAGACGCAAACGTTTTGCGCCGGCTCGCTCCCGTCGCAAGATGGTGGCTTGTAGACGCGAACGGCCTGGTTTTGGTGAGTTGCTGGAGCCGGATGAGGATGCGTCTGATTCTCCATGGCCGATGGAAACAGAGGACTACATGGTAGAAGCGGACAGGTTCTTGTTCGAAGCCCCGGTGGAGACATGTCCGCCGCCCGTCCAGGTAACACTGGAGGGGGGTGAGATGTCTCCTTGGGATTTCTCGTACGCGGATGTTGGGTTAGAACCTCCGACTCGGCGGCGGGATGCCCTGCTATCAGCCACATCAGAATGTGGTTCTTTAACCAGTAGTCTGCTGCATGTGAGGGACGCGAGCTTGGTGGGGGAAAGTATGCAGGGGGAACTGCGTGCTTTGTTCCCCGAGCTCATGGCGGGGGCGGCAGTCGCAAACGGCGTGCCGCTGCCACTGCCTGTTCCTATTCCTGACGATCTCATAGGTCATCTATGGCAACGCCGTCCGGTGAGAGGGGTGGACGTTGTCTGTCCATTTTTCCCCTCAATGGAGGTCTACGTCCGTCAGGGACAGGTGGTCTCCCACATCATGGGCCTTACCCCCGCCTATGTGCAAGTCACGAGGGTGGTGGGTTTGGTAGAAGGCATGAAGGAGGGCGTGCCTCGGCTTGATAGGCTGATGGCGGCGCTCCTTTGTCCTGAGGTGGTGTGGGAGCCGTTACGGAAGCCGGTTCCCCAAGGGAAATCGGCGAGGCGGTTGGCTTTCTGGATGACCAGTCATTTATCTCCGTGACGCAATTTTTGGCTGCCACTTCTAACATCGTGCAGCTGGCGAGATTCATGCCCGGGATACTGACGGGCGGTACGGAGCTGACTGATTTGCAACATGATCAGCTCGCCCAGTCGGCAGGAGCCATCCTGCATCTGATCCAGCCGCAGGCCATAGCCGCTGGGAAAGTACGCGCCCTGGCCACTCTAGTACAGCGCCACCTTTGGCTGGAGCAGGCGCGTGTGCCGGAGAAGAAGAGGACTCCACTTCTGACGACACCCCTCTCCGATGCAATTGATGACCTCAACCTGCAGGGAGATGCAGGAGGAGCGTTCCGTGCTCCAGCCTCATTTCCCCCCGCCCGATGTCGCCGGTGGAGTCAGACGGCAGGCTCGTCGTCGGGGGTTCCGCCGCCGTAGCCGCCGCTGCTACCACCGCCACTGCTACCACCGCCACTGCTGGACCTTCGGCAAAGAAGGCCAGGAGGAGAGAGGGCGCCTCCGCCACTGCAGCCGACCCATCTACGTCCGGAGGTGACGGTAGGGATCGTCATGACCAGCCTCCGATCGTTTACCGTCCCTCCGGGGCTCCCCGAGGTGGCAAGTCCCGAGCGGCTCGTGGCAGGCGTCGCTGAAAAAAGTTGACTTTTTCCCTCTGTGGTCCCCCCCTGTTCCCTTCCCGGCCCAAATATGATTTGTTTATAGAAAATAAAGAGTCCCTCCTAAAAACTGTATTTTTTGTTACAAACTGTGTGTTTATTCACCAAACATATGATGGGGATACGACGTGTGAATCTTTCGCTAGTATGGGTTTGATAGGAGGGCTAGACGCTACATTCATGTTAGAGCTTAAGCAAGGCCTGCAGCTTTCACTCGGTTGAAAAAGTATTTTTTTCTGCCTCGACCTGAATCTTCACATAAAGGTAGAGGTTAGTTGTGTGCTCTGTTGCTTAAACAGTGATATTGAGCCGCAACACTATTGTGTTGGTCTGCAGTAATGCTCGTATGAAAAAGTACCGCGGCTCATGCCGCTCTCTCTCTATCAGATTTTCTGTGTCTTACAACATAGATACGGGTGTCGGGTTCACACATATATAACTTGGCCTTGTTATAAACCCTGTTCACAGATGTGTCTGTGGCTAGCGTGCATTGAATTAGCTTGCGCTGTTCATTAGCATATTGGCTACTTAAGGTATCATATGGCTGTTTGTTGTTGTCGTATGCAAGGGTTGGGCTTGCGAGGGGGTACCGGATAAACCCCTCCTTCCCTCTTCTGATTGGTCAGGGGGTTTCCCCCGTCATAGCAAACGTCACTAGGCACGTTTCTATTGGATGACGGCTTCCGTGAATTTTTTCAGACCCGTATGTAGGGTCTGTTATTGTCAAGTTGTCGGGGCAGAGCGTAGGAACTTACTGTTCTACTACGCTCGATATACGTGTGACTTGAGTCTGTTGGTCACATGACTCAATGTTACCGTGACTTTTCAATCTATGGCTCACGTGGGAAGTCTCTCTGAGGATTCCCGTCTCCTCTCTGTGGTGAGAGTGGCGGGATGTAAGAATGTAAAAAATGTTTACCCTCGGCCGCGTCACGTGGGATTCATGTCAGTCGGTGTTTCTTTCTTTTTAATAATAAAAAGAGTGAAGAATATGAAGCACGACAACTTCTTGTCGTTCTCCCAGGCGACTTGAAGGACCAATGTCTGGTGTCTGGTTAGACTATCCATTGATGTGTTTAGGTCTCGACGCGTACATAGTGCTGGCTCGGGGTGTTTTCTGATAAGAATCATGCAGGAGGCTAGTACGCCTTGGTTGCTCGTTATTAAAACAGCATTTTTATAGGGCAACTGGGATGGGGGATTTTTTCCTCTTCCGAGCGCCTGTTACTGGGTCTCGACGGATTCTCGTTCATATCTGGGGGATGTTAACGGAATAGATCAGAACATAGGTAGAGGGGTCTCACGCCCTTGGGGTGGGCCACTGAGCGCGGTACAAATGGGACCGTCTGGGTGGCGCCCTCTTTTCATGTTTTAGATCGACACGCATACCTACCCCCTCTCCTGGAGTGGGCATGTCGGCGTGGTTAGGGCACAGGACTGGTTCTGGTCGCACTGGTCCAGGTCAGTTAACCCGTTGTCCACCGGGGACGCAGATCTGCTGTTCTGGTACCCTGAGGGACTTGTGCTTTTTTCGGGGGGAAAATGCCGGGTCGGCCCGGGTGTCACAGGGTTAGGCGTTATGGAGACCCTTTGTTGGGTACATGTTGTACTCTGCACTATCATAAAGGGGCTGGTTCTCCATTCTTTTCGCTCTTCTCTCACGCATGGCGAAGAGGGGGCTGTTGGGGTGGTCTTCTGGACCTCCTCTGGTAGCCCTGTGTGCTTCCCGAGCCGCCGGGCCCGGTCCGAAGTTGTGTTTCGTCGACTTGTAGGCCTGGAATAACCCTTTTTTGAAAACTGAAACACTTGTACTGCGGTGATATACCCGCAGGTGTGTTTTGGAGGTTTATAGGAACAACCACCGCATGTGGTACCAAGAGGGTAGTTGATTCCCTGGTGTGTTGGAGCAGAGTCAACTCCCGGGTTACCCGGTTGAGTGTGCCCCTGCACGTTCATGACGTCTGCCAATTGTGTCAGCCTTCTCTGCCTCGACCCCTCTGGGTGGTTTTTTTTTGGTGGAGGCTTTGTCATGGTGCGCAACAATGCCAGCATATGCCCCTTCCGCCCGGTGCTGTTTTCAGTTGACCCCTTTGGCGCCTGTCTCGTCCGCAGTGCTCCAGGCTCGGGTCTAAAGCCTGCTGCCTGGTTTAAGGGATCGACCCCTCTGGGGTCGTCTCCCCGGTGCGCTGCCTGCTTCCGTTATGGTTAGCCTTTTGAGTGCTTCAAGTTACGGCCATGCTGACTGCCTGTGTTGCAGGGTCAGTGTGCCAGGCGGCGTACTAGTGGGAGGAAGGGCCCGCTCTTGGAGGGGCCCTGTCCGAATATGCTGGCGATGTGGGGGGCGGTGTCACTAAGTGACCGCCTGGTGAGGTCTTGATGCTTGGCGTCATTGACCTCTCCGGGCCCCCCTTTTTCCAGGGGATCCAGTCCCTTCAGCGGGTCTGGGTCTTCCTTCGCGCTCCGCTGCTACGGTCTTGCCGCGGGGTTGAGTTTGCTCTTGACCCCGTGATTTGGGGGGCAGTAACGAGGTTTGTTCCTTCCGTTCGTTCCCTGGTGGCATGCGGGTTGTGCGTGTGCGTAGTCGTGGGGTAAAGCCGCGGTCTGCTCACCCTGTGCGTTGAGTTGCTCGAGTTCCTCTTCGCACGGTCGGATCCGTCTCCCTCCCGTCCTCCAATATGGAGGGTATCCCTCCATCAGGGAGGGTCGGGGGGCTCGGTCCTCTCCGGTCTGATGGTTGTGGGGGGCCTCAGCGGGGTACATTTGTCGAGCTTCTGGCTTCCGCTCAGCTCCTGTTGTGCAGAATGACGCTGAGCGGAAACCAGTATGAAATAGAACGTAAGGTTATGTATATAACCAAGTTCTATGAATACTGGTGACGCTCAGCGTCAGGACGCCACTGCGGCCCTTGACCTCGCCTTGTGGTGAAAGTTTGGGAAGGAGGCGAGTAGGTGACCACACACCTGCTTATGAAGGTAAGCGGATATGGGGTGTGGCCAGACGGATGTCGGTATGTAAAGGTACATTGTGGAGTTTTTTATTCAGTGCTGTGCACAAAGTGAGGTTAGTGCAGAATGACGCTGAGTGTCACCAGTATTCATAGAACTTGGTTATATACATAACCTTACGTTAACAGGGATCTAGATTAAATAGCACAATTAGATATATGATATATATATTATAGAGACCTCAGTTAACAGGACCACATTAAATAGTACTATTATATATATATATATTATAGAGACCTCAGTTAACAGGACTACATTAAATAGTACTATTATATATATATTATAGAGACCTCAGTTAACAGGACTACATTAAATAGTACTATTATATATATATATATTATAGAGACCTCAGTTAACAGGACTACATTAAATAGTACTATTATATATATATTATAGAGACCTCAGTTAACAGGACTACATTAAATAGTACTATTATATATATATTATAGAGACCTCAGTTAACAGGACTACATTAAATAGTACTATTATATATATTATAGAGACCTCAGTTAACAGGACTACATTAAATAGTACTATTATATATATTATAGAGACCTCAGTTAACAGGGATCTAGATTACATAGCACTATTAGATACAGTATATATTATAGAGACCTCAGTTAACGGGACTACATTAAATAGTACTATTATATATATATTATAGAGACCTCACTTAACAGGGATCTAGATTAAATAACACTATTAGATACAGTATATATTAGAGAGACCTCAGTTAACTGGACTACATTAAATAGTAATATTATATATATATATTATAGAAACCTCAGTTAACAGGGATCTAGATTAAATAGCACTATTAGATACAGTATATATTAGAGAGATCTGAGTTAACAGGGATCTAGATTAAATAGCACTATTAGATATATATTAGAGAGACCTCAGTTAACCCAACCGTCTGTAGTGTGGTAGTGAAAGGGTTAACCTCCTGTGTGGTGTGGCAGTGAAAGGGTTAAACATTTGTGTGGTGTGGCAGTGAAAGGGTTAACCTTTCTGCATTGCCGCAGTGAAAGGGTTAACCATTTGTGTCGTGTGGCAGTGAAAGGGTTAACCTTTCTGTATTGTCGCAGTGAAATGGGTTAACCATTTGGTAGTGTGGTGGTAGTGAAAGGGTTAACAGGGACAGGGAATTTCCTCTCACGGAGTACTGATGAGGGAGGGGGGGGTTTGAGGAGGGAGAGGGGCGGGGCTGTTCTGTGCCCGGCACCTTGAGCAGCCCCGACGGCCCTGATTGGACGCTGAAGGGCTGTCCTCACAGACATGTTTTTTTATAAAAGCCCTTCCCAGGTGGCCTGGCTCTTTCAAACCTGGAGCACTGAGCAGCTTCGACACACTCAAGAGAGAGAGAGAGAGACACACACACACACTGACGATTCAAAACTGTTTTGGACTATAAAGAGTGTATATTTCTATATTGACAACTTGTCTGTTGCTCCAGCTGGCTACTCCGTCACTGAGGATCTCTGAGGTATACTGACCGTCAGACATATTGACCAGGCGACTTCAAGTTCACACTAGACTGCCCTTACTTTACAAGACACCGTTCATCTCAAGAGTTTATACAGTAGACCTGAATCTTTGCCATGACGGTGATACCGGAGACCTTCTTCACCCTCCTCCTCATCCTCCTCCTCCACCACGGTCTGCTCACTCTGACAGCTTCATCCTCCTCCTCATCCTCGGAGGAGAGCGGGGAGCAGCACAGTGGAGAGCAGCATCCAGGACCTAAGGTGAGTTGTGTGATGGATAGATACTGTGAGTTGTGTGATGGATAGATACAGTGAGTTGTGATGGATAGATACAGTGAGTTGTGATGGATAGATACAGTGAGTTGTGATGGATAGATACAGTGAGTTGTGATGGATAGATACAGTGAGTTGTGATGGATAGATACAGTGTGTTGTGATGGATAGATACAGTGTGTTGTGATGGATAGATACAGTGTGTTGTGATGGATAGATACAGTGATAGCTGGGTGAGTTGTGATGGATAGAGACAGTGCTAGCTGGTGAGATGTGATGGATAGATACAGTGTGTTGTGATGGATAGATACAGTGCTAGCTGGTGTGAGTTGTGATGGATAGAGACAGTGCTAGCTGGGTGAGATGTGATGGATAGATACAGTGCTAGCTGGGTGAGATGTGATGGATAGATACAGTGCTAGCTGGGTGATATATTTTGATATTTTATTAAGGATCCCCATTAGTTAGTGCCGTAGCAACTAGCTAGTCTTCCTGGGGTCCACACATAAAAACACACACAACAGTCATCAGACAGTTCATTGATATAACAAACAATAAACAGAAATTCATCAGTGTATAACTAGGCAAAGAATATGAATAAAAAACAAAACAAAGGAATAGACAAAAATAAACTACAAAATTATAAAATATGAAAAGGAAATGCATAGAAAAAGCATAACCGGGCCAATACAAAACATGCTCAAGGCAAAAACACATGAGATGTGATGGATAGATACAGTGCTAGCTGGGACAGATATTTGACTTATATAACTCTCAGGGGTTCATTTAAAGTGATACCTTCAAAGATGTAAGGATGTGATTGATTGATTGATTGATTGATTGATTGATTGATTGATTGATTGATTGATTGATTGATTGATTGATTGAAAACTGTATTAACAGATTGCAGAATGGGTACAATACAGTACGGCTCAATGTGTTGATTAAAATTGATGTTATTTAAAGGTGATACCCTTAATAAACATAAGCTCTATTAAAGAAAAATAAATGTACTTCCAAAACATTGATTAGTTTAGATTGATTGATTAGATTGATTCGTTTAGGTTTGTTTTGGGACACAAAGCTAGTAAGAGAGAGGGGGGGGGGGGGGGGGGGGGGGGGGTGGTCTAGTTCCTACAGGAAAGTATTTTCAAGGCTGAAGGCTGATCAATCTCCTCTTTGTCACAGTGACAGGCCACTGATACACCTATTGAAAATATAATATGAGTATAATATGAATATAATATGAATAGACACAGCTGCTGCTGATTCTGAGGCATTTCAACATTCTGATAGGTGGGGTCAAATTATGGAGTAATTACATATGTAGAGAGAGAGAGAGAGAGAGAGAGAGAGAGAGAGAGAGAGAGAGAGAGAGAGAGAGAGAAGAGAGAGAGAGAGAGAGAGAGAGAGAGAGAGAGAGAGAGAGAGAGAGAGAGAGAGAGAGAGAGAGAGAGAGAGAGAGAGAGAGAAAGAGAGAAGAGAGAGAGAGATAGAGTGAGAGATAGAGTGAGAGAGGAGAGAGAGAGGGGAGAGAGAGAGAGAGAGAGGAGAGGGGAGAGAGAGAGAGAGAGAGAGAGAGAGAGAGAGAGAGAGAGAGAGATGAGAGAGAGAGAGAGAGAGAGAGAGAGAGATAGAGTGAGAGATAGAGTGAGAGATAGAGTGAGAGAGGAGAGAGAGAGGGGAGAGAGAGAGAGAGAGAGGAGAGGGGAGAGAGAGAGAGAGAGGGGAGAGAGAGATAGAGTGAGAGATAGAGTGAGAGAGAGAGGATAGGGGAGAGAGAGAGGAGAGAGAGAGAGAGAAGAGAGAGAGAGACAGGAAAGGGCAGATTAGCTATAGTATAATGGATCATATTGCATGAGCTATTAGACACTCTTATAACAGGCTTATAACATCTCTATGAACCAAATTACAAATGGATGTATGCATATACTTTGCCTGGCCATAGATATAAGTCATAAATCATAATCATAATTGGAAAATCTAATGTGCAACAAGGTACAGGGCCACTTGTTAGAGCGCTCCCCTGACCATCTATTCATAATGGAGTTTTAAAAGCTTTAATGGTTCTCTTATCTAATTGACACGTTATAAAGAACACTTGTGTTTTATGAATGGATTATATTATCAACATGACTCTCGTTTGGTTGTAAATACACCATGTGATGAAGCTAACCAATAAGCTGGCAGCAGCAGCACAGCCGCAGTGACCAGCAGAAATACTGCAAGCTTTCCAAGTATAAATACTCCACGTGAGGAAGTGGCAGTGGTGGAAGATTTACTTGGGCGACAGCGGCTCAGGAGGTAGAGCAGTCGTCTGGTAATCCGGAGGTTCTCAGTTCGATTCCCTCTCCTCACGGGCAGCGTGTCAAAGTGTCGTTGAGCAAGACACTTAACGCCTAATTGCTCCCGATGTGCAGGTCGGCACCTTGCATGGTTGCCTCTGCCAGGTGTGTGTGTGAGTGAGAGTGAATGTGTGAGCGAATGGGTAAAATGTGAGTAACAAATTGTAAAGTGCTTTGGATAAAAGCGCTATATAAAAATGCAGCCATTTACCATTTACTTACTTAATAGTTACTTAATGGTTACTTAATAGTACTCTGGTAGAAGAGAAAGTCCTCCATTCAAAATGCTACTTACGTAAAAGTTGAGAAACTTTACTTAAGTATCAAAAGTAAAAGTATACATCCTACATGATGTTTGTGTATTCCAGTGTTTTGGAGCGTTCAATCCTCGCTCCATTGACCTATAAATGTGATGTTAAAGTGGTATGTGGTCCAGTTATGCTGCTCTGGTTGAAGGT